>NC_091290.1:605000-905000 GCF_032444005.1 Ranitomeya imitator
ATAGATAGATATATGAATAGATAGATGTATGCATCTATAGATCTATCTATATGTAGATCTGTCTATCCATCCCATCCATCTCTCTATGTGTGTGTGTAATGGAGTTTGGGTTGGACAAATGTAAATGAGGATGTTGGACAATAATGACATCACAAATCTTTTTTTTTTTGTTCAATAATACATATTTAAATTGTGAGCCCCAAAGGGGACAGCGATGATAATGTGTGCAAACTGTAAAGCGCTGCGGAATATGTTAGTGCTATATAAAAATTATTATCTTTATTTAGCTTTCAAAAACGCATACAAAAAAGCATTACAAAACGCACAAAAATGCATTAAAAAACTGCATAAAAAACGCATCAAAACTGCACCAAGAAATTAATCAAAAACGCACGAAAACTGCACCAAAAACGGAATCAAAACCGCACCAAAAACTACATCAAAACCGCACCAAAAAACGCATCAAAAATGCATTAAAACTGCACCAAAAATGCATCAAAACCGCAAAAAAACAAAAACGCACAAAAAACACCAAAAAACGCACCAAATACTGCATAAAAACCGCACCAAAAACTGCATAAAAAACTAATCTAAACCGTGCAACATCGCATCAAAACTTCAGCAAAAACGGAATCAAAACCGCACCAAAAACTACATCGAAACCGCGCAAAAAACGCATCAAAGCCGACAATAAACTGCATCAAAAACGCACCAAAAGCTGATTCTAAAACGCATCAAAACTACACCAAAAACTGAATCAAAACCTCACCAAAAAGCATCAAAATCACATGGGGCCATAATCAACGGGGCCATAATCATCGCATGGGGCCATAATCAACGTTTGTGCAGCACTATATGGGGCAAGTGTCTGTATGGAACATCTTATGGGGCCCATCATAAACTTTATGGAGCATCTTATGGGGCCATAATCAACGTTTGTGCAGCATTATATTGGGCAAATGTGTCTATGGAGCATCTTATGGGGCCATTATTAACCTTTATGCAGGATTATATGGGGCATATTTTAATATGGAGCATCTTATGGGGCCATCATGAACTTTATGGAGCATTATATGGGGCTCCTGATTCAATATGGATATTCAAAAACACTTAACCTACTGTTGTCTTAATTAATTTGACTTTTATTGGTATCTATTTTTACTTTTGACATTTACAGGTAGCTGCAGCATTTTCCACCCTAGGCTTATACTCGAGTCATTAAGTTTTCCCAGTTTTTTGTGGCAAAATTAGGGGGGTCGGCTTATACTCGAGTATATATGGTAATTAACATCATTTAGCCGCTTATGTACAGTATATGGTCCCTCCCATGCGGCCTGCAATTTGTTCTGTAACATAGGGACCAACACCCAAACCTTCTGCCCTTCCTCGTAGGCCCTTAGTCTGGCATTACGGTTGTACCAGACCTTCTGGTTGGTTTGGGCCTGGGTCACATTCTCATGGGCCAGGTTGCTCAGTTTTTGCATTCTCTCTCTGAGCCGCAGTACATATTCGACCACTGAGACTCCAGTAGTTCTAGGGTCGTCATCCCAACAGTCCAAATCAAGTCCAAGTCAAATCAAGTGGCCCCCTGACCCTCCTCCCATAGACCAGTTCAAAGGGGGAGAATCCAGTAGACGCCTGGGGTACCTCTCTGTAGGCAAACAGCAGATGGGGAAGGTACCGCTCCCAGTCTCTCCCTTCAGTCTCCACCAGCATTTTGAGCATTTGCTTTAATGTTCCATTAAAACGCTCGCAGAGTCCATTGGTTTGGGGATGACAGGCGCTGGCCACAAAATGCTGCACTTGTATTCTTTCACAGAGGCTTTCCATCAGATCAGACATGAACTGGGTTCCCTGATCGGTCAACATTTCCCTGGGGAAACCCATACGAGAGAACAGTCCACCACTTTGTCTGCTCGGATGGAGGACAGTGCCACAGCTTCCGGGTATCGTGTAGCATAGTCCACCACTGTGAGGATGTCCTTTTTGCCAGAGCTGCTAGGGATTGCAAGTGGCCCTATGATATCCACAGCCACTTGCTGGAAGGGTTCATCGATCACAGGCAGTGGTATCAATGGAGCTTTCTGTATATTCCCGGACTTCCCAACTCCCTGACAAACTACACATGATCGGCAGTAATTGGCAATATCTGTCCCCATCTTGGGTCAATAGAAGTTATGTGTCAGGCGAGCTTTAGTCTTTTGTATTCCAAGGTGTCCGGCCAAAGGAATTTCATGGGCAATCCTCAATAATTGTTCCCTAAATGGATAAGGGACGATCAGCCGCCGTTCATAGTCCCAAGATTCTGTAGTATCCGTGGGGATAGTCTCTGTATACAGTCTGCCCTGGTCCCAGTATACTCTCTCTTTGCCAGAAGCAGCAAGGGGGTTGGTCTGCAAGACATCTGAGCTCCTCCAGACTGGCATCTGTCTGCAGGGCCTCCTGGAAGCTCTGACGGTCAGCCTGCAGGCCCCGGCCTAGTGTGACTGCCAGGCCCTGGTCTGAAGCTGAGTCTTCAGTGTCTGTTATTAGGGACCTTGGTGGGTCTGCCATGTATTGAGGCTCCGGGACCACAGTATGGGCCTCCTGTTATGGCAGTTCTGTCTGAGACTCATCCTCTAATCTCTGGGCCTGAGTCTGAGCCGCAGCCTGACTCCGGGTCACAGCTGCCACATAATTACAGTCCTGTGCATTGGGGCATTTTCCCTCCTCGCGTGGGATCTCAGGTGGGTCACTTTCTTCCACCTTCTCTGTATCATGTACTTGCAAAGGGAGGAACATAGTGGGACACCATCCTAGCAACACATTGGTTGGAATAGCCTCTGATACTTCCACTTCCCTCAATCCTTTCCCTGCTCCCCAGTCCAGGTACACATGGGCCATGGGCACGGCAGGCCTGACCCCTCCAATCCCGGTTATAGACATAGTCTTTCCTGGTATGATATCGGCAGGGGTTATCATGGCTGGACGCACCAGGGTCACCTCTGCCCTAGTGTCTCTGAGACCAATGGTGACTTTATTGCCAACAGTGACAGATTGACAGTTCTCATTAGCCCTCGCATCAGAGCCGGCTCCAAAGAGGACAGACGGTGGGGGCACAGATGGCTTTGTGGTGGTAGTTGGGCGTTTCTCCCTATCAGGGCAGACAGTGCTAACATGTCCCACTTTGTTGCAGGAGAAGCACCGGCGTGCATCGCCTAGAGCAGAGGTGTCAAACTGCATTCCTCGAGGGCCGCCAACAGGTCATGTTTTCAGGATTTCCTTGTAATGCACAGGTGATAATTTAATCACCTGCACAGAATGACTCTAGCACCTTGTGGAATGCTAAGGAAATCCTGAAAACATGACCTGTTGGCGGCCCTCGAGGAATGCAGTTTGACACCTCTGGCCTAGAGAATGTCTATTCCCCGGGCCCCATAGAAGGTGGGCTTGGGCAGCACTGGTGATCGGCCGGCAGAGGGAGGATCCCCGTTTGGCTTACCTCCCCTCCAGCTGAATCCCGATGGCTTCCGCACCTCAGGCATCCTGTTCGCCACATAGCAGTCTGCAATCCTTGCAGCCTGATCCGCAGTTTGTGGCTCCTGATCACACACAAATTGTCGTACATCCGTGGGGCACATGTGAAGAAATTGATCCTTGACCATAAGATCCGTAAAGTCCTCAAAACTGTTAACAGAAAGTCCCCTAATCCATTTGTGGAACGTGGTCCTCAAGGTGCTCACAACATCCGTATAGCTGTCAGTTGAACCACGTTGTAGGTTCCGGAACTTTCTCCGATACACTTCTGGTGTTAGGTTGTATTCCCGGATCATGGCCTCTTTTATGGCCTTATAGTTCCCATCTAGCTCTGGTGGGAGGCCAGCAAAAACTTCCAGGGCTTTGCCTCTCAGCCCTGGGGTTAGATACTGTGCCCACTGCTCTCGGGGTAGATGGTACTGCCTGCAGGTTTTTTCAAACCCCAAAGGAAAGTATCTAAGTCCGTATCCTTCTCCATCACAGGGAAGTTTTCCAGACGAGGTCTCCTTGGATTTATGTCCTGGGAGGGGGTTAGCTGAGGACTGATACCCCGCTCTATTTGAACCATCTGAAGCTGGAAAGCTCTGTCCTCCCGGCGTTCTGCAGCCTCTCAGCCTGTCGGTCCTGGCGTTCTGCAGCCTCTCTCAGCCTGTCGGTGCTGTAGAATAAGCTGCATGCGCAGATTGGGATCACTTGTTCCCAGCCGTTGTAAGTCCATTTGCAAAGTACAGTCCATAGGCTCCTCAGCACTGGAATTGTTGGCATTTCCATCAGGTATCTCCGCTGCAAGAGCTGGCATTGCTTAGTCTCTTTGAGGTTGGTTCTCTCCTTGCCCAGATGTTCCAGCACTTTGCTCTATGTCCTGCTCGACTAAGGCGCTTATCAGCAGCTCCCTGGATCTGTCAGCCGTCTCTTTTCCTCTCTGCTCACAGAGGCCGGTCAGAGCCTCTTTGCTCTGCTTCTTGTACTGGGCTGCCATATCGATGAACAGCCTTTGCCAAATAAAAGATAGAAAAGAAAAATGGGGAGGGGAAACTGTTTGCAAGTATGTCTTAGTAAGCACTGAGTTGAACCTTGTAGAACTGGTGCACTCCTCGCAAGGATATCAATTCTTTAGTACAGGCAATAATTGCTTAAACCATGCACTAATGCTGTAATAGAAATAATTCCATCCCACCGCTGTGCCACCAATTGTCACGGATCCCCACTCCGTGGTGTCACTAATTCGTCACGTGCCTGCTCTCCGCACGTAACTTTCGTTCTGCCTGCAAGGGTTAATCTATATCCTCACTCTCAGTCCAGTATTCAACCTCTGTCCTATGTTGTAGTGGGAGCATAAATCACACTCCGACCCAGGCCACACACCCCCTCATACACGCTGCCACCACTCACTGAATACACGGGCGATGAGTCCCGGAAATATTAATACTAATAATGTCTACCACTCATCAGGCTCACACACCTTAGTCTATGGATTCTTTTAGAACATTCAAGGTTCAACTTTTTAAAGTTTTATACTTTAATATAAAAAGGTTCAGTGCTTACAGTAAGAAAAGGTATAAAAATATGATAATAAAGAGACATACAACTTATGTAAAACTGAATAAAATAACAGGAGAAAACTTACAGAAATCATCTAACTTGGTAGTCTGCTTTCTGCTCCCTGAGGGTAGGATGAATGTAGATTGGATCACACAGCTCGGCCGCCCCATTATGTGAACGCGTTTCTCTGTATACAGCCTTAATTTATAGCTTTGGACTGGTGGTCAAGTTTCTAGACCAGCCCCTCAGGTTAATATCATAATTGCTTGGTTTTTGATTGGACCACGGCCGCGCCCCTCAAGGAATATATTATTTTCTCTTGAGATCCTTTGTGTAAAAGCTCTCACAGTGATACTATCAGGCCGTAATTAACATCCCTCTTCCAAGAGTTTGGGGGTGTCAAATGTTCCCTTTCTTCTTGGCTTCCAGCAGGACCCCCTGGTGAGATTGGAGACAGAAGTCTACTTGTCCCAGGAAAATGCACATTTGCACCTGGGTGAGACATGCAGACATTGCCAGGGACGCAATAAATCTATACATAGTCCACTGTACACACACACACACACACACACACATACATACATACTTAATGTCTCTGCCGGGTCCAGATTTAAAGAGTTTTCCCACAAGCCAAGTGTCATAATTGAATGTTGAAAAATATATATAATGTCCATTTGCTGAAATACTGGTATAATATGCCACGCTGTGTCCTGTGCTGAGTCTAACTGTGCAGGGACATAAACAGCACATACCCCAGCTCCTGGGCAGGGAAGTCTGCAGACAGGTAGGCCGGGGAGGGCGCAGCAGAATTTCTCCCTGCAGTCCTGTCTGTAGACTCTACTGCATCCTCTTTGGCCATCCTATCTGTATTCTCTCCTGCATCCTCCCTGGCCGTCCTGTCTGTATTCTCTCCTGCATCCTCCCTTGTCATCCTGTCTGTATTCTCTCCTGCGGCCTCTCAAGCCGTCCTGTCTATATTTTCTCCTGCATCCTTCCCACCGCCCTGTCTATTCTCTCCTGTGTCCTCTCTGTCCGTCCGTTCTGTATTCTCTCCTGCGTTCTCCCTGGCCGTCCTTCTGTATTCTCTCCTGTATCCTCCCTGCCCGTCCTGTCTGTAGACTCTCCTGTGTCCTTTCCGGCCCTTCTGTATGTATTCTCTCCAGTGTCCTCCCCATCCATCCTGTCTGTATTCTCTCCTGTATCTTCCCCAGCCATCCTGTCTGTATTCTCTCCTGCGGCCTCTCTGACTGTCCATTCTGTATTCTCTCCTGTGTCCTCTTGGGCGTCCTGTCTGTGTTCTCTTCTTTGTCCTCCCCGACTGGCCTGTCAGTATTCTCTTCTGTGTCCTCCCCGTCGGTCCTGTTTATTCTCTCCTGCGTCCTCCCTGGCCGTCCTGTCTGTATTTTCTCCTGCATCATCCCATGCTGTCCTGTCTGTAGACTGTCCTGTGTCCTCTCCGGCTGTTTTGTCTGTATGCTCTCCTGTTTCCTCTGGCCGTCCGTTCTGTAGCCTGCTGTTACCTCGGCTCCTGTTGCTGATGCTCCTCCTGCTGCCTCCGGGTCCGGGTCGGCAGCTGTCCCTGCTGCGTCCTCCTCGCTCCAGGGCTCGGTGCTGACATCTCGGCGCGCGTCCTCCCTGCACTCGGTTGCGAGCTACTGTGGGTTGCGCAGGCGCAGTAGGTTCTTACCGCGCGCGCTCCCTTTGCTCTTCTCCTCTTGTGTGACCTGACCCGGCAGAACATCCTGGCAAATCAGTGACTGGCGTCAGGTATTTCAGGCCCTCCTCCCTTTGTGGAGGCGCCTGATTATTGTGTTTTCCCTGCCATAGTTAGGCCGCCTTATTACCTTGTGCTTCGCAAGTCTTGTTTGTTGTTTAACCCATTGTTTTCCGTCCTCTCTTCCAGTACCTGTTCCCATGTTCCTCGGTTCCAGTGTTCTCCTTTCCTCGGTCCAGTTCTCATCTCCTGATCAATCTCTACCTTCAGTTTCTGGCTTCCGTTTTCCTTGTCCTCAGCTCTTTTACTTCTCCTCCAGGTTTCCTCCGTCTCTACCTTCCTGTTTTCCTTGCCCGGCTCCCGGCCGTTCCTTCCCTCTTAGTTCTCCCGATTCTCCCTGTTGTTTTTTCTTTGAGCTGATCCCTGGTCCTGGCCTCCGTGGTACTAGAGAACCCTGTGCTTGCCTCCTAACAGTCCCTGTATAGGGGTTGGTCCCACTCTGAAGTGCTCGCTCGGGGGAGGTTCGGTTCCACGGTCCAGTGGGTCCACTCTTTGTACCCGTCGCCTTCGGCGTAACAGAATAATCAGGCCATGGACCCCGCCAGGGCCTCAGCCCAGAAAGAGTTGGTTTTCTTGCGAGAAAACCAGACTCGAATCATGTCTTATATGAAGACAATGGATTTCCGGTTGTCTGCCTTACAAACCGCAGGTCCCGGGAATGCTTCTCAGTTGGCCAGTCTCCAGCAGAAGCTGGTTCAGCAGCGTGATACTCAGGCGCACATCTTGTCTTATATGGCTTCCGTGGATGATCGCTTGCTTTCCTTGCAGTTGGCTTCTTCGCAAGGTTCTTCCCGGCTCTCAGATTCTACCACAGTGCCTTTGCCTCGTTTGGGTAAACCGCATCGCTATGGCGGCGACCCCAAACTGTCGGGGTTTTCTCAACCAGTGTCGCTTACACTTCGAGTTATTGCCCCAGCAGTACCCTACCGACTAGGCAAAGGTCGCCTTTATCGTGTCTCATTTAGAGGGTGAGGCTCTTTCCTGGGTGAATCCTCTCTGGGAACGAGACGATCCTATTGTGACCAGTATAGTCACCTTTTTGGACACTTTCAGAAGGGTTTTTGATGAGCCCGGAAGGCTCGCTTCCACTTCTGAGACTCTTTTTAACCTTCATCAGGGTACCCTCTCTGTGGGGCAATATGCCATACACTTTCGTACCCTGTCCTCAGAACTAGGGTGGAACAACGAGGCGTTGGTAGGTACTTTTTGGCATGGATTGTCGGGAAAGATTAAAGATGATACTCCTGATGATTGTCCAGACACTGTGCATCACATTTATCTGTGTGAATAGTGTCTTATGCAAGCCTTACCTGTGTGCATTTTTGCTACTAAGCAGCCAGCCCCTCTAATGTTTGGGTGAGTGGGTGGTTGCTCTCATCGGTATCTTGCACCTGTGCTGATTTAGCATTTATTATCAGGGGCCTGCTGCACCCTGCGAGTGCATTTGTCATTTGACAAGGTTTTGGGGAGTCTGCTCTTCATGTTGTGTTTTTTTTTATTTTTTCTATGTTAGCTGTTTTTGATAAGAGTAGGACTTGCAAGTTGATGAGGACCCTTGACGTTGGGTTGTAAGCTTATCCATTTTGGCCAAATTGTAACTAATACCTCATCTGATGTATTATATACATTATTTAATTTTTCATCTTTTTTGCACTTTATATCATCTTTTTGTAGGGTGCAGCAGGGCCCTTTTATGCTGCTTCTTGTGTGTTGTATGTATATATACAGTGCTGCACGGCCCGCCTGCTAATACTATGGGCGTGATCAATAGGTTATCCAGACACTGTGCATCACATTTATCTGTGTGAATAGTGTCTTATGCAAGCCTTACCTGTGTGCATTTTTGCTACCAGGCAGCCAACCCCTCTAATGTTTGGGGGAGTGGGTGGTTGCTCTCATCAGTAGCTTGCACCTGTGCTGCTTTAGCATTTATTATCGGGGGCCTGCTGCACCCTGCGAGTGTATTTGTCATTTGACAAGCTTTTGGTGAGTCTGCTCTTCATGTTGTGTTTTCTATATCCAGTCAGCCCAGAGGCTCAATCCCCGACAGGCCAGGTGGTCCTTGTTCTTCGCTCGCTTCGATTTTGAATTACATTTTCGTCCTGGTCAGAAGAATGTCAAAGCAGACGCCTTATCTCGGTCTCTTCAGCCTGAAGACTTGGAGGAGAACTTCTCTCACATCATTGATCCGGTCAAGGTCATCTCTGTGGCTCCCGTGAGGTTGATTACTCCACCGCCTGGCAAGACCTTTGTTCCTGAGTTCAAAAGGATTCAAGTGTTGCGGTGGGGCCACTCCTCCAAAATCTCTGGTCATGTTGGGGTTAAAAAGACTGTGGAACTCCTTTCTCGGTTTTACTGGTGGCCCTCTCTCTGCCAAGATGTGGTTGACGTCTCTGCTTCTTGCTCCTTATGCGCCAAGGTCAAAGTTCCCAGACGATTACCTTCTGGACTCTTGCTTCCATTACCTGTTCCCTCTGCTCCTTGACAACACATTGCCTTGGATTTCATCACGGATCTGCCCTGTTCTTCCGGTTTCACTACAATCCTGGTAGTAGTAGATCATTTCTCCAAGATGGCACACTTTGTTCCGTTACAGCGACTATCTTCTGCTCATGAATTGGCAAAATTCTTTGTCCAGCATGTTTTCCGACTTCATGGATTCCCTTCACACATGGTGTCAGAAGATCGAGGTGTGCAGTTTACTTCTCGATTCTGGAAGGCTCTGTGCGGACTTCTGGAGGTCAAGTTGGAGTTCTCTTCCGCGTATTACCCTCAAACCGACGGTCAAGTGGAACGTGTCAATCGGGTGTTGGCGTCCTATCTTCGCCATTTCTCTAATGCACATCACGATAATTGGTCAAGTCTTCTTCCATGGGCTGAGTTCGCCTACAATAACCATCCTAGCGAGTCTTCAGGCAAGTCTCCATTCTTTGTGATCTTTGGCATGCATCCCAGGGCTCCGTTGCCCGTCTCAACCACCACCGGGGGTTCCTGCAGCAGACTCCGTGACCTTGGAATTCTCCAAGATCTGGCTAGAGACTAAAGGTACCGTCACACTGAACGATATCGCTAGCGATCCGTGACGTTGCAGCGTCCTGGCTAGCGATATCGTTGAGTTTGACACGCAGCAGCGATCTGGATCCTGCTGTGACATCGTTGGTCGGCGCAGAAAGTCCAGAACTTTATTTCGGCGCTGGACTCCCGCAGACATCGCTGAATCGGCGTGTGTGACGCCGATTTAGCGATGTCTTCACTGGTAACCAGGGTAAACATCGGGTTACTAAGCGCAGGGCCGCGCTTAGTAACCCGATGTTTATCCTGGTTACCAGCGTAAACGTAAAAAAAAAAAAAACACTACATACTTAGATTCCGGTGTCTGTCCCCCAGCACTGTGCTTCTCTGCACTGTGTAAGAGCCGGCCGGAAAGCACAGCGGTGACGTCACCGCTGTGCTCTGCTTTCCGGCCGGCTCTTACACAGTGCAGAGAAGCACACAGCACAGCGCCAGGGGACAGACACCGGAATGTAAGTATGTAGTGTTTTTTTTTTTTTTTTTTACGTTTACGCTGGTAACCAGGATAAACATCGGGTTACTAAGCGCGGCCCTGCGCTTAGTAACCCGATGTTTACCCTGGTTACCCGGGGACTTCGGGATCGATGGTCGCTGGAGAGCTGTCTGTGTGACAGCTCTCCAACGACCACACAGCGACGCTGCAGCGATCGGGATCGTTGTCTAGATCGCTGCAGCGTCGCTAAATGTGACGGTACCTTAAGGAAGCCCTGGAGAGGACGGGTGAATGCATGAAGAGACATGCTGACAAGAGGCGTCTGGATGCTCCATCTTTTCTTCCAGGTAAAAGGGTTTGGCTGTCTTCAAAATATATTAGATTGAAGATTCCTTCTTACAAGCTAGGACCTCGTTATATCGGTCCTTTTGAAGTCCTCCGGCACATCAACAATGTAGCCTACAAGCTCAGGTTGCCTGTCTCGCTCCGTATTCCTGATGTCTTCCACGTCTCTCTCCTGAAGCCGGTCATTCTTTTTATTTATTTATTTTTTTTTTAACTCAAATAGATTTTTATTAAGAATACAATTACAATTTACATGTTATATTCTTGTTTTCAATACAAAGTTTCCCTCATACCCAAACCCCATTATTCCCAACTTATCCCACCCCTTCCCAACAAGACAGCCCATCTCTTTAACCCCTTAGTGACAGAGCCAATTTGGTACTTAATGACCGGGCCAATTTTTGCAATTCTGACCACTGTCACTTTGAGGTTATAACTCTGGAACGCTTCAACGGATCCCGCTGATTCTGAGATTGTTTTTTCGTGACATATTGTACTTCATGTTAGTGGTAACATTTCTTCGATATTACTTGCGATTATTTATGAAAAAAACGGAAATATGGCGAAAATTTTTAAAATTTTGCAATTTTCAAACTTTGTATTTTTATGCCCTTAAATCAGAGAGATATGTCATGAAAAATAGTTAATAAATAACATTTCCCACATGTCTACTTTACATCAGCACAATTTTGGAAACAAAATTTTTTTTTGTTAGGGAGTTATAAGGGTTAAAAGTTGACCAGCAATTTCTCATTTTTACAACACCATTTTTTTTTAGGGACCACATCACATTTGAAGTCATTTTGAGGGGTCTATATGATAGAAAATAATGAAGTGTGACACCATTCTAAAAACTACACCCCTCAAGGTTCTCAAAACCACATTCAAGAAGTTTATTAACCCTTTACGTGCTTCACAGGAACTGAAACAATGTGGAAGGAAAAAATGAACATTTAACTTTTTTTTGCAAACATCTTAATTCAGAACCATTTTTTTTATTTTCACAAGTGTAAAAACAGAAATGTAACCATAAATTTTGTTATGCAATTTCTCCTGAATACGCCAATACCCCATATGTGGGGGTAAACCACTGTTAGGGCGCACCGCAGAACTTAGAAGTGAAGGAGCGCCGTTTTACTTTTTCAATGTAGAATTGGCTGGAATTGAGATTGGACGCCATGTCGCGTTTGGAGAGCCCCTGATGTGCCTAAACAGTGGAAACCCCCCACAAGTGACACCATTTTGGAAACTAGACCCCTTAAGGAACTTATCTAGATGTGTGGCGAGCACTTTGAACCCCCATGTGCTTCACAGAAGTTTATAACGTAGAGCCGTGAAAAAAAAAAAATTGCATTTTTTCTACAAAAATGATCTTTTTGCCCACAAATTTTTATTTTCACAAGGGTAACAGGAGAAATTAGACCACTAAAGTAGTTGTGCAATTTCTCCTGAGTACGTCGATACCCCATATGTGGGGGTAAACCACTGTTTGGGCGCACCGCAGAGCTTGGAAGAGAAAGAGTGCCGTTTTACTTTTTCAATGTAGAATTGGCTGGAATTGAGATCGGACGCCATGTCGCGTTTGGAGAGCCCCTGATGTGCCTAAACAGTAGAAACCCCCCACAAGTGACCCCATTTTGGAAACTAGACCCCCCATGGAACTTATCTAGATGTGTGGTGAGAACCTTGAATGCCCAAGTGCTTCACAGAAGTTTATAATGCAGAGCCGTGAAAATAAAAAATATTTTTTTTTTCCACAAAAAAGATTTTTTAGCCACCAAATTTTTATTTTCACAAGGGTAACAAGAGAAATTGGACCCCAAAAGTTGTTGTCCAATTTGTCCTGAGTATGCTGGTACCCCATATGTGGGGGTAAACCACTGTTTGGGCGCACGGCAGAGCTCGGAAGGAAGGAGCGCCGTTTTGGAATGCAGACTTTGATAGAATGGTCTGCGGGTATTATGTTGCGTTTGCAGAGCCCCTGATGTACCTAACCAGTAGAAACCCTCCACAAGTGACCCCATTTTGGAAACTAGACCCCCCAAGGAACTTATCTAGATGTGTGGTGAGAACTTTGAATGCCCAAGTGCTTCACAGAAGTTTAGAATGCAGAGTCGTGAAAATAAAAAATATTTTTTTTTCCACAAAAAAGATATTGTAGCCCCCAAGTTTTTATTTTCACAAGGGTAACAGGAGAAATTGGACTGCAATAGTTGTTGTCCAATTTATCCCGAGTACGCTGATGTGCCATATGTGGGGGTAAACTACTGTTTGGGCGCACGGCAGAGCTCGGAAGGGAAGGAGCGCCTTTTTGGAATGCAGACTTTGATAGAATGGTCTGTGGGCATTATGTTGCGATTGCAGAGCCCCTGATGTACCTAAACTGTAGTAACCCCCCACAAGTGACCCCATTTTGGAAACTAGACCCCCCAAGGAACTTATCTAGATGTGTGGTGAGAACTTTGAATGCCCAAGTGCTTCACAGAAGTTTAGAATGCAGAGTCGTGAAAATAAAAAATATTTTTTTTTTCACAAAAAAGATATTGTAGCCCCCAAGTTTTTATTTTCACAAGGGTAACAAGAGAAATTGGACCCCAGAAGTTGTTGTCCAATTTATCCCGAGTACGCTGATGCCCCATATGTGGGGGTAACCCACTGTTTGGGCGCACGGCAGAGCTCAGAAGGGAGGGAGCACCATTTGACTTTTTGAGCGCAAAATTGGCTGTCGTGTTTGGAGACCCCCTGATGTACCTAAACAGTGGAAACCCCCCAATTCTAGCTCCAACCCTAACCCCAACACACCCCTAACCCTAATCCCAACCTCATCCATAATCCTAATCACTAACCCTAACCATAATCACAACCCTTACCCCAAAACAACCCTAATGTCAACCCTAACCATAACCCTAATCAAAACCCTAAATCCAACACACCCCTAATCCTAATCTCAACCCTAACCTCAAACCTAACCCTAATCCCAATACACCCCTAATCACAACCCTAACCTTAACCCTAATCCCAAACCTAACCCTAATCCCAAGCGTAACCCTAATGCCAACCCTAACCCTAATACCAACCCTAATCCAAACCCTAACCCTAATCCCAGCTCTAACCCTAACTTTAGCCCCAACCCTAGCCCTAACTTTAGCCCCAACCCTACCCCTAGCCCTAGGGCTACTTTCACACTTGCGTCGTTTGGCATTCCGTCGCAATCCGTCATTTTGGACAAGAAACGGATCCTGCAAATGTGCCCGCAGGATGCGTTTTTTGCCCATAGACTTGTATTGCCGACGGATCGTGACGGATGGCCACACGTCGCGTCCGTCGTGCACTGGATCAGTTGTGTTTTGGCGGAGCGTCGGCACAAAAAAAGTTCAATGAAACTTTTTTGTACGTCGCATCCGCCATTTCTGACCGCGCATGCGTGGCTGTAACTCCGCCCCCTCCTCCCCAGGACATAGATTGGGCAGCGGATGTGTTGAAAAACTACAGCTGCTGCCCACGTTGTGCACAATTTTCACAACGTGCGTCGGTATGTTGGGCCGACGCATTGCGACGGCCCCGTACCGACGTAAGTGTGAAAGAAGCCTAACCCTAAGTTTAGCCCCAACCCTAACCCTAAATTTAGCCCCAACCCTAACCCTAAGTTTAGCCCCAACCCTAACCCTAAATTTAGCCCCAACCCTAAATTTAGCCCCAACCCTAGCCCTAACCCTAACCCTACCCCTAACCCTACTCCTAACCCTTCCCCTAACCCTACCCCTAACCCTACCCCTAATTTTAGCCCCAACTGCTGTTCTCCTGCCGGCCGGCAGATGGAGACAGATGGCGGGCGCACTGGGCATGCGTCCGCCATGTTCTGCTGCCGGCGGCCAGGAGGAGCAGCAAGAGGATCCAGGGACCTAGGTGAGTATGCTAGGGTCCCCGAATCCCCCTATTTCTCTGTCCTCTGATGTGCGATCACATCAGAGGACAGAGAATTACACTTTACTTTTTTTTTTTTTTTTTTTTGCGATCGCCGGTAAACGGTTAATTACCGGCGATCGCAAATGCGGGGTGGGTTAAAACCCCCCCGAATCATGTTCTCTGGGGTCTCGGCTACCCTCGGCAGCCGAGACCCCGGAGAAAATCGGCCTCTGGGGGGCGCTATGGACTTTTTCCACAGCGCCGTTAATTAACGGCGCTGTGGTTTAAGTACCCTTAGCGGCCGCCGTTAAAAGGCGTATCGGCGGTCGCTAAGGGGTTAAATATCACGACCATCAATAATACTGAGTAAATATTATCCCATTTAGGACCACAAGCTTCATATTTTGTTCTCACCAACTCAAGTCCTTTTCTCACCCGTCCCTTATATCGAGCCTCATCCCATTTCAAGCCACGAAGACCATAATTTATCAAACATTTCTATTTTCCCTCTTTTCTTATAAATCCCTTTTTCCAATATCAGACCCTGCTTCACATGTTGGAGGAATTCTCTTCTTGTAGGCGGTTCATCCTTAATCCAATTTCGTGCTATTGCCATTCGGGCCATATACAACAATCTGGCGATTGCTATCTTCAGGGTGTTATCCACTCCAATCTCATCCACATATCCCAGCAAACACACCCTCGGATCCCTTGGTACCGTGCATCTATATGCTCCTTCCACTTGATTCAAGATCACCAACCAAAAAGCCGCCAGCCTCGGACATGTCCACATCATATGAAATATACCAGCATCTGCAGACTTACACTGTTGTGAATTCTGTTGTCGGGCTCCCTCCTGTGGTCATGAATGGTACTTCGGCTGGTTCTGTCCATGGACTTCCTCTGGTGGGTGTTTCTGAGTTTCCTTCCACAGGTGACGAGGTTAATTCGTTAGCTGCTGCTCTATTTAACTCCACTTAGATCTTTGCTCCATGCCACCTGTCAATGTTCCAGTATTGGTTTAGTTCACTCCTGGATCGTTCTTGTGACCTGTCTTCCCAACAGAAGCTAAGTTCCAGCTTGTATTTCTTGGGTTTGCTATTTTTCTGTCCAGCTTGCAATTTTTATTGTTGTCTTGCTTGCTGGAAGCTCTGGGACGCAGAGGGAGCGCCTCCGCACCGTGAGTCGGTGCGGAGGGTCTTTTTGCGCCCTCTGCGTGGTCTTTTTGTAGGTTTTTGTGCTGATCGCAAAGTAACCTTTCCTATCCTCGGTCTGTTCAGTAAGTCGGGCCTCACTTTGCTAAATCCATTTCATCTCTGTGTTTGTATTTTCATCTTACTCACAGTCATTATATGTGGGGGGCTGCCTTTTCCTTTGGGGAATTTCTCTGAGGCAAGGTAGGCTTAATTTTTCTATCTTCAGGGCTAGCTAGTTTCTTAGGCTGTGCCGAGTTGCATAGGGAGCGTCAGGCGCAATCCACGGCTATTTCTAGTGTGTTTGATAGGATTAGGGATTGCGGTCAGCAGAGTTCCCACGTCCCAGAGCTCGTCCTTTATTATCAGTAACTATCAGGTCATTCCGTGTGCTCTTAACCACCAGGTCCATTATTGTCCTGACCACCAGGTCATAACATTACACCTCGGGCACTCAGAATCATTATGCAGTCCTGCCTTATACAATACTTCCGGGGATTTGTAGACTGTGTGTTATATAGAGCTGTGACAGCCTATACGGTTCGCTCAGTGACAGTCTTGGGATCCACTCCAGTACCGACTCCCAAGTTTCATTCTTCATTGGTCCCAGATCCCTCTCCCACTTAGCTCTCACATTTATCGGGAATCCCAGAAGACAAAGTATGCAGCAAGTCTTTATAAAGAGTGGAGATACTCCCCCTAGTAGTCCCTTTGCCACATACATACTCCAATACTATATCTCCTTGGATTCTAATGCCTTCATCCCTAATCTGAGCCCCATATGCGTGTCTCATCCGCAAATACTGGAAGCCGGTCATTCTTAATAGTTTTCATTCCGTTCCTAGTTCTTCTCCTCGTCCAGTCTCTGCAGATAACGTTTTTGAGGTGGAGGATATCTTAGCATCCAAAAGAGTCAGGGGCAAGACATTCTTTTTGGTTGATTGGAAGGGCTTTGGTCCTGAGGAGAGGTCTTGGGAACCTAGGGAGAACATAATAACTAGAGCGGGGGCACCACATAGGAAACGGGGATCCAACCTGGTCTATACTATACTAAGCCATGAAAAAACAACACAAGAAATAGACCATAAAAGGGGGATCACCCAAGGCAATGGATTAAATAGGAAAATTACAAATTTTATTAGAATAACACTCATGGACATAGGAAACAACCACATGGAGCACACAATTAAAAGCATTTAAAATTGGTTACACATAGGACCTAGAAACATGAACAAATGGCCCATAATAGAACCCTCCTCCTAGATGCGATCCCTCCCCAAACACACTGTAATGGCTAATAATAATATATAGTACAGTGTAAGATGTCTGCATGAACAGCACTATTGGAATATAGGGTAAAGCAACACAACCTAAGAAGTATAGTTGTGACCATGATATATAATGCACCAGTCTGTGAATACCTCACACCAGTAGGATTACCTATGTAACACAAATAAGCAGATATGCAAAAAAAAAATCAAAAAAAAAAAATAAAAAAAAAATAACCTTTTTGCAATAACATAAGACATAGACAAAAGCTTAATAAAGCATACACAGTGAATCAGATTGATCCCAAACCACACATATAGCATGTAGGTCTACTCCATTAAGGTATAGAGTTGTATATAATGCAGAGTTAGTTGTGTAGCGCTTCCACTGGTCTAGTCTAACGTGGTATATAACCTGTGCCATTAAATTGCAAAAGCTCCCATAGTAAGGGAAATAAAAAGATCTGCTGAGGAGTGAGGATTCAGATCACCAATAACAAGAAACCAGTATGCAAACCCAGGAGCTGTTCAAGCTCTGTACATAGCCAAGGGGGGTATCAACAGGAGGAGCAGAGACCCTACGCGTGTCGCCACACCAGTGGCTTCGTCAGGGGTAGCTCCTATGGAGATCCTGCGTCCTTATCTAATCGAGTAATTGCAATTTAAGCAGTTGCAGCTGTGCTGCTTACCAGAGGCCGGCATGTGTTCCATCACCCAGTGATTCCAGAGGCGGTGCTTAGTGAGCTAAGCAAACATGTGAGCCTGGAGGGCTCCCCCCCTCCTCCTACCTTCGTCACCATGCCCTTGGAGTGGTTGCCATAGCACCATGTAAATACTGCAATCCCTGGATTAACCAGTGTGCACACGTCAGGAGATTCCTCCTGCTGTGTGTCGTCACACTTTCAGTCCTGTTACCATAGTCACCAGATGTATACAGAAACTGAGGAGCACAGCAGCACCTGCAGAGTCTATACCAATATGTCTTGCCGCACCTTATCGCTTCAGTGTGAATCACACCACTACATACTGGCGGCACAGGAATATTAAACAAAAAAAAAAAAAAAAAAAGCTCTCCCTGTTAAACGTCATACTGATTATAACGTGTTTTTGCAAGGTGATAATTAAACCGTGCAGCAGTCAGTGGACCCATCAAAGCGCATATGCAGAAGAGGATAACTACCATCTTTTATCATCACACCCTCAATACAAATGCCAAGATTCCTCATAGGCACACGCATTACTGAAATCTTAAGGAGGTTGTATCCACTTAAATTTGCCCCTTTTGTGCGCCTATGAGGAATCTTGGCATTTGTATTGAGGGTGTGATGATAAAAGATGGTAGTTATCCTCTTCTGCATATGCGCTTTGATGGGTCCACTGACTGCTGCACGGTTTAATTATCACCTTGCAAAAACACGTTATAATCAGTATGACGTTTAACAGGGAGAGCTTTTTTTTTTTTTTGTTTAATATTCCTGTGCCGCCAGTATGTAGTGGTGTGATTCACACTGAAGCGATAAGGTGCGGCAAGACATATTGGTATAGACTCTGCAGGTGCTGCTGTGCTCCTCAGTTTCTGTATACATCTGGTGACTATGGTAACAGGACTGAAAGTGTGACGACACACAGCAGGAGGAATCTCCTGACGTGTGCACACTGGTTAATCCAGGGATTGCAGTATTTACATGGTGCTATGGCAACCACTCCAAGGGCATGGTGACGAAGGTAGGAGGAGGGGGGGAGCCCTCCAGGCTCACATGTTTGCTTAGCTCACTAAGCACCGCCTCTGGAATCACTGGGTGATGGAACACATGCCGGCCTCTGGTAAGCAGCACAGCTGCAACTGCTTAAATTGCAATTACTCGATTAGATAAGGACGCAGGATCTCCATAGGAGCTACCCCTGACGAAGCCACTGGTGTGGCGACACGCGTAGGGTCTCTGCTCCTCCTGTTGATACCCCCCTTGGCTATGTACAGAGCTTGAACAGCTCCTGGGTTTGCATACTGGTTTCTTGTTATTGGTGATCTGAATCCTCACTCCTCAGCAGATCTTTTTATTTCCCTTACTATGGGAGCTTTTGCAATTTAATGGCACAGGTTATATACCACGTTAGACTAGACCAGTGGAAGCGCTACACAACTAACTCTGCATTATATACAACTCTATACCTTAATGGAGTAGACCTACATGCTATATGTGTGGTTTGGGATCAATCTGATTCACTGTGTATGCTTTATTAAGCTTTTGTCTATGTCTTATGTTATTGCAAAAAGGTTATTTTTTTTTTATTTTTTTTTTTTGATTTTTTTTTTGCATATCTGCTTATTTGTGTTACATAGGTAATCCTACTGGTGTGAGGTATTCACAGACTGGTGCATTATATATCATGGTCACAACTATACTTCTTAGGTTGTGTTGCTTTACCCTATATTCCAATAGTGCTGTTCATGCAGACATCTTACACTGTACTATATATTATTATTAGCCATTACAGTGTGTTTGGGGAGGGATCGCATCTAGGAGGAGGGTTCTATTATGGGCCATTTGTTCATGTTTCTAGGTCCTATGTGTGACCAATTTTAAATGCTTTTAATTGTGTGCTCCATGTGGTTGTTTCCTATGTCCATGAGTGTTATTCTAATAAAATTTTTAATTTTCCTATTTAATCCATTGCCTTGGGTGATCCCCCTTTTATGGTCTATTTCTTGTGTTGTTTTTTCATAACCTAGGGAGAACATTAATGCTCCTCACATTCTTAAGAAGTTTTTGTCTAAAAATAGTGGGAGGGGATGTAAGAGAGGGGGTACTGTTACCTCGGCTCCTTTTCCTGATGCTCCGCCTGCTGCCGCCAGGTCCGGGTTGGCAGCTGTCCCCGCTGCGTCCTCCTCGCTCCGGGGCTCGGTGCTGATGTCTCGACGCGCATCCTCCCTGCATTCGGTTGCGCGCTCCTGTGGGTTGCGCAGGCGCAGTAGGTTCTTTTTGATTTAAATAGATTTTTATTAACAATATAAAGAAGAACATCAGAATGCCATTTACATTGCATTATATCACATACACATTTTCTTGTTTTAATAAACCCCAACATTACCCCAACTACCCCCCTCCCCCCTACGACAGCTCAGTCTCAATCTTCACCCCACTGAGGCCTTCTCTGCCTCGTGTAATTTATCCTCTTCCAGGTCTTAGGAAACTCGACGACTATACTCCTCAATCCAAATCAAGCCAAGGAGACCATATTTTATTAAACATTT
Source organism: Ranitomeya imitator (assembly GCF_032444005.1). Classification (NCBI taxonomy): domain Eukaryota; kingdom Metazoa; phylum Chordata; class Amphibia; order Anura; family Dendrobatidae; genus Ranitomeya; species Ranitomeya imitator. Next base: position 625,303 of record NC_091290.1, read on the forward strand.
CTATTTTCCCCCTTTTTTTGTACACCCCCTTTTCCAATTTTAGACCATGTTGAACATATTGGAGAAATTCCCTTCTCACAGGTGGTTCCGCATTTATCCAATTTCGTGCTATTACTTTCCTGGCCATGTAGAGTAGCCTAGCGATTGCAATCTTCCAAGTATTGTCAACTCCAATTTCTTCCACATATCCCAGCACGCATACTATCGGGTCTCTAAGAACTCTGCACTTATACGCTGCTTCAACTCGGCTCAAAACCACCACCCAATAGGCAGCCAGTCTCGGACACGTCCACATCATGTGATATATTCCTGCCTTCTCACTCGCACACCTCGGACACTCAGAATTGGCACGCAATCCCGCTTTGTATAGCACTTCCGGAGATTTATATACCCTATGCAGAATGTATAGCTGCGAGAGCCTATATGGTTCACTCAAGGATAGTCGCGGAACCCACTCCATCACCGATTCCCAGGTTTCATTTTCCATCGGTCCCACTTCTCTCTCCCACTTAGCTCTCGCCTTTATAGGGAAATCTAGCAGGAACGTGTGCATAAGGTCCTTATACAGAGTGGAAATAACTCCCCTTGTAGTTCCGTCACCACACACATATTCCAACACTATATCATCTTGAACCCTGATATCAGCCTTCTTATTCTGAGCTCTAAAGGCATGTCTCATCTGCGCATACTGATATTCCCCTGTGGATCGCAAACCAAATTCTTCCTGCAATTGGGAGAAGGACTTCAGTTCCTGTCGCTGGATTATCTGGTGAACAAAGCAAATTCCCTTATTCTGCCATTCCAATATTCCTCCCAAGGCCTCAAATTCCTTTAAATCGTGGTTAGACCATATCGGTGTGAATTTAGTCAGCCCTTTAACCCCACGAATCTGCCTTAGTCTATACCACAATTTACGAATCAGGAACAGGGTTGGGTATACTTTCCCCAGAGCTCTCAAAGAGCCATCTTCCAAACACCTAGCCAACGGTCGTCGGTCCGTCACCTTTCCATTAGCTGTTGTACTGCACTGGATGACGCCCCTCGCGCCCAGCCCTTCAAATGCTGGCTCTGGGCCGCAAGGAAGTATATTTCCGGGTTGGGCAAAGCCAAACCACCATCTTTCTTGGGTCGCTGAAGCGTCTCCAGGCTAATACGTGGATATTGTCTTCCCCATATCAAGCTTCTAAAAAGGGCGTTAATCTGCCTGAACTTCCCCCGCGGGATCCAAATTGGTGCGTTATGTAGAACATAAAGAATTTTAGGCATCAGGACCATTTTAATAAGATTTACCCTACCGACGACCGATAGATGTAGCTTATTCCAGGCATCTACCTTTGCCTTGAGTACCCCCATAACAGGAGTCAAATTTCTTTGCAGGAACTCCGCAATTGGCACCGAAATCCATATTCCGAGGTATTTAAATTGGGAAACCACCTTCAGCCTCTCATCCCCAACATCCTCACTCACATTCTCTCCTACGTCATCCACTCTAAAAAGAACCGTCTTATCCCAATTAATTGTTAGTCCCGACACAGTACCAAATCTCTCAACGATTTCAACAGCCCCTCTTAGTGAATCGTCTGGATCCGCCAGGAACAGCAAAACATCATCCGCGTATAACGCTATTTTTTCCTCTACTTTCCCATACCTAAACCCAGGGACCCCATCCGCCTGCCGAATCTTAGCAGCAAGAGGTTCTACAGCCAACGCGAACAGGAGGGGTGAAAGCGGGCATCCCTGCCTAGTCCCCCTAGCCAGCCCTATAGGTCGAGATAGCTCCCCGTTTACTCTAATTCTAGCGGACGGTAATGAGTACAACAGCTGTATCCAGGCCACAAACTGCGGACCAAACCCCATACATTCCAGCACCTGCCAGAGGTACCCCCATTCGACACTGTCAAACGCCTTATGTGCATCCAGCGATACAATCACTCTTCGACCACAGTTGTCAGACTCTACCTGCAAATTTACATATAACCTCCGCAAATTGATCGCCGTTGATTTATCCGGCATAAAGTCAGATTGGTCCGAATGCACCAGACTCGCAATAACACTAGAGAGGCGGAGAGCCAACACCTTGGCCAGAAGCTTGACATCAATAGTTAGTAAAGAAATTGGGCGGTACGACTCCGGTTTCCCCAAGTCCTTATCCTCCTTTGGAATGACCACTATTATGGCCTCTCTCATAGAGGCTGGCAAGCGCCCACAGGACCTAGCTTCCTCCAATACCATTTTTAATCTAGGAATCAACACTTCTGCCAACACTTTATAGATCTCAGCGGGTAACCCATCGACCCCAGGCGCCTTCCCATTAGCCATGGACATCAATGCCCGACTCAACTCCTCCTCAGTGATAGGGGCCTCAAGGCTCTCCCTATCTGTCTCACTCAGTCTCGGCAGATCCAGACCCTCCAAGAAAGTCAATGTGTCCTCGACCGATTCACCAACCCGAGAGGAATACAAATCTGCATAGAAGTCTGCGAAGGCTCTCAAGATTTCAGGCGTTTCCGTTATTTTACCTCCACTAGCAGAGTCCAAAGAATGTATATATGAAGAACCTCTCTGAGCAGCAGCCACTACCGACAGCATATGTCCCACTGTTTCTCCCTCCTGATAGAACAATACCCTTTGGAAATCCCGCTTCCTCTCGGCTTTGCCTAACAGAATTTTTTCCAAATGATCTTGTGCGTTTTTCATCCTTCTTTCTGCCTCAGGGGTTCCCAGTGTAGCCATCCCATCTTCTGCTTCCTTCAACTCCTCAACTGCCACTTTTTCTGCCTCTCTCGTCCTCCGCTTACACCTACTAATGTCCCTAAACAGTAGTCCCCTCAGATACGCCTTCATTGCATCCCAAATCGTAAGAGCATCAGTACTTCCATCATTTAAGAGGAAGAATTCCGCTACCTCCCGTCCTATACTTTCCAACTCAATACTCTGTAACCAATTAGGATGAATCTTCCATTCTCTCACACTTAGCGAATGAGCCCCCTCCAATCTAACCTCTACTTCAATTGGACTATGGTCCGACAAGGCCCTTGGCAGATATCTCACCTCCCCAACCAACGTGTCCAAAATCCTGTTACCCAGAGCCATATCAATCCTAGAGAGCGTGGCATGCGCCGGTGAATAACATGAGTACCCTCTCTCCCCAATATGTCTAACCCTCCAAAGATCAATCAAACCTATCTCCTGTATATAGGTGCCAAATGTTGTTATGTGTCCCTCCGACCTATTCTGAGTATTTTTATTTTTATCCCAATATTCATCACAGATGTTATTTAGATCCCCGATAATTATTAACGGTGTCGGCCCCCATCTTTCCACTCGCTCCATTACTTCTCTAATTTTCCTGCTAGAGTAGGGAGGCGGAATATACATCGCTGCAACACACAACATCACTCCATACAGTATACACCGTATTAGTACGTACTGCCCATCCACATCCACACATACCTTCACCTTCTCATACTGAACTCCCGCTGGAACCAAGATTGAGACTCCTCTTGCGTACGTGGAGAAGGTAGAATGATATCCCTTCTGGATCCACCGTCTATTCAGAACATCCACCTTTTCCCTTACCAAATGCGTCTCCAGAAAGCATATCATTGAGGCCCGTTGGTCTCTTGCATATTGCAAACATGCGGCACGTCTGGATTTCTCCCCTAGGCCTCTCACATTCCAGCACAAAATCTTAAAACGGGTCCCCATCACTTGGCTCATCTTCACTATAAGTATCGTCAATTTTGAGCCCAAGCTGTCTAACTACCCTCCCCCCCCCCTCCCAACTCCCCCTCCCACCCTTCCCCCCTCACATCTAACCATTCCACCTCTTTTCAAGAGTGGGGCATCATCGCCCATAGCGAACACTCCGTTTGGCATTACCTTCCCAACCCTCCTCCCACCACTGTACATAACAGGATTTCAGACATTTTGAAAAATAACGTATCTCAAAACATTTTAACGTAGAATTATTTACACACGAAAGAAACCTGCATACACTTAAAATATGCCGCATACCCTTCCTCCCCCTTTCCCAGCAACCATTACACCATCCCTTTAACTTTAACTGAATACAATCCAGCTCCCTTCTTCACCACCCATACCCCCTGGTTTGTCAATCACATGACTCTTTGCCAACTGACAGATAAGTAACCAAGATCAGACTCTTCCCACAGTTTCAGTCTCCTTTTCCTTTAAGCTTTTTAGCATTAATATCGATCCACTGGGTAGCTTCCTCCGGCTTCTGAAAAAATGAATTTTATCAAACGCCACCACCCTCAGTCTTGCTGGAAACATCATGGAATACTGCACTCCCAACTCCCTCAGCCGTCTCTTTATACCCGTGAACATCATCCGTTGTCTCTGCACCAGAGCAGAATAGTCTGGGTAGATAGCAATCTTCTGACCTCCAATTGTCAGATCCGTCATGTCTCTGGCCTTCCTCAGGATAATGTCTCTGTCTCTATAGTTTAGAATTTTGGCTAGCATGGTACGGGGATTCGCTCCAGGGACAGGTGGTTTCGGCGGGACCCTATGCGCTCTTTCTACCGCGAACATAGTAACATAGTAACATAGTAACATAGTTAGTAAGGCCGAAAAAAGACATTTGTCCATCCAGTTCAGCCTATATTCCATCATAATAAGTACCCAGATCTACGTCCTTCTACAGAACCTAATAATTGTATGATACAATATTGTTCTGCTCCAGGAAGACATCCAGGCCTCTCTTGAACCCCTCGACTGAGTTCGCCATCACCACCTCCTCAGGCAAGCAATTCCAGATTCTCACTGCCCTAACAGTAAAGAATCCTCTTCTATGTTGGTGGAAAAACCTTCTCTCCTCCAGACGCAAAGAATGCCCCCTTGTGCCCGTCACCTTCCTTGGTATAAACAGATCCTCAGCGAGATATTTGTATTGTCCCCTTATATACTTATACATGGTTATTAGATCGCCCCTCAGTCGTCTTTTTTCTAGACTAAATAATCCTAATTTCGCTAATCTATCTGGGTATTGTAGTTCTCCCATCCCCTTTATTAATTTTGTTGCCCTCCTTTGTACTCTCTCTAGTTCCATTATATCCTTCCTGAGCACCGGTGCCCAAAACTGGACACAGTACTCCATGTGCGGTCTAACTAGGGATTTGTACAGAGGCAGTATAATGCTCTCATCATGTGTATCCAGACCTCTTTTAATGCACCCCATGATCCTGTTTGCCTTGGCAGCTGCTGCCTGGCACTGGCTGCTCCAGGTAAGTTTATCATTAACTAGGATCCCCAAGTCCTTCTCCCTGTCAGATTTACCCAGTGGTTTCCCGTTCAGTGTGTAATGGTGATATTGATTCCCTCTTCCCATGTGTATAACCTTACATTTATCATTGTTAAACCTCATCTGCCACCTTTCAGCCCAAGTTTCCAACTTATCCAGATCCATCTGTAGCAGAATACTATCTTCTCTTGTATTAACTGCTTTACATAGTTTTGTATCATCTGCAAATATCGATATTTTACTGTGTAAACCTTCTACCAGATCATTAATGAATATGTTGAAGAGAACAGGTCCCAATACTGACCCCTGCGGTACCCCACTGGTCACAGCGACCCAGTTAGAGACTATACCATTTATAACCACCCTCTGCTTTCTATCACTAAGCCAGTTACTATCACTAAGCCAGTTACAAAAGAACACTTTTGTTAGCGCCATATCTCCAAATGTTTCTAACAGCCATTTTTCAATATATTCCGTTGGATTCCTCCCTTCAGCTTTTTCAGGGATGCCCACTATGCGAATATTGTTTCTTCTGGACCTGTTCTCAAGGTCCTCATTTTTCGCAGCCAATTCAGCTATTGCTTGAGTGAACTTTTTCTCTGCTTTTTGCAGCTGCACTATATGGTCTTCTACAGTGCTCACTCTCTCCTCTACCTCCCCCACACGTTTGTCAATCTTCTGCATGGCTGCGTTTATCTGGGCTGTGTCTCCCTTAACCTCCTGTATCTGTAAGGTCAGAGACTGTTTACATGAAGAGACTAGCGCAAAAACGTCTCTTAGGGTAGGCTCAGCTTCTGGCGCCATTTCCTCGGGTCCCCCTTCTGCCACCGCCATATTACTCTCCTTTCTCCCCTGTTGTACCTCATGTTCTCCTGCTGGGCTCTCCTCCTCCTCCTCTTCGGTATCAGCTCCGGCTCCCTCCTCTGCGGCCTCCGCTCTCGCAAACTGCTGGAGCTTTGCCGCTACCTCCATGCGCTTTCTACATGCGGCGTTCTCCTTGTCTGCCTTCTCCCTCGTGTCGGCGCCATCTTGGATTGCGCCTGCATCCCCGGCTCCCGCGTCCTTCTGCCGTCTCCTGGTCATGTTCGCCGGCTCCAGCACCACCGCTCAGCACCGCCGGACCCTCCAAGTCTCCCCGCAGCCGGTAAGCCCCCCGCAGGGACCAAACAGCAGCGGCTCTGCAGGATTTTAGAATGTACAGCGGCGGGAGCTCACAGCCGCACGTCCGCTCACATGAGCTCTCAGGCCACGCCCCGCGCAGTAGGTTCTTACCGCGCGCGCTCCCTTTGCTCTTCTCCTCTTGCGAGACCTGAACCAGCAGAACATCCTGGCCAATCGGTGACTGGCGTCAGGTATTTCAGGCCCTCCTCCCTTTGTGGAGGCACCTGATTATCGTGTTTTCCCTGCCATAGTTAGGCCGCCTTATTGCCTTGTGCCTCGCCAGTCTTGTTTGTTGTTTAACCCCTTGTTTTCCTTGCTCTCTTCCAGTACCTGTTCCCGTGTTCCTCAGTTCCAGTGTTCTCTTTTCCTCAGTCCAGTTCTCATCTCCTCATCAATCTCTACCTTCATTTTCTGGCTTCTGTTTTCCTTTTCCTCAGCTCCTTTACTTCTCCTCTAGGTTTCCTCCGTCTTTACCTTCCTGTTTTCCTTGCCTGGCTCCCCTCCGTTCCTTCCCTCTTAGTTCTTCTCCCCGGTTCTCCCTGTTGTTTTTTCTTTGAGCCGATCCCTGGTCCTGGCCTCCGTGGTACTAGAGAACCCTGTGCTTGCCTCCTAACAGTCCCTGTGTAGGGGTTGGTCCCACTCTGTAGTGCTCGCTCGGGGGAGGTTCGGTTCCACGGTCCAGTGGGTTCACTCTTTGTACCCGTCGCCTTCGGCGTAACACCTGTCCTACGTCCTCTCCAGGCGTTCTTTATTCTCACTTGCGTCCTCTCAAGCTAAACTGTCTGTAGTCTCTCTTCCTGCGTCGTTTCCAGCTATTCTATCTGTATTCTCTACTCCAGTGTTCCCCAATTCCGGTCCTCAAAAGCCACCAACAGGTCATGTTTTCAGGATTTCCTTAGTATTGCACAGGTGATAATTACATCACCTGCACAGACAATAATGCCATCACCTATGCAATACTAAGGAGATCCTGAAGATATGACCTGTTGGAGGCTCTTGAGGACCCGAGTTGGGGAACACTGCTCTACTCAATCCTGTCTGTATCCTCTACTGCATTCTTCCTGGCCGTCCTGTCTGTATTCTCTCCTGTATCCTCCTTGACTGTCCTGTCTGTAGACTCTTCTGTGTCCTCACCAGCCATTCTGTCTGAATTCTCTACTGAATCCTGTCTTTATCCTGTACTGCGTTTTTCCTGGCAGTCCTGTCTGTTTTCTCTTTTGTATCCTCCTTGGCCGTCCTGTCTGTAGTCTCTCTTGTGTCCTCTCCTGCCATTCTGTCTGTATTTTCTCCTGTATCCTCCCCGGCCGTCCTGTATGTATTCTCTCTATCCCCCCTGGCCATCCTGTCTGTAGACTCTCCTGTGTCCTCACTGACTGCCCATTTTGTATTCTCTCCTATGTCCTCTGACCGTCCTTTCTGTATTCTCTCTTGCATCTTTTCTTGCTGTCCTGTTCGTAGACTTTCCTGTTTCCTCTCCGGCCAATCTGTCTGTATCTTCTCCTGTATCCTACCTGGCTGTCTTGTCTGTATTCTCTCTTGTATCCTCCCCAGCCGTCCTGTCTGTAGAATCTCCTGTGTCCTCACCAGCCATTCTGTCTGTATTCTCTCCCGCGTCCTCTGACCGTCTGTTCTGTATTCTATCCTGCATTCTCTCCGACCGTACATCCTGTCTGTATTCTCTCCTGCATCCTCCTCCACCATCCTGTCTATTCTCTCCTTCTTACTCCCTGGCCATCCTGTCTGTATTCTCTCCTGCGTCCTCCCGGCTGTCCTGTCTCTATTCTCTGCTGCGTCCTCCCCAACCATCCTGTCTGTAGACTCTGCTGCTTCCTCTCCACTTGTTCTGTCTGTATTCTCTCCAGCAGTACGTTCTGTATTCTCTCTTGCGTCCTCTCTGGCAGTACTTTCTGTTTTCCCTCCTGCGTCCTCGTCGGCCGTTCTGTAGCCTCTCCTGCATCCTCTCCAGTCTTTCTGTCTTTATTCTCTTGCATCCTCTCCAGCTGTCCTGTCTGTAGTCTCTCCGTCTCTCCTCCTGCATCGTCTCCAGCTTTTCTGTCTGTATGCTTTACTGCATCCTGTCTGTATTCTCTCCTGCGTCCTCTCCGTCCTTTCTGTATCCTCTCCTGCGTTCTCCCTGGCCACCCTGTCTGTATTCTCTCCTGTATCCTCCCTGGTCATCCTGTCTGTATTCTCTCCTGTACCCTCCCCGGCCGTCCTGTCTGTATTTTCTCCTGCGTCCCTGTGTCCTCCCCAGCCTGTCCTGTCTATTCTGTATAGCATCCTCTCTGACTGTCCTGTCTGTAGACTCTCCTCCTGCGTCGTCACCAACCGTTCTGTCTGTATTCTCTACTGCATCCTGTCTGTATTCTCTCCTGTGTCCTCTCCGTCTGTCCGTTCTGTATTCCCTCCTGCGTTCTCCCTGGCCGTCCTGCCTGTAGATTCTCCTGCGTTCTCCCTGGCCGTCCTGTCTGTAGACTCTCCTGCCTCCACCCCGGTCGTCCTGTCTGTAGACTCTCCTGCGTTCTCCCTGGCCGTCCTGTCTGTAGACTCTCCTGCGTTCTCCCTGGCCGTCCTGTCTAGATTATCCTGTGTCCTCTCTGGCCGTCCTGTCTGTAGACTCTCCTGCTTCCACCCTGGCCGTCCTGTCTGTAGACTCTCCTGCGTCCACCCCAGCCGTTTTGTCTGTAGACTCTCAGGTGTCCTTACTGGCCATCCTGTCTGTAGACTCTCCTGCGTCCTCCCCGGCCATCCTGTCTGTAGACTCTCCTGTGCATGGTGTCCTGCCCGCTGTGCATGGCGCTCCCTCCTTGGCTGCTCTGCATAGTACGCTGTCATCCCCCTCGGCCTGCTGTGCATGCTACATATTGACAGCTGTGTATGCCGTGCATATGCAAAAAGCTGCCAATCATTGCTTGGTTTATACAGAGTTGATGAACATGGAGGACGACCTGGCAGGCGACAACCAGTTCTCAGTGATTATCTGCTGATGAACCACAGTAGTCAGCCCAGTACTGACACGTGAATGGTATCGGAGGCCCCACATCCTGCTCCCAGCAGATTCAAATTTCTGCACCAGACAGCATGGAAAGTATCAGCGGCATCTCTGAGGGAGGGGCGCTGATTTCCTGGGTGCCTTGATCTCCGGAGAGAGGGGTACTGTTCTCATTTCCTGGGGTGGAGGGGCCCTGATGTTGGGACAGGGAGCCCCTTGTGTTGGGGGTGTGTGGAGGCCCTGATTCCCTGTGGTGTTTGGGCCCTGATGTCCTGGGTAGAGATGAGCGAACCTTTCAAGGTTCGGTTTGGATTCACCAACGGACGTATCCAAACCCCATTGGATTAAATGGGAAGCAAAACTATACTCATAGACAACTCCTTAAGGGATAGCAAAACGCTTCCCAAACAATTAAAATTAGGGGCAGACACTCTGAAAAGTGGCATTAATTGACCCACAGTAAAAATTTGCAAATGGCCCATGTATGAGGTATCCGGGTCTAGCCCAGGATTTTCAGCTTGAAATTTAAGCTTTAATAAGCACTTGCTGGTTAAGAGAGCGGTGTAAGCCTTCTTAGCTGGGAGATCTCGCACCTCATGCAACACCTCCAATTTTTTTTTATTATTATTATTATTGCAGCCACACTAAGATTGCACAAACATCAGTTTCATACAGTAATATTGGTAGAAAAATGTAAGAATAGTCACACAGGTAGTTGACTTAAAGTGCAGGCCTGCCTGTTTGGGAACCATACCTATACAGGCAACCCATCAGATGGAGACCCAACTTGGCGTCTCCTCATTTAAAAAATAATTGTCACACATCACTAAAGTGGCATCAATTTCCAGAGTAGAAACAGTATAATGGGGCTCTGACACACCTTCCACCACTGGCAACCCATCAGATGGAGACCCAACTTGGAGTCTACACATTTCAAAAAATTGTTTGTAGCAGCAGGAGCAACAGCAGGCACAGAAGACACCGCAAAGATGGCACAAACTGCAGTAATGCGAGATCAAAACAACCCAATCTGCAACTGGGGTGCAAAAGTCATCGGAGATCCATGATTTGTTCATTCTGATGAAAGTTAGGCGGTCTAAACTTTGAGGGGACAGCCGGATGCGCTTATCCGTCAGGACACCACCAGCAGCGCTGAAGACACGTCGTTGGCTGGCAGGCATGACAAAACCTCAAAGGCATGACAGTCAAGCTCTTTGATATTGAGCTCCAGATACTCCTGCCCCATCCTCTCCAGTCGTTCGCAACGTGTCAGACTTGTACCTGCTGGTGCATGGACTGGTCTAAAAAATGTTTTAAATTACTCACAGAAATTGCTTGTATGCCACTTATACTGCTGCTGCTAATAATTTGGCCATGATGCCTTGACATTCCCGGGGTTGGATTTTTAGAACTGGGAGGCACTCTGTGTGCCTCCCTGCTGTCTTGGGGAAAGCCACTATTAAAGATTGTCTACGAGCGTATTTCGATACTACACCATGTATGCATCTCTTTCCGGGGGAAAGCTTATGGCTAAATTTACTCTTGTACCATGGATTTAACAGAGTGGCAACCCAGTAGTCAGCACTATTTCTAACCCTAAAAATACAGGCATCGTGTTGAAGATAGTGGAGCAAGAAGGCGCTCATGTGTTGGGCGCTTCTCTGAGGTCCAAGTCCATGCTGTGTTGGTGGCAGGGTAACACTCAAGATTGCTTCCTCCATCCCCTCCCTCCAACCACGGACAACAGAGATCGGATCATTATCCTCTTCATCTCCTGACTGTAGCGCGTCCATCACCTCGTCCTCAATTTGTTCCTTGGTTCCTGCACCTTCACTATCAGTTTGTCTGCTTCCATGAGCTCCCCCTCGATCGCTGTAAGCCAACCTCCCATGGCACCCACCTGTTCGATGACATTCCAGAAATTTGAGATATTGTTATCCCTTCTGCTTCCTCCTCTGCTTTCATCTTTTCCTCTGGGCCCATCACCTCCTCACACAGACCATCCAAAGGGTGCGCCAACATGTAGATGACCGGAATAGTGATGCTGATGACGACATCGTCAGCGCTAACCATGATAGTAGCCATTTTAAAACCGTGCAGAAGGGTGCAGAGGTCCTTCATCTGTGTTCATTCCGCAAGCGTGATTTGCACCACATCCGTGCTGTGTTGGCCCTGGCTATGCAAAAGGACATACTGTACCAGGACTCGTCGCTGCTGCCACAGTCGCTGCAACATGAGAGGAATTCCACCATGTCGGAACAACGCTAATCAAACGGTTAATGGTAGGGTGGAAGACCTCTGTAGCGATGCAAGTCAATGACCTGCGGGGTGCGATCGTCAGAGGTGAGCACACAGCGACCGTGCTTTTTGCAGCTGTGCATTGAGGCTGGGATAGTGGTGGGGAAATTGTTGTACCATCAAGTTTAAGACGTGAGCCATGCAAAGCACGTATGTGAGGTTGCCCCGGAGTAGGGCCGCCACCAGGTTTGCACCGTTACCGCACACGGCCTTCCATGGCTCCAGGTTTAGTGGAGACAGCCATTGATCAAACTTGGCCTGGATAGCTGTCCACAACTTTTGAGCTGTGTGACTGTGAACTCCAAGGTATATTCATTTTAACATTACCTGATTGTGGTGAGCCCTGGCTGCACAGTATGGAGGTGGTGGGGATTATGTCTGCACTCTTGGAATGCGTGTCTGATTAAGGCAGAGGTTGAGGGCACAGGTGGAGGCCCTAGAGGAGGTGGAGGAGGCAGAAGCAGTGGAGAAAGTGTTAAATACAGAGGTTTGTCTCACAAACCTTGGGGATTCAAAGACTTGTGGATTAGCCCCTTGACCGCCTACCACCAGTGACCAGTCAGCGAGATGTTACTACCCTGCTCATGTTTGCTTGTCCAGGTGTCAGTGGTGAAATGCACCCTGGCAGACATATATTTTTTCAGGGAACGGGTGATGTTGGTGACATGCTGGTGTTGCGCTGGCACAGGTTTCTTAAAGAAGTAATGGCTACTGAGCAACTGGTACTGTTGGACTGGGACGGCCATCATCTTTCAGAAACCGTCTGTATCCACCAGGCGGAAAGAGAGCATTTCTGTAGTCAGCAGTTTGGAGATGGTGGACTTCGAGCTCTTAGTTTTGCCATGTGTAGGAGAAAACCTTCTTTTACGTGTCTACAACTGCGGGACCGAGGGATGGCTGCAGTGCTGAGAGGGCGGAGAACAGGACAAACTGCTGGACTGTGACGAAGGTGCAGGCGGACATGTTATGGTGGATTGAGAAAGATGTGTTGTGCTAGGTGACACAGAATCAGCAGTCATGTCTACTTCCATAACAGCTGACTGGCTCTCACTCTCCCTCACTGTGGTGGGTAAACAATTGTAGTTTCTGCGGCTAGAGACCTGTGTGTGAACACTTAGCATGGTGACGGTGGAGGAAGGAAAAGCAGATGGAGTTGATGGGAAGGTCGGTGGTTGGCAAGGCCCGCTAGTCCACATTTTAGCGCAGTGAGATTCCCACACTAAGGCATGTTGATCGCAAATGCAGCACTAGCTCAGGAGCGACAATGGTGCCAGCAACCCAAGATGTCCGCTTGTTATATGGCCAGGGACATGTGACTTCGGCAACCAATCATAGAAAACCTTGTGTCATGACGTTGTGGATGTTTTCCGTGCCCTGATTGGTTGTCGGAATCAACGTTCATAAAGTTAAGTGGAAAGAAATAAAAGCGCCGCTCCTGTAGTCTCTTCAGACGCTCCTTTATCCTCTCCGGCGCCCCCTCTCTTCCTCAAACACGTCCCCCCGTCCACACCGCTCATCATACAGCACCACTATCCTAGCCAAAGTAATAACAAAATCACAATGATTTACCGAACTGTGACCAAATTTTGCCGACTTTAAGTAAAAATGGTCTTGAAAGCGAACACGAATCCGAATGTGCTAAGTTCATGCAGAATTTGAGATTGGCTAACGTTTTCCGAACACATTAACTCCTCTTTAGTCCTGGGGTGTTGGGACCCTGATGGTTGGAGGGGGGGGGGCCCCCAATGTCGTAGGGGTGTGGGATCCCTGACGTGTTGGGGCCCGGATGTCCTGGGGTGAAGGCCCCGATGTGTTGGGGTGGAGGCCCCGACGTCTGATGCCAGGCCTCTGTGACTTGATGACACTGGATGTCAGTGTGACTGTCGTTGCAGGTTGCTGAAGGACGCCCTAAATGATCCGCACCACGGGCCCCGCTATGAGCACATTCTCGGTGCCCTCCTCTCGGTTGTGGGTAAAGGTTTACGGCAGGAGCTGGAAAAGCAGACCAGACTCACTCAGCTGCTGGGCGTCGTGGCAGAAAGAGTCAGAGAAGCCAATGGTTCAGGGCGACAGGTGAGCGCTGCTGGGGCAGCACCATGTGACTGCTGTGATGTCCATCATCCGCCTCACTGAGTGACAGTGTCGTGTGACATGCCAGGAGCTCAGTGGTAATGTGGTGACCATAGCCATCTCTGGCTATGCTCACGGTCTACGTGGTGAACATGTAACCACTGCAGCCAATTGGCAGCCTCAGCAATCACACATAAGTGCTCTCACCACTCAAAGGGGGAAGCAATGATGGCAGTCACATGGGCGCATGGGACGTCTACAGTGGGAGCCGCCCTGACCCCAGCAGTGTACCGGAGCCAATGTGTGGTGCATCGTGTGGTTTACAGGTCGTCCTCCAGGAAGGGATGGAGCGAGTACAGCTGCTGTTCAGGAAGAATAACATCCGCCTGCCGCTAAACCCCAGCATGGAGGCCAAAGGGCTAAATGTGAAGGTAAGCAGGGGGTTAGAGCTGTACATGGGGTGCAGCGGACTGACCTGTGTATATATGAGGAGGAGCAGCAGGATGACCTGTGTATATATGAGGAGGAGCAGCAGGATGACTTGTGTATATATGAGGAGGAGCAGCAGGATGACCTGTGTATATATGAGGAGCAGCAGCAGGATGACCTGTGTGTATACATGAGGAGGAGCAGCAGGATGACCTGTGTGTATATATGAGGAGCAGCAGCAGGATGACCTGTGTATATATGAGGAGGAGCAGCAGGATGACCTGTGTATATATGAGGAGCAGCAGCAGGATGACCTGTGTATATATGAGGAGCAGCAGCAGGATGACCTGTGTATATATGAGGAGCAGCAGCAGGATGACCTGTGTATATATGAGGAGGAGCAGCAGGATGACCTGTGTATATATGAGGAGCAGCAGCAGGATGACCTGTGTGTATACATGAGGAGGAGCAGCAGGATGACCTGTGTGTATATATGAGGAGCAGCAGCAGGATGACCTGTGTATATATGAGGAGGAGCAGCAGGATGACCTGTGTATATATGAGGAGCAGCAGCAGGATGACCTGTGTATATATGAGGAGCAGCAGCAGGATGACCTGTGTGTATATGAGGAGCAGCAGCAGGATGACCTGTGTATATATGAGGAGCAGCAGCAGGATGACCTGTGTATATATGAGGAGGAGCAGCAGGATGACCTGTGTATATATGAGGAGCAGCAGCAGGATGACCTGTGTATATATGAGGAGGAGCAGCAGGATGACCTGTGTATATATGAGGAGCAGCAGCAGGATGACCTGTGTGTATACATGAGGAGGAGCAGCAGGATGACCTGTGTGTATATATGAGGAGCAGCAGCAGGATGACCTGTGTATATATGAGGAGGAGCAGCAGGATGACCTGTGTATATATGAGGAGCAGCAGCAGGATGACCTGTGTATATATGAGGAGGAGCAGCAGGATGACCTGTGTATATATGAGGAGCAGCAGCAGGATGATCTGTGTATATATGAGGAGGAGCAGCAGGATGACCTGTGTATATATGAGGAGGAGCAGCAGGATGACCTGTGTGTATATGAGGAGCAGCAGCAGGATGACCTGTGTGTATATATGAGGAGGAGCAGCAGGATGACCTGTGTATATATGAGGAGGAGCAGCAGGATGACCTGTGTATATATGAGGAGGAGCAGCAGGATGACCTGTGTATATATGAGGAGCAGCAGCAGGATGACCTGTGTGTATACATGAGGAGGAGCAGCAGGATGACCTGTGTGTATATATGAGGAGCAGCAGCAGGATGACCTGTGTATATATGAGGAGCAGCAGCAGGATGACCTGTGTATATATGAGGAGGAGCAGCAGGATGACCTGTGTATATATGAGGAGGAGCAGCAGGATGACCTGTGTATATATGAGGAGCAGCAGCAGGATGACCTGTGTATATATGAGGAGGAGCAGCAGGATGACCTGTGTGTATATGAGGAGCAGCAGCAGGATGACCTGTGTATATATGAGGAGGAGCAGCAGGATGACCTGTGTATATATGAGGAGCAGCAGCAGGATGACCTGTGTGTATATATGAGGAGCAGCAGGATGTCCTGTATGTATATATGAGGAGCAGCAGCAGGATGACCTGTGTATATATGAGGAGGAGCAGCAGGATGACCTGTGTATATATGAGGAGGAGCAGCAGGATGACCTGTGTGTATATGAGGAGCAGCAGCAGGATGACCTGTGTGTATATATGAGGAGGAGCAGCAGGATGACCTGTGTATATATGAGGAGGAGCAGCAGGATGACCTGTGTATATATGAGGAGGAGCAGCAGGATGACCTGTGTGTATATATGAGGAGCAGCAGCAGGATGACCTGTGTGTATATATGAGGAGCAGCAGCAGGATGACCTGTGTATATATGAGGAGGAGCAGCAGGATGACCTGTGTGTATATGAGGAGGAGCAGCAGGATGACCTGTGTATATATGAGGAGGAGCAGCAGGATGACCTGTGTATATATGAGGAGCAGCAGCAGGATGACCTGTGTATATATGAGGAGGAGCAGCAGGATGACCTGTGTGTATATGAGGAGCAGCAGCAGGATGACCTGTGTATATATGAGGAGGAGCAGCAGGATGACCTGTGTATATATGAGGAACAGCAGCAGGATGACCTGTGTATATATGAGGAGGAGGAGCAGCAGGATGACCTGTGTATATATGAGGAGGAGCAGCAGCAGGATGACCTGTGTATATATGAGGAGCAGCAGCAGGATGACCTGTGTATATATGAGGAGGAGCAGCAGGATGACCTGTGTATATATGAGGAGGAGCAGCAGGATGACCTGTGTATATATGAGGAGCAGCAGGATGACCTGTGTATATATGAGGAGCAGCAGGCTGACCTGTGTGTATATATGAGGAGCAGCAGCAGGATGACCTGTGTGTATATATGAGGAGGAGCAGCAGGATGACCTGTGTATATATGAGGAGGAGCAGCAGGATGACCTGTGTATATATGAGGAGCAGCAGCAGGATGACCTGTGTATATATGAGGAGGAGCAGCAGGATGACCTGTGTGTATATGAGGAGCAGCAGCAGGATGACCTGTGTGTATATGAGGAGGAGCAGCAGGATGACCTGTGTATATATGAGGAACAGCAGCAGGATGACCTGTGTATATATGAGGAGGAGGAGCAGCAGGATGACCTGTGTATATATGAGGAGGAGCAGCAGCAGGATGACCTGTGTATATATGAGGAGCAGCAGCAGGATGACCTGTGTATATATGAGGAGGAGCAGCAGGATGACCTGTGTATATATGAGGAGGAGCAGCAGGATGACCTGTGTATATATGAGGAGGAGCAGCAGGATGACCTGTGTATATATGAGGAGCAGCAGGCTGACCTGTGTGTATATATGAGGAGCAGCAGCAGGATGACCTGTGTGTATATATGAGGAGGAGCAGCAGGCTGACCTGTGTATATATGAGGAGGAGCAGCAGGATGACCTGTGTATATATATATGAGGAGGAGCAGCAGGATGACCTGTGTATATATGAGGAGGAGCAGCAGGATGACCTGTGTGTATATGAGGAGCAGCAGCAGGATGACCTGTGTATATATGAGGAGGAGCAGCAGGATGACCTGTGTATATATGAGGAGGAGCAGCAGGATGACCTGTGTATATATATATGAGGAGGAGCAGCAGGATGACCTGTGTGTATATATGAGGAGCAGCAGAATGACCTGTGTATATATGAGGAGGAGCAGCAGGATGACCTGTGTGTATATATGAGGAGGAGCAGCAGGATGACCTGTGTGTATATATGAGGAGGAGCAGCAGGATGACCTGTGTGTATATATGAGGAGGAGCAGCAGGCTGACCTGTGTGTATATATGAGGAGCAGCAGCAGGATGACCTGTGTATATATGAGGAGCAGCAGCAGGATGACCTGTGTATATATAAGGAGGAGCAGCAGGATGACCTGTGTGTATATGAGGAGCAGCAGCAGGATGACCTGTGTATATATGAGGAGGAGCAGCAGGATGACCTGTGTGTATATATGAGGAGGAGCAGCAGGAGTACCTGTGTGTATATATGAGGAGCAGCAGCAGGATGACCTGTGTATATATGAGGAGCAGCAGCAGGATGACCTGTGTATATATGAGGAGGAGCAGCAGGATGACCTGTGTATATATGAGGAGGAGCAGCAGGATGACCTGTGTATATATGAGGAGCAGCAGCAGGATGACCTGTGTATATATGAGGAGGAGCAGCAGGATGACCTGTGTGTATATGAGGAGCAGCAGCAGGATGACCTGTGTATATATGAGGAGGAGCAGCAGGATGACCTGTGTATATATGAGGAGCAGCAGCAGGATGACCTGTGTGTATATATGAGGAGCAGCAGGATGTCCTGTATGTATATATGAGGAGCAGCAGCAGGATGACCTGTGTATATATGAGGAGGAGCAGCAGGATGACCTGTGTATATATGAGGAGGAGCAGCAGGATGACCTGTGTATATATGAGGAGGAGCAGCAGGATGACCTGTGTGTATATATGAGGAGCAGCAGCAGGATGACCTGTGTGTATATATGAGGAGCAGCAGCAGGATGACCTGTGTATATATGAGGAGGAGCAGCAGGATGACCTGTGTGTATATATGAGGAGCAGCAGCAGGATGACCTGTGTATATATGAGGAGGAGCAGCAGGATGACCTGTGTATATATGAGGAGGAGCAGCAGGATGACCTGTGTATATATGAGGAGGAGCAGCAGGATGACCTGTGTATATATGAGGAGCAGCAGCAGGATGACCTGTGTATATATGAGGAGGAGCAGCAGGATGACCTGTGTGTATATGAGGAGCAGCAGCAGGATGACCTGTGTATATATGAGGAGGAGCAGCAGGATGACCTGTGTATATATGAGGAACAGCAGCAGGATGACCTGTGTATATATGAGGAGGAGGAGCAGCAGGATGACCTGTGTATATATGAGGAGGAGCAGCAGCAGGATGACCTGTGTATATATGAGGAGCAGCAGCAGGATGACCTGTGTATATATGAGGAGGAGCAGCAGGATGACCTGTGTATATATGAGGAGGAGCAGCAGGATGACCTGTGTATATATGAGGAGCAGCAGGATGACCTGTGTATATATGAGGAGCAGCAGCAGGATGACCTGTGTATATATGAGGAGGAGCAGCAGGATGACCTGTGTATATATGAGGAGCAGCAGCAGGATGACCTGTGTATATATGAGGAGCAGCAGCAGGATGACCTGTGTGTATATGAGGAGCAGCAGCAGGATGACCTGTGTATATATGAGGAGGAGCAGCAGGATGACCTGTGTATATATGAGGAACAGCAGCAGGATGACCTGTGTATATATGAGGAGGAGGAGCAGCAGGATGACCTGTGTATATATGAGGAGGAGCAGCAGCAGGATGACCTGTGTATATATGAGGAGCAGCAGCAGGATGACCTGTGTATATATGAGGAGGAGCAGCAGGATGACCTGTGTATATATGAGGAGGAGCAGCAGGATGACCTGTGTATATATGAGGAGGAGCAGCAGGATGACCTGTGTATATATGAGGAGCAGCAGGCTGACCTGTGTGTATATATGAGGAGCAGCAGCAGGATGACCTGTGTGTATATATGAGGAGGAGCAGCAGGCTGACCTGTGTATATATGAGGAGGAGCAGCAGGATGACCTGTGTATATATATATGAGGAGGAGCAGCAGGATGACCTGTGTATATATGAGGAGGAGCAGCAGGATGACCTGTGTGTATATGAGGAGCAGCAGCAGGATGACCTGTGTATATATGAGGAGGAGCAGCAGGATGACCTGTGTATATATGAGGAGGAGCAGCAGGATGACCTGTGTATATATATATGAGGAGGAGCAGCAGGATGACCTGTGTGTATATATGAGGAGCAGCAGAATGACCTGTGTATATATGAGGAGGAGCAGCAGGATGACCTGTGTGTATATATGAGGAGGAGCAGCAGGATGACCTGTGTGTATATATGAGGAGGAGCAGCAGGATGACCTGTGTGTATATATGAGGAGGAGCAGCAGGCTGACCTGTGTGTATATATGAGGAGCAGCAGCAGGATGACCTGTGTATATATGAGGAGCAGCAGCAGGATGACCTGTGTATATATAAGGAGGAGCAGCAGGATGACCTGTGTGTATATGAGGAGCAGCAGCAGGATGACCTGTGTATATATGAGGAGGAGCAGCAGGATGACCTGTGTGTATATATGAGGAGGAGCAGCAGGAGTACCTGTGTGTATATATGAGGAGGAGCAGCAGGATGACCTGTGTGTATATATCAGGAGCAGCAGCAGGATGACCTATGTGTATATATGAGGAGGAGCAGCAGGATGACCTGTGTATATATGAGGAGGAGCAGCAGGATGACCTGTGTATATATGAGGAGCAGCAGCAGGATGACCTGTGTATATATAAGGAGGAGCAGCAGGATGACCTGTGTGTATATGAGGAGCAGCAGCAGGATGACCTGTGTATATATGAGGAGGAGCAGCAGGATGACCTGTGTGTATATATGAGGAGGAGCAGCAGGAGTACCTGTGTGTATATATGAGGAGGAGCAGCAGAATGACCTGTGTGTATATATCAGGAGCAGCAGCAGGATGACCTGTGTGTATATATGAGGAGGAGCAGCAGGATGACCTGTGTATGTATGAGGAGGAGCAGCAGGATGACCTGTGTGTATATATGAAGAGGAGCAGCAGGATGACCTGTGTATATATGAGGAGGAGCAGCAGGCTGACCTTTGTGTATTCCATCATGCCGTCTGTATGTGACCCGCTCGTACTCGTCCTCTGCAGGTTTGCTCTTTCTTCAATTCTAACGCTGTTCCCCTTAAAGTGGTAATGGTGAACGCGGATCCCATGGGAGAGGAGATCCATTCCATGTTTAAGGTAACATCTCATCCATGTGTGTAGCTTACTCTGCTTCGAGGCCGAATTCCTGCTGTATCCTGTATCTCAGGTGGGTGAGGATCTGCGTCAGGACATGCTCGCCCTGCAGATGATTAAGATTATGGACAAGCTGTGGCTGCAGGACGGCCTGGACATGAGAATGGTCATCTTCAAATGTCTGTCCACCGGCACCGACAGAGGTAAAGTATGTACACCCTGCGCTGTATGTGATGAAAGGATTGTACCCTGCGCTGTATGTGATGAAGGGATTGTACCCTGCGCTGTATGTGACGGGGGGGGGATTGTACCCTGCGCTGTATGTGATGAAGGGATTGTACCCTGCGCTGTATGTGATGAAGGGATTGTACCCTGCGCTGTATGTGATGAAGGGATTGTACCCTGCGCTGTATGTGACGGGGGGGGGGGATTGTACCCTGCGCTGTATGTGACGGGGGGATTGTACCCTGCGCTGTATGTGACGGAGGGATTGTACCCAGTGCTGTATGTGATGAAGGGATTGTACCCTGCGCTGTATGTGACGGGGGGATTGTACCCTGCGCTGTATGTGACGGGGGGATTGTACCCTGCGCTGTATGTGACGGGGGCATTGTACCCTGCGCTGTATGTGACGGGGGGATTGTACCCAGTGCTGTATGTGATGAAGGGATTGTACCGTGCGCTGTATGTGACGGGGGGATTGTACCCTGCGCTGTATGTGACGGAGGGATTGTACCCTGCGCTGTATGTGATGAAGGGATTGTACCCTGTGCTGTATGTGATGAAGGGATTGTACCCTGCGCTGTATGTGACGGAGGGATTGTACCCTGCGCTGTATGTGATGAAGGGATTGTGCCCTGCGCGGTATGTGATGAAGGGATTGTACCCTGTGCTGTATGTGACGGGGGGATTGTACCCTGCGCGGTATGTGATGAAGGGATTGTACCCTGCGCTGTATGTGACGGGGGGGGGGGGGATTGTACCCTGCGCTGTATGTGACGGGGGGATTGTACCCTGTGCTGTATGTGACGGGGGGATTGTACCCTGCGCGGTATGTGATGAAGGGATTGTACCCTGCGCTGTATGTGACGGGGGGGGGGGGGGATTGTACCCTGCGCTGTATGTGACGGGGGGATTGTACCCTGTGCTGTATGTGACGGGGGGATTATACCCTGCGCTGTATGTGATGAAGGGATTGTACCCTGCGCTGTATGTGACGGGGGGATTGTACCCTGCGCTGTATGTGATGAAGGGATTGTACCCTGTGCGGTATGTGATGAAGGGATTGTACCCTGCGCTGTATGTGACGGGGGGATTGTACCCTGTGCTGTATGTGACGGGGGGATTGTACCCTGTGCTGTATGTGACGGGGGGATTGTACCCTGCGCGGTATGTGATGAAGGGATTGTACCCTGCGCTGTATGTGACGGGGGGGGGATTGTACCCTGCGCTGTATGTGACGGGGGGATTGTACCCTGTGCTGTATGTGACGGGGGGATTGTACCCTGCGCTGTATGTGACGGGGGGGATTGTACCCTGCGCTGTATGTGACGGGGGGATTGTACCCTGTGCTGTATGTGACGGGCGGATTGTACCCTGCGCGGTATGTGATGAAGGGATTGTACCCTGTGCTGTATGTGACGGGCGGATTGTACCCTGCGCGGTATGTGATGAAGGGATTGTACCCTGCGCGGTATGTGATGAAGGGATTGTACCCTGCGCTGTATGTGATGAAGGGATTGTACCCTGCGCTGTATGTGATGAAGGGATTGTACCCTGCGCTGTATGTAACGGGGGGATTGTACCCTGCGCTGTATGTGATGAAGGGATTGTACCCTGCGCTGTATGTGATGAAGGGATTGTACCCTGTGCTGTATGTGATGAAGGGATTGTACCCTGCACTGTATGTGATGAAGGGATTGTACCCTGCGCTGTATGTGATGAAGGGATTGTACCCTGCGCTGTATGTGATGAAGGGATTGTACCCTGCGCTGTATGTGACGGGGGGATTGTACCCTGCGCTGTATGTGACAGGGGGGATTGTACCCTGCGCTGTATGTGATGAAGGGATTGTACCCTGCGCTGTATGTGATGAAGGGATTGTACCCTGCGCTGTATGTGATGAAGGGATTGTACCCTGCGCTGTATGTGACGGGGGGATTGTACCCTGCGCTGTATGTGACGGGGGGATTGTACCCTGCGCTGTATGTGATGAAGGGATTGTACCTTGCACTGTATGTGACGGGGGATTGTACCCTGTGCTGTATGTGATGAAGTGATTGTACCCTGCGCTGTATGTGATGAAGGGATTGTACCCTGCGCTGTATGTGACGGGGGGATTGTACCCTGTGCTGTATGTGACGGGGGGATTGTACCCTGTGCTGTATGTGAGGGGGGGATTGTACCCTGCGCTGTATGTGATGAAGGGATTGTACCCTGTGCTGTATGTGACGGGGGGGATTGTACCCTGCACTGTATGTGACGGGGGGATTGTACCCTGCGCTGTATGTGATGAAGGGATTGTACCCTGCGCTGTATGTGATGAAGGGATTGTACCCTGCGCTGTATGTGATGAAGGGATTGTACCCTGCGCTGTATGTGACGGGGGGATTGTACCCTGCGCTGTATGTGATGAAGGGATTGTACCCTGCGCTGTATGTGACGGGGGGATTGTACCCTGTGCTGTATGTGACGGGGGGGATTGTACCCTGCGCTGTATGTGATGAAGGGATTGTACCCTGCGCAGTATGTGACGGGGGGATTGTACCCTGCGCTGTATGTGATGAAGGGATTGTACCCTGCGCTGTATGTGATGAAGGGATTGTACCCTGCGCTGTATGTGACGGGGGGATTGTACCCTGCGCTGTATGTGATGAAGGGATTGTACCCTGCGCTGTATGTGATGAAGGGATTGTACCCTACGCTGTATGTGATGAAGGGATTGTACCCTGCGCTGTATGTGATGAAGCGATTGTGCCCTGTGCCGTATGTGACGGGGGGGATTGTGCCCGGTTTCATGTGTGATGGGGGCATTGTGACGGGATTGTGCCCTGTGCCGTGTATGATGGGGGATTATACTGCACTGTATGTCGGGGGGATGTGATCCCTTGTCTCTCACCTCTCTGCTTTTTCTTCTCCAGGTTTGGTGGAGTTGGTCTTGTCCTCTGAGACATTGAGGAAGATCCAGGTGGAATATGGACTGACGGGGTCCTTTAAGGACAAGCCTTTGGCTGAGTGGCTGCGGAAGTATAACCCCTCAGAGGAGGAGTATGAGAAGGTAATGGCGGACAGGACATGCATTTGATCGTGTCGATGCAGATGATTGCCCCGTGTAACATTGCATCTCTTCTAGGCCTCGGAGAACTTCATCTACTCGTGCGCCGGCTGCTGTGTGGCCACCTACGTGCTGGGCATCTGTGACCGACACAACGACAACATCATGCTGCGCAGCAGTGGACACATGTTTCACATCGACTTCGGGAAGTTCCTGGGACACGCGCAAATGTTCGGGACATTTAAGAGGTATTGTGGACGGACGCAGAAGTTTTGAAGCTGTTGATGGTGACAGCGAGGTCTTCTCCATCATTACCAGCAATGTGAATGAGGCTCAACATGGGGGGCACAGATGTTGCTCATGAAGCATTCACCACATTGTGTTCTTGCAGGGACCGAGCCCCCTTTGTGCTGACATCAGACATGGCGTACGTCATTAATGGAGGGGAGAAGCCCACCAGCCGCTTCCAGCTCTTTGTGGACCTGTGCTGCCAGGCGTACAATCTACTTCGGAAACGCACAAACCTGTTCCTGAACCTGCTGTCACTGGTGAGAGTTTCACCCGACCCATCGCCATGTATTGGAGCAGAGGTCGCACAGCGAGATTCCTCATGAGCTAACCCTGCATTATGGGATAATTACTTGCGGGGTCTAATCTCAGGGGTCCGTTCACTTGAACCCTCATCTGTCGATTAGATCTAAGCCTCCATACGCCATCTTTGTGTTGTCTTCATTACGCCTATTCTTCGAGGCTGAGTCAAACATTTTCAGCGCTCTGGTTGTAGTAAGATGACTTGTGGCCGTCTCCCCGCAACTGTGACTGTGGAGCCAGAAGCCACCGTGGCCCCACTCTTCTAACAGCAGCGATTCCTGGGGCCAATATTTCTCCAGACATTGCACAGTGCGGAGGCCATGTCCTGTCTCCATCCATTCCCATGTCTTCCAGACAGACGTGTCAGCCATGAAGAAGCTGATGGATGACATGGAGATGCACGTGCTCTGCTTCTGGGCAGGCATGAGGATCTGCTTCTGGACAGGCATGAGCTGGAGGTGGACGTTCTCTGCTTCTGAACAGGCGATAGCTGGGAGTGCACGTGCTCTGTTTCTGGACAGGCATGGGCTGGAGGTGCACACGCTCTGCTTCTGGACAGGCATGAGCTGGAGGTGCAGTGCTCTGCTTCTGGACAGGTATGAGCTGGAGCTGCACGTGCTCTGCTTCTGAACAGGCGTTAGCTGGAGGTGCATGTGCTCTGCTTCTGGACAGGCATGGGCTGGAGGTTCACGTGCTCTGCTTCTGGGCAGGCATGAACTGGAGGTGCACGTGCTCTGCTTCTGGACAGGCATGAGCTGGAGGTGCACGTGATCTGCTTCTGGACAGGCATGAGATGGAGGTGCACGTGCTCTGCTTCTGAACAGGCATTAGCTGGAGGTGCACTGCTCTGCTTTTGGACAGGCATGAGCTGGAAGTGCACGTGATCTGCTTCTGAACAGGTGTTAGTTGGAGGTGCACATGCTCTGCTTTTGGACAGGCATAAGCTGGAAGTGCACCTGCTCTGCTTTTGGACAGGCATGAGCTGCAGGTGCACATGCTCTGCTTCTGAACAGGCGTTAGCTGTAGGTGCATGTGCTCTGCTTTTGGACAGGCATGAGCTGCAGGTGCACATGCTCTGCTTCTGGACAGGCTTGAGCTGGAGGTGCACATGTTCTGCTTCTGGACAGGCATGAGCTGGAGGTACACGTGCTCTGCTTCTGGACATGCATGAGCTGGAGGTGCACGTTCTCTGCTTCTGGACAGGCATGAGCTGGAGGTGCACGTGCTCTGCTTCTGAACAGGCGTTAGCTGGAGGTGCACGTGCTCTGCTTCTGGACAGGCAAGAGCTGGAGGTGCACGTGATCTGCTTCTGAACAGGCATGAGCTGGAGGTGCACGTGCTCTCCTTCTGAACAGGCATTAGCTGGAGGTGCACGTGCTCTGCTTTTGGACAGGCATGAGCTGGAAGTGCACGTGCTCTGCTTTTGGACAGGCATGAGCTGCAGGTGCACGTGCTCTGCTTTTGGACAGGCATGAGCTGGAGGTGCACGTGCTCTGCTTCGGGCAGGCATGAGCTTGAGGTGCACGTGATCTGATTCTGGACAGGCATGAGCTGGAGATGCATGTGCTCTGCCTCTGAACAGGCGTTAGCTGGAGGTGCACGTGCTCTGCTTTTGGACAGGCATGAGCTGGAGGTGCACGTGCTCTGCTTTTGGACAGGCATGAGCTGCAGGTGCACATGCTCTGCTTCTGGACAGGCATGAGCTGGAGGTGCACGTGCTCTGCTTCTGAACAGGCGATAGCTGGAGGTGCACGTGCTCTGCTTCTGGACAGGCATGAGCTGCAGGTGCACGTGCTCTGCTTCTGGACAGGCATGAGCTGGAGGTGCACGTGCTCTGCTTCTGAACAGGCGTTAGCTGCAGGTGCACATGCTCTGCTTTTGGACAGGCTTGAGCTGGAGGTGCACATGGTCTGCATCTGGACAGGCATGAGCTGGAAGTGCACGTGCTCTGCTTCTGGACAGGCGTGAGCTGGAGGTGCACGTGCTCTGCTTCTAAACAGGCGTTAGCTGGAGGTGCACGTTCTCTGCTTCTGGACAGGCATAAGCTGGAGGTGCACGTTCTCTGCTTCTGGACAGGCATGAGCTGGTGGTGCACGTGCTCTGCTTCTGGACAGGCATGAGCTGCAGGTGCACGTGCTCTGCTTCTGTACAGGCATGAGCTGGAGGTGCACGTGCTCTGCTTCTGGACAGTAATGAGCTGGTGGTGCACGTGCTCTGCTTCTGGACAGGCATGAGCTGGAGGTGCACGTGCTCTGCTTCTGTACAGGCATGAGCTGGAGGTGCACGTGCTCTGCTTCTGTACAGGCATGAGCTGGAGGTGCACGTGCTCTGCTTCTGAACAGGCGTTAGCTGGAGGTGCACGTGCTCTGTTTCTGGACAGGCGTGAGCTGGAAGTGCACGTGCTCTGCTTTGGACAGGCGTGAGCTGCAGCTGAACGTGCTCTGCTTTTGGACAGGCGTGAGCTGGAGCTGAACGCGCTCTGCTTCTGGACAGGCATGAGCTGCAGGTGCACGTGCTCTGCTTCTGGACAGGCATGAGCTGGATGTGCACGTGTTCTGCTTCTGGACAGGCATGAGCTGGAGGTGCACGTGCTCTGCTTCTGTACAGGCATGAGCTGGAGGTGCACGTGCTCTGCTTCTGAACAGGCGTTAGCTGGAGGTGCACGTGCTCTGTTTCTGGACAGGCGTGAGCTGGAAGTGCATGTGCTCTGCTTTGGACAGGCGTGAGCTGCAGCTGAACGTGCTCTGCTTTTGGACAGGCGTGAGCTGGAGCTGAACGCGCTCTGCTTCTGGACAGGCATGAGCTGCAGGTGCACGTGCTCTGCTTCTGGACAGGCATGAGCTGGAGGTGCACGTGCTCTGCTTCTGTACAGGCATGAGCTGGAGGTGCACGTGCTCTGCTTCTGGACAGGCATGAGCTGGAGGTGCACGTGTGTTATGTTTGCTAATGACAGGTGTTATGAAGGCAATCCAGAAACACAGTGTGCTTAGCGATCAGAGCGCACACAGTGATCTGACAAATACCCAAAAATACAAGAACGAGCTCTGAGACGTGGAAACTCTGTAGACTGCACACCTGATCCTATCCTAAACACAACTAAAAGCGGCTGTGGATTGCGCCTAACAACTACCTAGGCAACTCGGCACAGCCTAAGAAACTAGCTAGCCTGAAGATAGAAAAATAGGCCTGACTTGCCCCAGAGAAATTCCCCAAAGGAAAAGGCAGCCCCCCACATATAATGACTGTGAGTAAGATGAAAAGACAAAACGTAGGGATGAAATAGATTCAGCAAAGTGGGGCCCGATATTCTAGGACAGAGCGAAGACAGTAAAGCGAACTTTGCAGTCTACAAAAAACCCTAAAGCAAAACCACGCAAAGGGGGCAAAAAAAACCCACCGTGCCGAACTAACGGCACGGCGGTACACCCTTTGCGTCTCAGAGCTTCCAGCAAAACAAAAGACAAGCTGGACAGAAAAAAGGCAACAAAAAA
Source organism: Ranitomeya imitator (assembly GCF_032444005.1). NCBI lineage: Eukaryota > Metazoa > Chordata > Amphibia > Anura > Dendrobatidae > Ranitomeya > Ranitomeya imitator. The sequence continues at coordinate 653,344 of NC_091290.1, forward strand.
GCAAAAAGCACTTAGCTATACAGAGCAGCAGGTCACAGGAACAATCAGGAGAAGCTCAGATCCAACACTGAAACATTGACAAGGAGCAAGGATAGCAGCATCAGGCGGAGTTAAGTAATGAAGCAGTTAACGAGCTCACCAGAACACCTGAGGGAGGAAGCTCAGAAGCTGCAGTACCACTTGTGACCACAGGAGTGAATTCAGCCACAGAATTCACAACAGTACCCCCCCCTTGAGGAGGGGTCACCGAACCCTCACCAGAGCCCCCAGGCCGACCAGGATGAGCCGCATGAAAGGCACGAACAAGATCGGAAGCATGAACATCAGAGGCAAAAACCCAGGAATTATCTTCCTGAGCATAACCCTTCCATTTAACCAGATACTGGAGTTTCCGTCTAGAAACACGAGAATCCAAAATCTTCTCCACAATATACTCCAATTCCCCCTCCACCAAAACCGGGGCAGGAGGCTCAACAGATGGAACCATAGGTGCCACGTATCTCCGCAACAACGACCTATGGAATACATTATGTATGGAAAAGGAGTCTGGGAGGGTCAAAAGAAAAGACACAGGATTGAGAACCTCAGAAATCCTATACGGACCAATAAAACGAGGTTTAAATTTAGGAGAGGAAACCTTCATAGGAATATGACGAGAAGATAACCAAACCAGATCCCCAACACGAAGTCGGGGACCCACACGGCGTCTACGATTAGCGAAAAGTTGAGCTTTCTCCTGGGACAAGATCAAATTGTCCACTACCTGAGTCCAGATCTGCTGCAACCTGTCCACCACAGAATCCACACCAGGACAGTCCGAAGACTCAACCTGTCCTGAAGAGAAACGAGGATGGAACCCAGAATTGCAGAAAAATGGAGAGACCCGATTATTAAGGGCGAACTCAGCCAACGGCAAAAAGGACACCCAATCATCCTGGTCTGCAGAAACAAAACATCTCAGATATGTTTCCAAGGTCTGATTGGTTCGTTCGGTCTGGCCATTAGTCTGAGGATGGAAAGCCGAGGAAAAGGATAGGTCAATGCCCATCCTACCACAAAAGGCTCGCCAAAACCTTGAAACAAACTGGGAACCTCTGTCAGAAACAATATTCTCAGGAATGCCATGCAACCGAACCACATGCTGAAAGAACAAAGGTACCAAATCAGAGGAGGAAGGCAATTTAGCCAAGGGCACCAGATGGACCATTTTAGAAAAGCGATCACAGACCACCCAAATGACTGACATCTTTTGAGAAACGGGAAGGTCAGAAATGAAATCCATCGAAATATGTGTCCAAGGCCTCTTTGGGACCGGCAAGGGCAAAAGCAACCCACTGGCACGAGAACAGCAGGGCTTAGCCCTAGCACAAATCCCACAGGACTGCACAAAAGTACGTACATCCCGTGACAGAGATGGCCACCAGAAGGATCTAGCCACTAACTCTCTGGTACCAAAGATTCCAGGATGACCAGCCAACACCAAACAATGAAGTTCAGAGATAAGTTTTAGTCCACCTATCAGGGACGAACAGTTTCTCTGCTGGACAACGATCAGGTTTATTCGCCTGAAATTTTTGCAGCACCCGCCGCAAATCAGGGGAGATGGCAGACATAATGACTCCTTCCTTGAGGATACCCGCTGGCTCAGATAAACCCGGAGAGTCGGGCACAAAACTCCTAGACAGAGCATCCGCCTTCACATTTTTAGAGCCCGGAAGGTACGAAATCACAAAGTCGAAGCGGGCAAAAAATAACGACCAACGGGCCGGTCTAGGATTCAAGCGCTTGGCAGACTCGAGATAAGTCAAGTTCTTATGATCAGTCAATACCACCACGCGATGCTTAGCTCCTTCAAGCCAATGACGCCACTCCTCGAATGCCCACTTCATGGCCAGCAACTCTCGATTGCCCACATCATAATTACGCTCAGCGGGCGAAAACTTCCTGGAAAAGAAAGCACATGGTTTCATCACTGAGCAATCAGAACCTCTCTGTGACAAAACCGCCCCTGCTCCAATCTCAGAAGCATCAACCTCGACCTGGAACGGAAGAGAAACATCTGGCTGACACAACACAGGGGCAGAACAAAAACGACGCTTCAACTCCTGAAAAGCTTCCACAGCAGCAGAAGACCAATTAACCAAATCAGCACCCTTCTTGGTCAATGGTTTGGCAATGCTAGAAAAATTACAGATGAAGCGACGATAAAAATTAGCAAAGCCCAGGAACTTTTGCAGACTTTTCAGAGATGTCGGCTGAATCCAATCCTGGATGGCTTGGACCTTAACTGGATCCATCTCGATAGTAGAAGGGGTAAAGATGAACCCCAAAAATGAAACTTTCTGCACACCGAAGAGACACTTTGATCCCTTCACAAACAAAGAGTTAGCACGCAGGACCTGAAAAACCATTCTGACCTGCTTCACATGAGACTCCCAATCATCTGAGAAGATCAAAATGTCATCCAAGTAAACAATCAGGAATTTATCCAGATACTCACGGAAGATGTCATGCATAAAAGACTGAAACACAGATGGAGCATTGGCAAGTCCGAACGGCATCACTAGATACTCAAAATTACCCTCGGGCGTATTGAATGCAGTTTTCCATTCATCTCCTTGCCTGATTCTCACCAGATTATACGCACCACGAAGATCTATCTTAGTGAACCAACTAGCCCCCTTAATCCGAGCAAACAAGTCAGATAACAATGGCAAGGGATACTGAAATTTAACAGTGATCTTATTAAGAAGGCGGTAATCAATACACGGTCTCAGCGAACCATCCTTCTTGGCTACAAAGAAGAACCCTGCTCCCAGTGGTGATGACGATGGGCGAATATGTCCCTTCTCCAGGGATTCCTTCACATAACTGCGCATAGCGGCGTGTTCGGGCACGGATAAATTAAATAATCGACCTTTAGGGAATTTACTACCAGGAATCAAATTGATAGCACAATCACAATCCCTATGCGGAGGTAGAGCATCAGACTTGGGCTCTTCAAATACATCCTGATAATCAGACAAGAACTCTGGGACCTCAGAAGGGGTGGATGACGAAATCGACAAAAATGGAACATCACCATGTACCCCCTGACAACCCCAGCTGGATACCGACATGGAATTCCAATCCAATACTGGATTATGGGTTTGTAGCCATGGCAACCCCAACACGACCACATCATGCAGATTATGCAACACCAGAAAGCGAATAACTTCCTGATGTGCAGGAGCCATGCACATGGTCAGCTGGGCCCAGTATTGAGGTTTATTCTTGGCCAAAGGTGTAGCATCAATTCCTCTCAATGGAATAGGACACCGCAAAGGCTCCCAAGAAAAACCCACAACGTTTAGCATAATCCAAATCCATCAGATTCAGGGCAGCGCCCGAATCCACAAACGCCATGACAGAAAACGACGACAAAGAGCATATCAAGGTAATGGACAGAAGGAATTTGGACTGTACAGTACCAATGACGGCAGACCTAGCGGACCGCTTAGTGCGCTTAGGACAATCAGAAATAGCATGAGTGGAATCACCACAGTAGAAACACAGACCATTCAGACGTCTGTATTCCTGCCGTTCAACTCTAGTCATAGTCCTATCGCACTGCATAGGCTCAGGTTTAACCTCAGGCAGTACCGCCAAATGGTGCACAGATTTACGCTCGCGCAAGCGTCGACCGATCTGAATGGCCAAAGACAAAGACTCATTCAAACCAGCAGGCATAGGAAATCCCACCATGACATCCTTAAGAGCCTCAGAGAGACCCTTTCTGAACAAAGCTGCCAGCGCAGATTCATTCCACTGAGTGAGTACTGACCATTTCCTAAATTTCTGACAATATACTTCTATATCATCCTGACCCTGGCACAAAGCCAGCAAATTTTTCTCAGCCTGATCCACTGAATTAGGCTCATCGTACAGCAATCCGAGCGCCAGGAAAAACGCATCGACACTACTCAATGCAGGGTCTCCTGGCGCAAGAGAAAATGCCCAGTCTTGAGGGTCGCCGCGCAAAAAAGAAATAATAATCAAAACCTGTTGAATAGGATTACCAGAAGAATGAGGTTTCAAGGCCAGAAATAGCTTACAATTATTTTTGAAACTTAGAAACTTAGTTCTATCTCCAAAAAACAAATCAGGAATAGGAATTCTTGGTTCTAACATAGATTTCTGATCAATAGTATCTTGAATCTTTTGTACATTTATAACGAGATTATCCATTGAAGAGCACAGACCCTGAATATCCATGTCCACACCTGTGTCCAGAATCACCCAAATGTCTAGGGGAAAAAAAAAAGTGAACACAGAGCAGAAAAAAAAAAAAAAATGTCAGAACTTTTTCTTTCCCTCTATTGAGAATCATTAGTTAGGCTCCTTGTACTGTTATGTTTGCTAATGACAGGTGTTATGAAGGCAATCCAGAAACACAGTGTGCTTAGCGATCAGAGCGCACACAGTGATCTGACAAATACCCAAAAATACAAGAACGAGCTCTGAGACGTGGAAACTCTGTAGACTGCACACCTGATCCTATCCTAAACACAACTAAAAGCGGCTGTGGATTGCGCCTAACAACTACCTAGGCAACTCGGCACAGCCTAAGAAACTAGCTAGCCTGAAGATAGAAAAATAGGCCTGACTTGCCCCAGAGAAATTCCCCAAAGGAAAAGGCAGCCCCCCACATATAATGACTGTGAGTAAGATGAAAAGACAAAACGTAGGGATGAAATAGATTCAGCAAAGTGGGGCCCGATATTCTAGGACAGAGCGAGGACAGTAAAGCGAACTTTGCAGTCTACAAAAAACCCTAAAGCAAAACCACGCAAAGGGGGCAAAAAAAACCCACCGTGCCGAACTAACGGCACGGCGGTACACCCTTTGCGTCTCAGAGCTTCCAGCAAAACAAAAGACAAGCTGGGCAGAAAAAAGGCAACAAAAAAGCAAAAAGCACTTAGCTATACAGAGCAGCAGGTCACAGGAACAATCAGGAGAAGCTCAGATCCAACACTGAAACATTGACAAGGAGCAAGGATAGCAGCATCAGGCGGAGTTAAGTAATGAAGCAGTTAACGAGCTCACCAGAACACCTGAGGGAGGAAGCTCAGAAGCTGCAGTACCACTTGTGACCACAGGAGTGAATTCAGCCACAGAATTCACAACACACGTGCTCTGCTTCTGAACAGGCGTTAGCTGGAGGTGCACGTGCTCTGCTTCTGAACAGGCGTTAGCTGGAGGTGCACGTGCTCTGTTTCTGGACAGGCGTGAGCTGGAAGTGCATGTGTTCTGCTTTGGACAGGCGTGAGCTGCAGTTGAACGTGCTCTGCTTTTGGACAGGCTTTAGCTGGAGTTGCACATGGTCTGCTTCTGGACAGGCATGAGCTGGAAGTGCATGTGCTCTGCTTCTAAACATAAACAGGTGTTAGCTGGAGGTGCACGTTCTCTGCTTCTGGACAGGCATGAGCTGGAGGTGCACGTTTTCTGCTTCTGGACAGGCATGAGCTGATGGTGCACGTGCTCTGCTTCTGGACAGGCATGAGCTGGAGGCGCACGTGCTCTGCTTCTGTACAGGCATGAGCTGGAGGTGCACATGCTCTGCTTCTGGACAGGCATGAGCTGGAGGTGCACGTGCTCTGCTTCTGAACAGGCGTTAGCTGGAGTTGCACGTGCTCTGCTTTTGGACAGGCATTAGCTGGAGGTGCACGTGCTCTGCTTTTGGACAAGCGTGAGCTGGAAGTGTATGTGCTCTGCTTTGGACAGGCGTGAGCTGCAGCTGAACGTGCTCTGCTTTTGGACAGGCGTGAGCTGGAGCTGAACGCGCTCTGCTTCTGAACAGGCGTGAGCTGGAGGTGCACGTGCTCTGCTTCTGGACAGGCATTAGCTGGAGGTGCACGTGCTCTGCTTTTGGACAGGCATTAGCTGGAGGTGCACGTGCTCTGCTTTTGGACAGGCATTAGCTGGAGGTGCACGTGCTCTGCTTTTGGACAGGCATGAGCTGCAGGTGCACGTGCTCTGCTTTTGGACAGGCATGAGCTGGAGGTGCACATGATCTGCTTCTGGACAGGCATGAGCTGCAGGTGCACGTGCTCTGCTTTTGGACAGGCATGAGCTGCAAGTGCACATGCTCTGCTTCTGGACAGGCATGAGCTGGAGCTGCACGTGATCTGCTTCTGGACAGGCTGAAGCTGCTCGTGCTCTGCTTCTGGACAGGCATGAGCTGGAGGTGCACGTGCTCTGCTTCTGGGCAGGCGTGAGCCGGAGGTGCACGTGCTCTGCTTCTGGACAGGCGTGAGCTGGAGGTGCACGTGCTCTGCTTCTGGGCAGTGTTCTGGATCACTGCGTTGAGAAACACGTGATGGTGTCTCCGCGGTGTTGGATGTTTTGGTCTCCCCGAGGTCATTCATCTGTACCTTCACAGCCTTTTACTAGGCACTGCTCCTAATAGCCAGTTTCCTACTCCACACTGATGAGGGGCAAAACCCCGAAACAGCTGTCTGTGGATGGATACCATGCTTGGCATAGGTGGTTTTCCTTTATTGGATGTTTTCCTTTATTGGATGCTGCCCTTCCCGTGGTTGTTCCTTCCCGGGGAAAGGTCTGGCTATTCATTGCTTGCGTTGAGAAACACGTGATGGTGTCTCCGCAGCTTACTTTACATGCATCTGCTTCTGGACAGGCATGAGCTAGAGGTGCACATGCTCTGCTTCTGAACAAGCATAAGCTGGAGCTGCACGTGCTCTGCTTCTGGACAGGCCAGTGAAGGCAGATTGTGGCAAATCAGCCATAGCCTTAAGGAAATCTGCACCAGTGATTAAGAGGTAGAGCCGTGGCGGTGCAGCCTGCGGAGCCGGTGAGGTGAAAGCAGTGGAGCTGGTGAGGTGAAGGTGGCAGAGCTGGTGAGGTGAAGGCGGCAGAGCTAGTGAGGTGTAAACAGCGGAGCTGGTGAGGTGAAGGCGGCAGAGCTGGTGAGGTGTAAACAGCGGAGCTGGTGAGGTGAAGGCAGAAGAGCTGGTGAGGTGAAGGCGGCAGAGCTGGTGAGGTGAAGGCGGCAGAGCTGGTGAGGTGTAAACAATGGAGCTGGTGAGGTGAAGGCGGCAGAGCTGGTGAGGTGAAGGCGGCAGAGCTGGTGAGGTGTAAACAAAGGAGCTGGTAAAGTGAAGGCGGCAGAACTGGTGAGGTGTAAACAACGGAGCTGGTGAGGTTAAGGCAGCAGAACTGGTGAGGTTAAGGCGGCAGAGCTGGTGAGGTGAAGGCGGCAGAGCTGGTGAGGTGTAAACAGCGGAGCTGGGGAGGTGAAGGCAGCAGAACTGGTGAGGTTAAGGCGGCAGAGCTGGTGAGGTGAAGGCGGCAGAGCTGGTGAGGTGTAAACAGCGGAGCTGGTGAGGTGAAGGCAGCAGAACTGGTGAGGTTAAGGTGGCAGAGCTGGTGAGGTGAAGGCGGCAGAACTGGTGAGGTGTAAACAGCGGAGCTGGGGAGGTGAAGGCGGCAGTGCTGGTGAGGTGAAGGCGGCAGTGCTGGTGAGGTGAAGGCGGCAGAGCTGGTGAGGTGTAAACAGCGGAGCTGATGAGGTGAAGGCCGCAGAGCTGATGAGGTGTAAACAGCGGAGCCGGTGAGGTGAAGGCGGCAGAGCTGGTGAGGTGTAAACAGTGGAGCTGGTGAGGTGAAGGCGGCAGAGCTGGTGAGGTGTAAACAAAGGAGCTGGTAAAGTGAAGGCGGCAGAACTGGTGAGGTGTAAACAACGGAGCTGGTGAGGTTAAGGCAGCAGAACTGGTGAGGTTAAGGCGGCAGAGCTGGTGAGGTGAAGGCGGCAGAGCTGGTGAGGTGTAAACAGCGGAGCTGGTGAGGTGTAAACAGCGGAGCTGGTGAGGTGAAGGCAGCAGAACTGGTGAGGTTAAGGCGGCAGAGCTGGTGAGGTGAAGGCGGCAGAACTGGTGAGGTGTAAACAGCGGAGCTGGGGAGGTGAAGGCGGCAGTGCTGGTGAGGTGAAGGCGGCAGAGCTGGTGAGGTGTAAACAGCGGAGCTGGGGAGGTGAAGGCGGCAGTGCTGGTGAGGTGAAGGCGGCAGAGCTGGTGAGGTGTAAACAGCGGAGCTGGGGAGGTGAAGGCGGCAGTGCTGGTGAGGTGAAGGCGGCAGAGCTGGTGAGGTGTTAACAGCGGAGCTGATGAGGTGAAGGCCGCAGAGCTGATGAGGTGTAAACCGGAGCCGGTGAGGTGAAGGCGGCAGAGCTGGTGAGGTGTAAACAGTGGAGCTGGTGAGGTGAAGGCGGCAGTGCTGGTGAGGTGAAGGCGGCAGTGCTGGTGAGGTGAAGGCGGCAGAGCTGGTGAGGTGTAAACAGCGGAGCTGGTGAAGTGAAAGCGGCAGAGCTGGTGAGGTGTAAACAGCGGAGCTGGTGAGGTGTAAACAGTGGAGCTGGTGAGGTGAAGGCGGCAGTGCTGGTGAGGTGAAGGCGGCAGTGCTGGTGAGGTGAAGGCGGCAGAGCTGGTGAGGTGTAAACAGCGGAGCTGGTGAAGTGAAAGCGGCAGAGCTGGTGAGGTGTAAACAGCGGAGCTGGTGAGGTGAAGGCGGCAGAGCTGGTGAGGTGTAAACAGCGGAGCTGGTGAGGTGAAGGCGGCAGAGCTGGTGAGGTGTAAACAGCGGAGCTGATGAGGTGTAAACAGCGGAGCTGGTGAGGTGAAGGCGGCAGTGCTGGTGAGGTGAAGGCGGCAGAGCTGGTGAGGTGTAAACAGCGGAGCCGGTGAGGTGTAAACAGCGGCGCATTCATCACTCGCAGCTCAACTGAAGATATTTTTAATGAGGGAATGTGAAAGTTTGATGGTGAAAGTGTATAGAAAAGCCAGGAGATTGTGGAAAAGTGATGTTTGGTTCTGAAAAGGCAATGTGTGTAGAATTCACCCTTGTATACTGCAGTCAGTAAGTGGTTAATGGGTAGAACGATCAGCGATCCTGTGATCGTCTGCTGTTGCTCATTAATGCCCTGTCTTCCATGATCAGATGATTCCTTCCGGGCTGCCGGAGCTCACGGGCCTTCATGATGTGAAATACGTGCACGATGCTCTGCAGCCGCAGGCCACGGACGCCGAGGCCACCATCTTCTTCACCAGGTGAGCAGCCTTCCTCTGTCCTCGAGGTGAAGTTGCACCTCCTTATCCTCATGGTGCCACCGCTGCTTCCTCCAGGTTAATTGAGTCCAGTCTGGGCAGTGTCGCTACAAAGTTCAATTTCTTCATCCACAATCTGGCACAACGATTTTCTGGGCTCCCAGCAAATGACGAGGCGCTTCTGTCCTTCTCCCCAAAAACGTACTCTCAAAAACAAGACGGTCGCATCAGAGAAGCCTCGATCTTCACGTACCACAAGCGGTACAATCCGGATAAGTATTACGTGAGTCTGTCATTGGCGACCCTGCTCATGCTGCACTTTCCCCCCACGCTCGTCACCCTCCCGCACTCGCCGCCCTCCCCCTGTGCACACTGCACTTTCCCCATGCTCACCGCCCTCCCCACACGCTCACCGCCCTCCCCCTGCGCTCACCACCCTCTCCCGCGCACGCTGCACTCTCCCTGGTGCTCGCTGCCCTCCTCACATGCTCGCCACCCTCCCCCCTGCGCATGCTGCACTTTCCCCCACGCTTGACGCCTTCCCCCTGCTCTCACTTCCCTCCCACTGCGCACGTTGCACTTTCCCCCATGCTTATCGCCCTACCCCCATGCTCGCCACCCTCCCCCGCTCTCACCGCCCTCCCACTGCGCACGCTGCCCTTTCCCCCGTGCTCGCCGCTCTCCCCCCACATTCGCCTCCATCCCCCGCGCTCACCGCTCTCCCCACATGCTCACTGCCCTCCTCACACATTCGCCTCCCTCCCCCGCGCTCTCACTGTCCTCCCCCCGCGCTCACCGCTCTCCCCACATGCTCGCCGCCCTCCTCACACGCTCACCGCTCTCTCCACATGCTCACCGCCCTCCCCCCACATTCGCCTCCCTCCCCCGCGCTCTCTCACTGCCCTCCCCCCGCGCTCACCGCTCTCCCCACATGCTCGCCGCCCTCCCCCCACATTCGCCTCCCTCCCCCGCGCTCTCACCGCCCTCCCCCCGCGCTCTCCGCTCTCCCCACATGCTCGCCGCCCTCCCCCCACATTCGCCTCCCTCCCCCGCGCTCTCTCACTGCTCTCCTCACACGCTCACCGCTCTCCCCACATGCTCGCCGCCCTCCCCCCACATTCGCCTCCCTCCCCCGCGCTCTCTCACTGCCCTCCCCCCGCGCTCACTGCTCTCCCCACATGCTCGCCGCCCTCCTCACACGCTCGCCGTCCTCCCCCGCGCTCTCTCGTCGCCCGCCTCTCACTGACTGTCTCCGCAGATCTATGTGGTGAGAGTGACACGTGAGACGCAGGAGGACTCGGCCTTCATCTTCCGCACCTTCGATGAGTTCCAGGAGCTGCACAATAAGCTCAGCATCTTGTTTCCTCTCTGGAAGTTACCGGGGTGAGTGAGGGCAGCGCTGTGTGCGGAGCTGATGATGGGTGTGATAGTCGGCGTCTCCAGTAATCCCCAGTTATTTTCTTTCCTCCTAGTTTTCCAAGTAAAGTCGTCCTGGGAAGAACTCACATAAAAGACGTCGCCGCAAAGAGGAAGGTGGAGTTACACAGCTACGTGCAGAACCTGCTGAGCAGCGCCGCCGAGGTGTCCGAGGTCCGTATTGTACCCCCTGCCATTTGGGGGGGAAGTTTGTGCCCCATACCATATGGGGGAAGGTATTTTCCCCTGTGCCGTATGGGATGTTATTGTACCCTGTGTTGTACCCCATGCCATATGAGGGGGGTGTTGTACGCCATGCTGTATGAAAGGGGGGTTCTACCCTGTGCCGCTTAGAGGGGGGGGATTTTACCCTGAGTCGTTTGGGAGGGGGGGGGGATTTTACCCTGAGTCGTTTGGGAGGGGGGTAGGTTATTGTATCCTGTGCCACTTGAGGGGGGAGGTATTGTACCCTTTATCGTTTGGAGGGGGGGTATTGTACCCTGTGCCGTTTTGAGGGAGTATTGTACTCTTTGCTTGGTGGGACAAGTAGCCGGGAAGCAGCGGCCCTCACCCCTGTCCTTCCGCACGTCCTCTGTTTGGTGAGCACATCGCGCCATCATCTTTGCCTTCTGTAGGGATCCTGATGTTTCTGTTCCTTGTAAGAAGTCCTGAGACTCTCGGGTCTCTGCCTCATCTGATCAGACATGTCCTTGTTGGTTTCTCAGTGTGACCTGGTGTATACGTTCTTCCACCCGCTGCCTCGTGATGAGAAGATTGATGGCTGTGACGTGGCTGTACAGGACGCTGGTATGATGGTCCTGTATCTGACGCCCCTGTGTGTCGCATTCACTTTATAATAATACCTGTTTTTGCCCCAGGTGATCCCCCCCTCAGTCCGGGAGCTGGAAAGATTGAGGGAGAAGTGAAACTATCAATTTCTTACCGGAATGGGACCCTCTTCATCATGGTGATGCACATAAAGGACCTGGTGAGCTCTGAACTAGGGCACGCTGGCTGTCCCCCCCCAAATGACTGATCACTATAGATCGCTTCTCATTGCAGGTGACGGAGGACAGCACCGACCCAAATCCGTATGTGAAAACCTATCTGCTGCCAGATCCCCACAAAACATCCAAGCGCAAAACCAAAACCGCCCGGAAAACCTGCAACCCAACCTTCAATGAGATGGTAAGCGCCTCTGTCCCTGCCGCCCGCGCTTCTGTCCCTGCCGCCCGCGCTTCTGTCCCTGCCGCCCACGCTTCTGTCCCTGCCGCCCGCGCTTCTGTCCCTGCCGCCCGCGCTTCTGTCCCTGCCGCCCGCGCCTCTGTCCCTGCCGCCCGCGCCTCTGTCCCTGCCGCCCGCGCTTCTGTCCCTGCCGCCCGCGCCTCTGTTCCTGCCGCCCGCGCCTCTGTCCCTGCCGCCCGCGCTTCTGTCCCTGCCGCCCGCGCTTCTGTCCCTGCCGCCCGCGCTTCTGTCCCTGCCGCCCGCGCTTCTGCCCCTGCCGCCCGCGCCTCTGTCCCTGCCGCCCGCGCTTCTGTCCCTGCCGCCCGCGCTTCTGTCCCTGCCGCCCGCGCTTCTGTCCCTGCCGCCCGCGCTTCTGCCCCTGCCGCCCGCGCCTCTGTCCCTGCCGCCCGCGCCTCTGTCCCTGCCGCCCGCGCCTCTGTCCCTGCCGCCCGCGCGTCTGTCCCTGCCGCCCGCGCCTCTGTCCCTGCCGCCCGCGCCTCTGTCCCTGCCGCCCGCGCCTCTGTCCCTGCCGCCCGCGCTTCTGTCCCTGCCGCCCGCGCCTCTGTCCCTGCCGCCCGCGCCTCTGTCCCTGCCGCCCGCGCCTCTGTCCCTGCCGCCCGCGCTTCTGTCCCTGCCGCCCGCGCCTCTGTCCCTGCCGCCCGCCCCTCTGACCCTGCCGCCCGCCCCTCTGACCCTGCCGCCCGCCCCTCTGACCCTGCCGCCCGCCCCTCTGACCCTGCCGCCCGCCCCTCTGACCCTGCCGCCCGCCCCTCTGACCCTGCCGCCCGCGCCTCTGGCCACTGACAGATGTTTTCATCGCTACTTCTGGGGGCGTCATTCTGTGATTCCGCTAATTTTGTCTGTGAATGCACACACTTGTTGTGCTTGTCTGGTGGTTTTTCTATATTCCCGTGTGTTGTGCCTCAGGCAGGAGCTGCCAGGCTTCCCCACATGTGGCACCTCCATGCTTTACACTGCAGCTGTGTGTGAGCTCAGAGCTGGTGTCTGATTGCTGTGGTTGCCTCCACAGCTGGTGTACAGCGGGTACAGTAAGGAGACTTTGCGGCAGAGAGACCTTCAGCTCAGTGTCCTCAGTGCCGAGTCTTTGCGGGAGAACTTCTTCCTCGGGGGCCTGACCCTCGCGCTGAAAGACTTCAACTTGAAGGAGGAGACGGTGAGTTGGTACAAGCTGACCGAGGTGCCTTACTGCTGAGCCGGCATTGGACCAAGCCTTCTTCATGAACATTTCACAGAACGCACTGCCTGGAAGCCGCCATGACCACTATTACTGAGCGGCAGCAGCGCCAGGCCTGCCGTAATCCACTAACCGCGCCACTTCTACATTCCACCACCACTCGCCAGCCACGAGCGCCACCTAGTGAGCTGCTCCTGCCTTATCCCCGGCTATAGACCGCAGCTAGGATGTGGCTACATCGGAGGGACGTCTCGCTCTGACCGTCAGACTGCTGCTGAAGGGTTAATATGACAACGGCTCCAGCTGCACAAAGGGATCGGGGAGATTTCTACCAATCCCTATCATCTGATGAGCACAAGTTTCCCGCAGCCCCGAGGTCGTTCAACCAAAGTTCTAGAATTTTCCAAAGTTTTCCTTCCATAGAGATGTCTATTTTATTACGACTGCGTGTCTTCTGGTCAGTCCTCATACATTGTCCTGCGCAGGGGAGCACCGTCACCCCCCGCCGTATGTACAGCGCGAGTGTCACCCCTTCTTTATGTACAGTACGAGTGTCGCCCCCTCCCTATGTACAGCGCGAGTGTCACCCCCTCCCTATGTACAGTGCGAGTGTCACCCCTTCTCTATGTACAGTACGAGTGTCGCCCCCTCCCTATGTACAGCGCGAGTGTCACCCCCTCCCTATTTACAGCGCGAGTGTCACCCCCCACCATATGTACAGTGCGAGTGTCACCCCCTCCCTATGTACAGCGCGAGTGTCGCCCCCTCCCTATGTACAGCGCGAGTGTCACCCCCTCCCTATGTACAGCGCGAGTGTCACCCCTTCTCTATGTACAGTACGAGTGTCGCCCCCTCCCTTTGTACAGTGCGAGTGTCGCCCCCTCCCTATGTACAGTACGAGTGTCGCCCCCTCCCTATGTACGGTGCGAGTGTCGCCCCCTTCCCTATGTACAGTACGAGTGTCGCCCCCTCCCTATGTACAGTGCGAGTGTCACCCCTCCCTATGTGCAGTACGAGTGTCGCCCTCTCCCTATGTACAGTGCGAGTGTCGCCCCCCTCCCTATGTACAGTGTGAGTGTCACCCCCTCCCTATGTACAGTACGAGTGTCACCCCCTCCCTATGTACAGTACGAGTGTCACCCCCTCCCTATGTACAGCACGAGTGTCACCCCTTCTCTATGTACAGTACGAGTGTCGCCCCCTCCCTATGTACAGTGCGAGTGTCGCCCCCTCCCTATGTACAGTGCGAGTGTCGCCCCCTCCCTATGTACAGTGCAAGTGTCGCCCCCTCCCTATGTACAGTACGAGTGTCACCCCCTCCCTATGTACAGTACGAATGTCGCCCCCTCCCTATGTACAGTACGAGTGTCACCCCCTCCCTATGTACAGCGCGAGTGTCACCCCTTCTCTATGTACAGTACGAGTGTCGCCCCCTCCCTATGTACAGTGCGAGTGTCGCCCCCTCCCTATGTACAGTACGAGTGTCGCCCCCTCCCTATGTACAGTGCGAGTGTCGCCCCCTCCCTATGTACAGTGCGAGTGTCGCCCCCTCCCTATGTACAGCGCGAGTGTCACCCCTTCTCTATGTACAGTACGAGTGTCGCCCCCTCCCTATGTACAGTGCGAGTGTCGCCCCCTCCCTATGTACAGTACGAGTGTCACCCCCTCCCTATGTACAGCGCGAGTGTCACCCCTTCTCTATGTACAGTACGAGTGTCGCCCCCTCCCTATGTACAGTGCGAGTGTCGCCCCCTCCCTATGTACAGTGCGAGTGTCGCCCCCTCCCTATGTACAGTGCGAGTGTCGCCCCCTCCCTATGTACAGCGCGAGTGTCACACACACCCCCCGCCATATGTACAGCGCGAGTGTCACACACACCCCCCGCCATATGTACAGCGCGAGTATCACACACACACACCCCACCGTATGTACAGTGCAAGTTCCCGAGCCATTAGTTCATGAATGTCTAAAGTGAATATTTGGAAGGCCCCGGTCTGTGGTCTCTGGAATGGAGACGTTCAGAACGAGGCCTATTTTAGGATTTGCGCATCACACCAGACTGCAGGTTGGAGGCCGCAGGTGGTGGGTGGCCGCAGATGTGAGGCGCTCTGAAGGGGTCTCGTCCAGCACCTGCAGACCATTGTCTCTGGTTGTATCTTTCTAGCAGTGGATTGGAGCCACGCATTCCCTGCACAGACGTGGACATCTTCCATCCCATAGCACCTGACCCAGACACAAACCTCTCCTGACTTCCTCTGTTCAGAGGATTTGGAGCAGTGTATCAGAGCACCTGATCATAACTACAGATTCTGGATTTCTCATCCTTTGTTTGGCGCTGTCTGATCCTCGGTGATTACAGATCACCTGTGGCCTTGAGACCTGAATGTCTGGACGATCATACGTCAGATTGGCAGAATTTTACTGTGGAGAGCGCGATATCTGGAGAAGAAATTCACCTGAATTAGCATGTGGCCTACTGAGATGTCACGTCGGCCCCATGCCGCGGTGCTCCTGGGATTGGCGCGTCGGCCCCATGCCGCTGTGCTCCTGGGATTGGCGCGTCGGCCCCTTGCCGCTGTGCTCTTGGGATTGGCACGTCGGCCCCATGCCGTTGTTCTCCTGGGATTGGCGCGTCAGCTCCCTGCCGCTGTTCTCCTGGGATTGGCGCGTCGGCCCCATGCTGCTGTGCTCCTGGGATTGGCGCGTCGGCCCCTTGCCGCTGTGCTCTTGGGATTGGCACGTCTGCCCCATGCCGTTGTTCTCCTGGGATTGGTGCGTCGGCCCCATGCCGCTGTTCTCCTGGGATTGGCGCGTCGGCCCCATGCTGCTGTGCTCCTGGGATTGACACATCGGCCCCTTGCCACGGTGCTCCTGGGATTGGCGCGTCGGCCCCATGTCGCTGTTCTCCTGGGATTGGCGCGTCGGCCCCTTGCCGCTGTGCTCTTGGGATTGGCACGTCTGCCCCATGCCGTTGTTCTCCTGGGATTGGTGCGTCGGCCCCATGCCGCTGTTCTCCTGGGATTGGCGCGTCGGCCCCATGCTGCTGTGCTCCTGGGATTGACACATCGGCCCCTTGCCACGGTGCTCCTGGGATTGGCGCGTCGGCCCCATGTCGCTGTTCTCCTGGGATTGGCGCGTCGACCCCCTGCCATGGTGCTCCTGGGATTGGCGCGTCGGCCCCCTGTCGCTGTTCTCCTGGGATTGGCGCGTCAGCTCCCTGCTGCGGCGCTCCTGGGATTGGCGCATCGGCTCCCTGCCGCGGTGCTCCTGGGATTGGCGCGTCGGCCCCATGCCGCTGTGCTCTTGGGATTGGCACGTCGGCCCCATGCCGTTCTCCTGGGATTGGTGTGTCGGCCCCATGCCGCTGTTCTCCTGGGATTGGTGTGTCGGCCCCATGCCGCTGTTCTCCTGGGATTGGTGCGTCGGCCCCATGACGCTGTGCTCCTGGGATTGGCGCGTCGGCCCCATGCCGCGGTGCTCCTGGGATTGGCGCGTCGGCCCCATGTCGCTGTTCTCCTGGAATTGGCACGTCGGCCCCCTGTCGCTGTTCTCCTGGGATTGGCGCGTCAGCTCCCTGCCGCTGTGCTCCTGGGATTGGCGCGTCGGCCTCCTGCCGCTGTGCTCCTGGGATTGGCGCGTCTGCCTCCTGCCGCGGCGCTCCTGGGATTGGCGCGTCGGCCTCCTGCCGCGGCACTCCTGGGATTGGCACGTCGGCCTCCTGCCGCAGCGCTCCTGGGATTGGCGCGTCGGCCCCCTGCCGCGGCGCTCCTAGGATTGGCGCGTCGGCCTCCTGCCGCAGCGCACCTGGGATTGGCGCGTCTGCCTCCTGCCGCTGTGCTCCTGGGATTGGCGCGTCGGCCCCCTGCCGCGGCGCTCCTAGGATTGGCGCGTCGGCCTCCTGCCACGGCGCACCTGAGATTGGCGCGTCGGCCTCCTGCCGCGGCGCTCCTGGGATTGGCGCGTTGGCCTCCTGCTGCGGTGCTCCTGGGATTGGCGCATCGGCCACCTGCCGCGGTGCTCCTGGGATTGGCGCTTCGGCCCCCTGCCGTGGTGCTCCTGGGATTGACGCTTCGGCCCCCTGCCACGGTGCTCCTGGGATTGGCGCTTCGGCCCCATGCACGTGGCTCTGCAGCCGCCATCGTGTATACACTGTACATTGTATTTGTCTGTCCTCAGCGTCCTTTTTCCTCCTCTGGACACCAGCGCCGTTTTATTCACCATTTCTATGTATTGGCCAAATCTAACATTTCTCACTGTCCTAATAAAATTTTGCTAGTTTTGCATTGACATTGGAATTGTGTGATTGATTCAGAGCTGCACTCGTAGTTCTGCAGGATGTTAGTGAAAACCACACGCAGGGACGGTCACTTTCTCTTAGACCAGATAATTCCTCTGCGCCGGAGATAAGACGACATTTTCCATAACGTCTCCTGAACAAGCAGGTGGGGCTGAGACTCCAGCTCTGGTCACCAACATACACTTTATCCTAAAGACTTGAAGAAAGGAGCCTGGCAGCATTAAGACAGTGAATGGCTCACCCCGGCCTGTGGCTCCAGCACCGTGACTGCTGTCTGACAGGGATAGTTAGGTTGATTAGCATGCGCTCTGGCGTCGAGCGAGGTGCAATTTGTATAACCCGAAGTCTAAAATAAGAGAATTCTCCGCACACTCTGGGATTTTGTTGATGCAAAACTTTTATTATATCTGTGAATGCAAATTAACCCCTTCCTGAAATGCGTTGTGTATGTATGGAGCTGTGTTCCCGCAAAGTGCCGCACATAAGCTTCTTCTCGACCGTGCGGGCTTATGCTGAGCGCCACCACAATATGAGAGCTGACACCCTGCAGCCACCTCTACAATCGGTGCTAGCACCGATTGCAGATGTTTAACCCCTTTGTTGTCAATAGTGACCGCGACATTGAGGAGCATCGCAGAGGGAGTGAGCTCCCTGTCTGCTTCCATCAGCACAATGCAATGTGATCATGTTGTGCCGATGATTTCCATGGTGACCCCCGGCTGAAAGATGGTCAGGGGGTCCTTCAGGGAAGGTGGCCTGTGAGCACCTGCCAAGAGCAGCCCCTGATGCCTCCTCCCTGCCTGTCAGACGCTGATTCGATGCAGTGCAGAGTATCAGATCAGCGATCTGTCACTGTACAGTGATGTCCCATCCTGGGACAATGTAAAAAGGTTAAAAAATTATTAAAAAGTGTAAAAATATTTTTAAAAATCCCATAATAAAGAAAAAGAAAAAATATTATTCCAATCAATATATTTGTAAAAAAATAAAATAAAAATACAAATATTTTATATCTTTGCATCTAGAACGATCGAACCTATAAAACTGTCCCATTAGTTAACCCATTCAGTGAACAGTTAAAAAAAAAAAAAACACGAGGAAAAAACGATGCTCTCTCATCATACTACCGAACAAAAGTGGAATAAAACGTGATCAAAAAGCCAGATCTAATTAAACATGGTAGCGCTGAAAATGTCACCTTGTCCCGCAAAAAAAAAAAAGCCACAATACAGCTCCATCAGCAGAAAAATAAAAAGTTATAGCTCTCACAACAAATTAGTCAGACCCTATAGTCCGCTCACCCCCATATTCTCCAACCCAGAGTTTCTGCCAGGGAATCTGAAAATAAAATTCCTATGCTGGAGCGCACGCTCGGACACCGGTCTACGTCACATATTGACAGGACCCAACATTCCCTCCTTAGAGGAATTACAAAACATAGAGCCGCCACAGCCTCTCCTGGCTGGAATATGACCAGATGACATCTTTTATAAACTTATGGAGGAGGGAGGGACGGCGCTCTGTACCCGTCATACTGATTCCCTTTGAAGGGCTGTTCCTCAGAGAATCGCCTCGACTGACTTGATCTCTCTCATGTATAGTTTCCTAAACCAATCTTCCTCCTCTTTGGACCCTAGTTTTATCCAAGCATAGGAAAACAAATTACACATTACCTTCTCAGAAGAAAACCAAACAAAAAGCATATCTATTTACCCATAAAATGTCAGGGGCAGGATATGCCCAAGAAAGAAATGACAAGATTCTGTCAAGGTGGCATCACTACCCGACAAAGCTGAATACAATGTTTCCAACTGTGCCTGATCCATGCTGGCCTGCGGAATAGAGACAGGAACAATGCTCCATATATGGTGGAACTGCGACAAAATAAAGCTTTTTTTGGGAGGGTGTATTTGGCCTATTTTAAGATCACAGGAGAGAAGAGCCCTCCTTTCAGAACTACCAGGATTCATTAGACCACAGAAACGCATTCTCCTACGTTTTTGCCTGACGGCAGCATGCTCGTTGATTCCCAGACACTGGCGATCAATAGCAACTCATCTATGTCTGAATGGCAGCAAGAGCTGTCACACATATGCTACATGGAGGAAGCATCTGGAGACCACAACAAATGTATCCTAGTCTGGCGGCCCTGGATCCTATTCAGGTATTCACCAAACTTCCAATCATTTACCTGATCAAGACTATTAGTAGGTGGCATCAGCTGCACAAGCTCTCCTCCACTACTCCCCCTTTTTTTTCTCCCTCTCTCTTTTTCACCTCTTTCCTTCCTCCTTTCCCTTCCATTCACTTATCTCTTAGTAAAATCACTCAGGATATACAGTTATTGGGTCAATCTTGCACTTTGGCCCAGTGACCCCAATGGAACTTAAGTTAATACCCGACTCTTGTTATTCTTATGTGTAGTGCAATATGTATAGGTATATATGTGTGTAGTGAAATATATATATAGGTTTATATGTGTAACCATCAGTAATTTAACATCTGTCCTGAGACTGCAGGTCTTACAGGGGTAACAGCATGTTGTCCTGAGAGGGCAGTCTGCTGTCTCCAATCTCGCCAGGGGGCCTTGCTGGGAACAAGGAAAGGGAAACATTTCACACCTTCTAGCTCTTTTGAAGAGAGATGTTAATTACAGCCTGACACTATCTGTGAGAAACTTTAGGCAAAGAGTGTTCAGAGGGAAATAATATATTCTTTGGAAGAGCCGCCATGGTCCAATCAAAAACAAGCAATTATAATATTAACCTGAGAGGCTGTTCTAGAAATCTGACCTCCAAGTTAACTCTATAAGTTAGGCTTGTACGCAAAATTGTTAACAGATTGAGGGCGGCCAAGCTGATGTGTTCCATTCCATATTTGTCCTCCCCCCTCATGGAGCAGAAAGCAGACTACAAAGTTAGGTATTTCTGTAAGTTTTCTCCTGTTTTATAACTATTTTGCATATTTGTATGTCTTTTTATTACCATATTTTTATACCCTTTTTATTGTAAGCACTGTACCTTTTTGTATTAAAGCATAAAACTTTAACAAGTTGACCTTGCATGTTCTAAGAATCCATAACCTTAAGGTGTGTGAGCCTTATGATTGGCAGACAGTGGTAGTAATATTTCCAGGACTCACCGCCCGTGTATTCGGTGAGTGGTGGCAGCGTGTATGAGCGGGGGTGTGGCCTGGGTTGGTGTGTGATTTAGTCTCCCATTACAGCATAGGACAGAGGTTGAATGCTGGACTGAGAGAGGAGATAGTTTAACCCTTGCAGGAGCAACCCCAAGTCGCGTGCTGAGAAGTGGGTATGTGACACACCTGTATATACAGGAGATACCCCGGTTATACCATCTGTACATATATAATTATATATAGGAGATGCTCCGGTTATAGCGGCTGAACATATATAATTATATTCAGGGCTGCGGACAATTTTGGTGGAGTGGGTATAAAATGGATCAACACCAACTCCTAAAATATATACAGTGGGGCAAAAAAGTATTTAGTCAGTCAGCAATAGTGCAAGTTCCACCACTTAAAAAGATGAGAGGCGTCTGTAATTTACATCATAGGTAGACCTCAACTATGGGAGACAAACTGAGAAAAAAAAAATCCAGAAAATCACATTGTCTGTTTTTTTAACAATTTATTTGCATATTATAGTGGAAAATAAGTATTTGGTCAGAAACAAAATTTCATCTCAATACTTTGTAATATATCCTTTGTTGGCAATGACAGAGGTCAAACGTTTTCTGTAAGTCTTCACAAGGTTGCCACACACTGTTGTTGGTATGTTGGCCCATTCCTCCATGCAGATCTCCTCTAGAGCAGTGATGTTTTTGGCTTTTCGCTTGGCAACACGGACTTTCAACTCCCTCCAAAGGTTTTCTATAGGGTTGAGATCTGGAGACTGGCTAGGCCACTCCAGGACCTTGAAATGCTTCTTACGAAGCCACTCCTTCGTTGCCCTGGCGGTGTGCTTTGGATCATTGTCATGTTGAAAGACCCAGCCACGTTTCATCTTCAATGCCCTTGCTGATGGAAGGAGGTTTGCACTCAAAATCTCACGATACATGGCCCCATTCATTCTTTCATATACCCGGATCAGTCGTCCTGGCCCCTTTGCAGAGAAACAGCCCCAAAGCATGATGTTTCCACCACCAAGCTTTACAGTAGGTATGGTGTTTGATGGATGCAACTCAGTATTCTTTTTCCTCCAAACACGACAAGTTGTGTTTCTACCAAACAGTTCCAATTTGGTTTCATCAGACCATAGGACATTCTCCCAAAACTCCTCTGGATCATCCAAATGCTCTCTAGCAAACTTCAGACGGGCCCGGACATGTACTGGCTTAAGCAGTGGGACACGTCTGGCACTGCAGGATCTAAGTCCATGGTGGCGTAGTGTGTTACTTATGGTAGGCCTTGTTACATTGGTCCCAGCTCTCTGCAGTTCATTCACTAGGTCACCCCGCGTGGTTCTGGGATTTTTGCTCACCGTTCTTGTGATCATTCTGACCCCACGGGGTGGGATTTTGCGTGGAGCCCCAGATCGAGGGAGATTATCAGTGGTCTTGTATGTCTTCAATTTTCTAATTATTGCTCCAACTGTTGATTTCTTCACTCCAAGCTGGTTGGCTATTGCAGATTCAGTCTTCCCAGCCTGGTGCAGGGCTACAATTTTGTTTCTGGTGTCCTTTGACAGCTCTTTGGTCTTCACCATAGTGGAGTTTGGAGTCAGACTGTTTGAGGGTGTGCACAGGTGTCTTTTTTATACTGATAACAAGTTTAAACAGGTGCCATTACTACAGGTAATGAGTGGAGGAAAGAGGAGACTCTTAAAGAAGAAGTTACAGGTCTGTGAGAGCCAGAAATCTTGATTGTTTGTTTCTGACCAAATACTTATTTTCCACCATAATATGCAAAAAAATGATAAAAAAACAGACAATGTGATTTTCTGGATTTTTTTTTTCTCAGTTTGTCTCCCATAGTTGAGGTCTACCTATGATGTAAATTACAGACGCCTCTCATCTTTTTAAGTGGTGGAACTTGCACTATTGCTGACTGACTAAATACTTTTTTGCCCCACTGTAAATTGGTGTAGCATTTCGCCTACTACATGTCTTGGGGAACACTCGCTTGGCATGGGATTCAAGCACTCGGGCACAGTTTTCTCATATAAATCAGTCTCTTATGTGGTTTCTGATAGTCAAACCTAACGTAAAGTTCATTTCAATACATCCACGAACATGTCATGACCCCAGTCTGATCATGTAGCAGATAAACTTCTCTTAGGTATATTACAATCCCCTTGTCCAGGGTTACCTTCCAGGAGCTCCTGCTCCACAGGCTGACTCATCAGTCTAAGGTCCTCAACAGGACTGCGTCTTTCTCAGCGTAGGGCCATCCCAGGCTCTACACACACGTGGCCTGTCCGGGTGATATTCAGGATGCTCGTCCAACACCCAGGCCACCAGGTCCAAAGCCCCACCACGTGCTATTCAGGGAGATAGCTGTTATGATCTGGTGGCCTTGGAGCAGCATGAGACGTACTCTGGAGAATGTGGAACCTGTACTGACCGCAAACCCTGAACTTAACAGCGCAGCTAGAAGTAGCTGTGGGGGGTACCTAACACTCCCTAGTCCCCTCGACACAGCCTAAGAACTAACTACCCCTAAAGACAGAAACAGGAAACCTATCTTGCCTCAGAGAAAATCCCCAAAGGAAAGACAGCCCCCCACAAATATTGACTGTGAGAGGAGAGGGAAATAACATACGCAGAAATGAAATCAGGATTTAGCATAGGAGGCCATACTAGCTAAAAAGAAAGAATAGAACAGAGTACTATGCGGTCAGTATTAAAACACTAGAAAATATCCACCACAGAAAATACAAAACACCACATCTGACTAAAGACATGGAGGGTATATCTGCATCTCCAGAGAAATAGCTAGGCTGCAAAAAAAAATCCTTCACAGACTAAGCTGGACAAGACAAAAACATGAAAATGCACAGAACTATAAGGTCCACAGCAGGTGGACAGCAAAAACAAAGCCAGGACTTATCTTTGAAGAAAAGCACAGCAAACAGGAGAGACCAGAAGAGATGTGAATCCTCCAAAAACAATGGACAACTGGCACTGACCAAAGGATAAAGCAAGGCTATATAGCCCAGCCCAAATTGCAAAAAATAGATACACCTGATAAATGCTGCGATCCAACTACCGCGGCACTACCACTCATAACCACCGGAGGGAGCCCAAGAGCAGAATTCACAACAGTACCCCCCCCCCTTGAGGAGGGGTCACCGAACCCTCACCAGAGCCCCCACGCCGATCAGGATGAGCCAAATGAAAGGCACGAACCAAATCATCAGCATGAACTTCGGAGGCAACAACCCAAGAATTATCCTCCTGGCCATAACCCTTCCATTTGACCAGATACTGAAGCCTCCGCCTCGAAAAACGAGAATCCAAAATCTTCTCAACCACATACTCCAACTCCCCATCAATCAACACCGGGGCCGGAGGATCAACAGAGGGAACAACGGGCACTACATACTTCCGCAACAAAGATCTATGGAACACATTATGGATGGAAAAAGAGGCTGGAAGGGCCAAACGAAAAGACACTGGATTGATAATCTCAGAAATCCTATAAGGACAATAAACCGAGGCTTGAACTTAGGGGAAGAACCCTTCATAGGAACATGACGGGAAGACAACCAGACCAAATCCCCAACCCGAAGCCGGGAACCAACACACCGACGACTGTTAGCAAAACGTTGAGCCTCCTCCTGAGACAACACCAAATTGTCCACCACATGAGCCCAAATCTGCTGCAGCCTGTCAACCACAGAATCCACACCAGGACAATCAGAAGGCTCAACCTGCCCTGAAGAAAAACGAGGCTGAAAACCAAAATTACAAAATAGAGGCGAAACCAAGGTAGCAGAACTAGCCCGATTATTAAGGGCAAACTCGGCCAATGGCAAGAAAGCCACCCAATCATCCTGATCAGCAGACACAAAGCATCTCAAGTTTCCAAAGTCTGATTAGTTCGCTCGGTCTGGCCATTTGTCTGAGAAAGAAATGCGGAAGAAAAAGACAAATCAATGCCCAGCCTAGCATAAAAGGCCCGCCAAAACCTAGAAACAAACTGGGAACCTCTATCGGACACAATATTCTCCAGAATGCCATGCAAACGAACCACATGCTGAAAAAACAACAGAACCAAATCAGAAGATGAAGGCAATTTAGGCAAAGGTACCAAATGAACCATCTTAGAAAACCGGTCACAAACCACCCAGATAACCGACATCCTCTGGGAAACCAGAAGATCTGAAATAAAATCCATAGAAATATGCGTCCAAGGTCTCTCAGGGACCGGCAAAGGCAAAAGCAACCCACTAGCGCGGGAACAGCAAGGCTTAGCCCGCGCACAAATCCCACAGGACTGCACAAAAGAATGCACATCCCACGACAAAGAAGGCCACCAAAAGGACCTACCAACCAAATCTCTGGTACCAAATTCCCAGGATGGCCAGCCAACACAGAACAATGAACCTCAGAAATCACTTTACTAGTCCATCTATCAGGAACAAACAGTTTCCCCACTGGACAGCGGTCAGGTTTATCAGCCTGAAACTCCTGAAGAACCCGTCATAAATCGGGGGAAATGGCAGAAAGAATCACCCCTTCCTTCAAAATGCAGACCGGCTCAAGAACCCCAGGGGAATCAGGAAAAAAACTCCTAGAGAGGGCATCCGCCTTAACATTCTTAGTACCAGGAATGTACGAGACCACAAAATCAAAACGGGAGAAAAACAGGGACCATCGAGCCTGTCTAGGATTCAGCCGTTTGGCCGACTCGAGGTAAATCAGATTCTTATGATCGGTCAGGACCACAATACGGTGCTTGGCCCCCTCAAGCCAATGTTGCCACTCCTCAAATGCCCACTTCATAGCCAACAACTCCCGATTGCCGACATCATAATTGCGTTCCGCAGGCGAAAACTTCCGAGAAAAGAAGGCACACGGTTTCATCAAGGAACCATCAGAATTCCTCTGAGACAAAACGGCCCCTGCCCCAATCTCAGACGCGTCAACCTCAACCTGAGATGGAAGAGAAACATCCGGCTGACGCAACACAGGGGCAGAAGTAAATCGGCGTTTAAGCTCCTGAAAGGCAGAAACAGCCGCGGAGGACCAATTCGTCTCATCAGCGCCTTTGTTTGTCAAATCGGTCAGAGGTTTAACCACACTGGAGAAGTTGGCAATGAAACGACGATAAAAATTAGCAAAGCCCAAGTATTTCTGAAGGCTCTTCACAGATGTGGGCTGAATCCAATCATGAATGGCCTGAACCTTAACCGGATCCATTTCTATAGATGCGGGAGAAAAAATGAAGCCCAAAAAAGAAACCTTCTGCACTCCAAAGAGGCACTTTGACCCCTTCACAAATAAAGCATTATTACGGAGGATCTGAAATACCATCCTGACCTGTTTCACATGAGACTCCCAATCATCGGAAAAAATCAAAATATCATCCAAATATACAACCATGAATTTATCAAGATAACTCCGAAAGATATCATGCATGAAGGATTGGAACACAGATGGAGCATTAGAGAGTCCGAATGGCATCACAAGGTATTCAAAATGGCCTTCGGGCGTATTAAATGCAGTTTTCCATTCGTCACCCTGCTTAACCCCTTCATGACCTTGGGATTTTTTGTTTTTCCGTGTTCGTTTTTCACTCCTTCCCAGAGACATAACTTTTTTTTTTCCGTCAATTTGGCCATATGAGGGCTTATTTTTTGCGGAATGAGTTGTACTTTTGAACGACATCATTGGTTTTAGCATGTCGTGTACTAGAAAACGGGAAACAAAATCCAAGTGCAGTGAAATTGCGCCATTTTCTGATACTCGTAGCGTCTCCATCTTTCGTGATCTAGGGTCGGTTGAGGGCTTATTTTTTGCATGCCGAGATGACGTTTTTATTGATAGCATTTTGGTGCAGATGCGTTCTTTTGATCGCCCGTTATTGCATTTTAATGCAATGTCACGGCAACCAAAAAAACTTAATTCTGGCGTTTTGAATTTTTTTCCCGCTACGCTGTTTAGCGATCAGGTTAATGCTTTTTTTTAGTTGATAGATCGAGCGCGGCGATACCAAATATGCGTACATTTTATATTGATTTATTTTGATTGAGGCGAAAGGGGGGTGATTTAAACTTTTATATTTTTTTTATTTTTTTAACATTTTTTTCAACTTTTTTTTTTTAACTTTTGCCATGCTTCAATAGCCTCCATGGGAGGCTAGAAGCAGGCACAACTCGATCGCCTCTGCTACATAGCAGCGATCTGCTGATCGCTGCTACAGTGGGGCAAAAAAGTATTTAGTCAGTCAGCAATAGTGCAAGTTCCACCACTTAAAAAAATTAGAGAGGCGTCTGTAATTTACATCATAGGTAGACCTCAACTATGGGAGACAAACTGAGAAAAAAAAAATCCAGAAAATCACATTGTCTGTTTTTTTATCATTTTTTTGCATATTATGGTGGAAAATAAGTATTTGGTCAGAAACAAACAATCAAGATTTCTGGCTCTCACAGACCTGTAACTTCTTCTTTAAGAGTCTCCTCTTTCCTCCACTCATTACCTGTAGTAATGGCACCTGTTTAAACTTGTTATCAGTATAAAAAAGACACCTGTGCACACCCTCAAACAGTCTGACTCCAAACTCCACTATGGTGAAGACCAAAGAGCTGTCAAAGGACACCAGAAAAAAAATTGTAGCCCTGCACCAGGCTGGGAAGACTGAATCTGCAATAGCCAACCAGCTTGGAGTGAAGAAATCAACAGTTGGAGCAAATTGAAGACATACAAGACCACTGATAATCTCCCTCGATCTGGGGCTCCACGCAAAATCCCACCCCGTGGGGTCAGAATGATCACAAGAACGGTGAGCAAAAATCCCAGAACCACGCGGGGGGACCTAGTGAATGAACTGCAGAGAGCTGGGACCAATGTAACAAGGCCTACCATAAGTAACACACTACGCCACCATGGA
This sequence comes from Ranitomeya imitator, assembly GCF_032444005.1. NCBI lineage: Eukaryota > Metazoa > Chordata > Amphibia > Anura > Dendrobatidae > Ranitomeya > Ranitomeya imitator. The sequence continues at coordinate 680,657 of NC_091290.1, forward strand.
CTTAGATCCTGCAGTGCCAGACGTGTCCCACTGCTTAAGCCAGTACATGTCCGGGCCCGTCTGAAGTTTGCTAGAGAGCATTTGGATGATCCAGAGGAGTTTTGGGAGAATGTCCTATGGTCTGATGAAACCAAATTGGAACTGTTTGGTAGAAACACAACTTGTCGTGTTTGGAGGAAAAAGAATACTGAGTTGCATCCATCAAACACCATACCTACTGTAAAGCTTGGTGGTGGAAACATCATGCTTTGGGGCTGTTTCTCTGCAAAGGGGCCAGGACGACTGATCCGGGTACATGAAAGAATGAATGGGGCCATGTATCGTGAGATTTTGAGTGCAAACCTCCTTCCATCAGCAAGGGCATTGAAGATGAAACGTGGCTGGGTCTTTCAACATGACAATGATCCAAAGCACACCGCCAGGGCAACGAAGGAGTGGCTTCGTAAGAAGCATTTCAAGGTCCTGGAGTGGCCTAGCCAGTCTCCAGATCTCAACCCTATAGAAAACCTTTGGAGGGAGTTGAAAGTCCGTGTTGCCAAGCGAAAAGCCAAAAACATCACTGCTCTAGAGGAGATCTGCATGGAGGAATGGGCCAACATACCAACAACAGTGTGTGGCAACCTTGTGAAGACTTACAGAAAACGTTTGACCTCTGTCATTGCCAACAAAGGATATATTACAAAGTATTGAGATGAAATTTTGTTTCTGACCAAATACTTATTTTCCACTATAATATGCAAATAAATTGTTAAAAAAACAGACAATGTGATTTTCTGGATTTTTTTTTTCTCAGTTTGTCTCCCATAGTTGAGGTCTACCTATGATGTAAATTACAGACGCCTCTCATCTTTTTAAGTGGTGGAACTTGCACTATTGCTGACTGACTAAATACTTTTTTGCCCCACTGTATGTAGCAGAAATGCAGGTGTGCTGTGAGCGCCGACCACAGGGTGGCGCTCACAGCCACCGGCGATCAGTAACCATAGAGGTCTCAAGGACCTCTATGGTTACAATGGAGATGCATCGCCGACCCCCGATCATGTGACGGGGTCGGCGATGACGTCATTTCCGGCCGCCCGGCCGGAAGCGGTAGTTAAATGCTGTAGTCTGCGTTTGACAGCGGCATTTAACTAGTTAATAGATGCGGGCAGATCGCGATTCTGCCCGCGCCTATTACGGGCACATGTCAGCTGTTCAAAACAGCTGACATGTCCCGGCTTTGATGCGGGCTCACCACGGAGCCCTGCATCAAAGCAGGGGATCTGACCTCGGACATACTATAGCGTCCGAGGTCAGAAAGGGGTTAATACGAATAAGATTATATGCCCCTCGAAGGTCAATCTTAGTAAACCAGCTAGCCCCCTTAATCCTAGCAAACAAATCAGTAAGCAAAGGCAACGGGTATTGAAATTTGACCGTGATCTTATTCAAGAGGCGATAATCAATACAGGGTCTCAAGGAGCCATCCTTCTTGGCAACAAAAAAAAAACCTGCTCCCAATGGTGAAGAAGATGGCCGAATATGCCCCTTCTCCAAAGACTCCTTAATATAGCTCCGCATGGCGGCATATTCTGGCACAGACAGGTTGAAAAGTCGGCCCTTAGGGAACTTTCAACCTGGAATCAAGTCAATAGCACAATCACAGTCCCTATGTGGTGGAAGAGAACTGGATTTGGGCTCATCAAATACATCCTGGAAATCTGACAAAAACTCAGGAATTTCAGAAGAGGGGGAAGAGGAAATTGACATCAAAGGAACGTGACCATGAACCCCCTGACAACCCCAACTAGTCACAGACATAGATTTCCAATCTAACACCGGATTATGTACCTGTAACCATGGAAAACCCAGCACAATATCATCATGCAAATTATGCAACACCAGAAAACTACAATCTTCCTGATGGGCTGGCGCCATGCGCATGGTCAGCTGTGTCCAAAACTGAGGTTTATTTATAGCCAACGGTGTAGCATCAATGCCCCTTAAAGGAATAGGGTTCTGCAAAGGCTGCAAGGGGAAACCACAACGTCTGGCAAATTCTAAGTCCATTAAGTTCAGAGCGGCACCTGAATCCACAAATGCCATAACAAAAAATGATGATAATGAGCAGATCAAGGTCACAGATAACAGAAATTTAGGTTGTACAGTACTGATGGTAACAGAACTAGCGATTCTCTTAGTACGCTTAGGGCAATCAGAAATAATATGAGCAGAATCGCCGCAGTAAAAACACAACCTATTCTGACGCCTGAATCTTTGACATTCAGCTTTAGACAAAATCCTATCACACTGCATAGGCTCAGGGCTCCGCTCAGAGGACAACGCCACAGTGTGCACAACTCTGCGCTCGCGCAAGCGCCGATCAATCTGAATGGCCAGAGACATAGAATCACTCAGACCAGCAGGCGTGGGGAACCCCACCATAACATCTTTAACGGATTCAGAAAGACCCTTTCTGAAAATTGCCGCCAAGGCATCCTCATTACATTTAGTCAGTACAGACCATTTTCTAAATTTCTGGCAATACGATTCTGCCGCTTCTTGACCTTGACACAGGTCCAGCAAGATTTTCTCAGCTTGATCCACAGAATTAGGCTCATCATACAATAACCCCAATGCTTGAAAGAAAGAATCAACATTAAGCAAAGCAGGATTGCCAGTTTCCAGGGAAAATGCCCAATCCTGTGGGTCACCACGCAGCAGGGATATGATGATTTTAACCTGCTGAATGGGATCACCAGAAGACCGGGGTCTCAATGCAAAAAACAGTTTACAGTTATTTTTGAAACTCAAAAATTTGGATCTGTCACCAAAGAATAAATCAGGAGTGGGAATCCTAGGTTCTAAGGCAGGAGTCTGAACAATATAATCTGAAATACCCTGTACCCTAGCAGCAAGCTGATCCACACGAGAAACTAACTCCTGAACACTCATGTTATTACTAGGTTCCGCAGCCACCCAGAGATTAAGAGGGAGGAACAGACCAAACAGGCTAAGGAAAAAAAATGGCTCAAAATCTTTCCTCCCTTCTTCTGAGATGCAATTAACTCATTGTTGGCCAGTTGTACTGTTATGATCTGGTGGCCTTGGAGCAGCATGAGACGTACTCTGGAGAAGGTGGAACCTGTACTGACCGCAAACCCTGAACTTAAGAGCGCAACTAGAAGTAGCCGTGGGGGGTACCTAACACTCCCTAGACCCCTCGACACAGCCTAAGAACTAACTACCCCTAAAGACAGAAACAGGAAACCTATCTTGCCTCAGAGAAAATCCCCAAAGGAAAGACAGCCCCCCACAAATATTGACTGTGAGAGGAGAGGGAAATAACATACGCAGAAATGAAATCAGGATTTAGCATAGGAGGCCATACTAGCTAAAAAGAAAGAATAGAACAGAGTACTATGCGGTCAGAATTAAAACACTAGAAAATATCCACCACAGAAAATACAAAACACCACATCTGACTAAAGACATGGAGGATATATCTGCATCTCCAGAGAAATAGCTAGGCTGCAAAAAAATCCTTCACAGACTAAGCTGGACAAGACAAAAACATGAAAATGCACAGAACTATAAGGTCCACAGCAGGTGGACAGCAAAAACAAAGCCAGGACTTATCTTTGAAGAAAAGCACAGCAAACAGGAGAGACCAGAAGAGATGTGAATCCTCCAAAAATAATGGACAACTGGCACTGACCAAAGGATAAAGCAAGGCTATATAGCCCAGCCCAAATTGCAAAAAATAGATACACCTGATAAATGCTGCGATCCAACTACCGCAGCACTACCACTCATAACCACCGGAGGGAGCCCAAGAGCAGAATTCACAACAGATAGCACTCCCAACACATAGGCTTTTCCAGGACCTACAGCACAGACCATTCAGGTCCAAACACTCAACCCTGTGACCCACACCCTCATCACATTACAAACTTGTAACCACTCCCATAGGTGGGAGGTGTGTGTGTGGCTAGTTTGACCCGCCCATCTCTCAGAACTATCCCTGCCAGCCTCCCTTAACACAATTTACGTGTAGGACTACAGGTCCCAGAACATCCTTACTTCAGGCTGACAGTGCAGAATGTCTTCCACTGCGACCCACATACTGGCCATTCACAATAACGCCAGACTTTGTCTTATCACCACAGTTATGCCTGTGACTGCCATGCATTCTTATCGCCTCAATAATCCTCTATGCATATTCAGGGGAGACCATACAGCGCCCCCTACCTGTAACAGGGGTCACTGCACCACATATTGTACAGTAGTTCAATGCAGTTTGTGGGGAATATTTCTTTTCATAAGAATTTGGGAAAGTTATGAAATGTCCTATAAATGTCTGTCCTATTCCTAAGGTCTAAACTTTTAGCTGAGATGAATCTGTGCTGCCGTTTATGTTCATAAGTAGTGTAGCTCCTTCTCTACAGATAAGGGGAAAAAATAAACACAGGGAAGGAATGCCTGCATTCACCTCAGAACTTCTGGAGTGAACAGGAAAGCAGGATTAAGGCAAGTACTTCTTAAAGCATATCTAAACTTTCAATAAACTGTGCATAAATCAATAGTCCAGTATATGTTGTCTCTGTATGCTTGATGTTTTAGTTTATTTTTCCTCTTAGCTCATGTTTGGAGAAATTAGCTGCTCTGATTACTTATTTTTTATAGCGCCATTTATTCCATGGCGCTTTACATGTGAGGAGGGTATACAAAATAAAAACAGGTACAATAATCTTGAACGATACAAGTCACAGCTGGTACAGGAGGAGAGAGAGGACCCTGCCCGCGAGGCCTCACAATCTACAAGGGATGGGTGAGGATACAGGAGAAGAGAGGACCCTGCCCGCGAGGGCTCACAATCTACAAGGGATGGGTGAGAATACAGGAGAGAGGACCCTGCCCGCGAGGGCTCACAATCTACAAGGGATGGGTGAGGATACAGGAGGAGAGGACCCTGCCCGCGAGGGCTCACAGTCTACAAGTGATGGGTGAGGATACAAGAGGAGAGAGGATCCTGCCCGCGAGGGCTCACAATCTACAAGGGATGGGTGAGGATACAGGAGAAGAGAGGACCCTGCCCGCGAGGGCTCACAATCTACAAGGGATGGGTGAGGATACAGGAGGAGAGAGGACCCTGCCCGCGAGGGCTCACAATCTACAAGGGATGGGTGAGGATACAGGAGGAGAGAGGACCCTGCCCGCGAGGGCTCACAATCTACAAGGGAAGGGTGAGGATACAGGAGGAGAGGACCCTGCCCGCAAGGGTTCACAATCTACACGGGATGGTTGAGAATACAGTAGGTGAGGATAGAGCTGGTCGTGCAGTGGTTTGGTCGACCGGTGGTTACTGCAGGTTGTAGGCTTGTCGGAAGAGGTGGGTCTTTATGTTCTTTTTGAAGGTTTCGATGGTAGGCGAGAGTCTGATGTGGTAGAGGGTTCCAGAGTATGGGGTGATACGCAAGAGAAATCTTGTACACGATTGTGGGAAGAGGAGATAAGAGGGGAGTAGAGAAGGAGATCTTGTGAGGATCGGAGGTTGCGTACAGGTAAGTACCGGGAGACGAGGTCACAGATGTATGGAGGGGACAGGTTGTGGACGGCTTTGCATGTCATGGTTAGGGTTTTGTACTGGAGTCTCTGGGTAATGGGGAGCCAGTGAAGAGATTGACAGAGGGGAGAGGCCAGGGAATACCTATACCTTAGAATATAAGGGGAAAAACTGTTTTCTAACATCTTAAATTAGGAAATACAGTAAAAGGATTGATGAGGACATATATATTCGTGTGTGTGTTCTGGACTATTATTCAGCACACACATGCTCCCTCCCTCCTCCCCTCTTCATAGACGGTTAAGAAATATGATGTGAAGCATTTAGTGAGCCGTTCTCTGAGACGAACCTGACATTGAAAGTTCAGAGTAAAGCTATCTAACAACACATTTTTCAAACTTTATACTTATCATCTGTCCTATTGATTTATGCAAAGATTGTTTTATTTCTGTCCTAAGTTATATAGTGCATGATTCCCTATTCTTGCAAGAATTACAATATTCCTTATTTTTTTTACAGGACAAAATTAGTTTGAGAGCGAATTTACATAATTGCAAAATGTCTAAGAAGTATCTTATGAAGTCAGCTGTATGAGCATTTCACAGTGACTCAAGGTAATAAACATTTTGTGTGTCAGTGTATAAGTGACCCCGATGAAAACAAATGCTGTGGTGCCAAAATCAGTGCATACTCAGGCAGTGCTAAGAATTGGCAGCTCATCAGCTTGTTGTGAAGGACTGTGTACCATTATCATTATTTGCAGGACCAGCTTTTACAGCTCTTAATGGAGAAATGTCCCACAAACTTGGTGTTTCTCTGGAAAGAGAAAGTATTAGAAAATTAGTGATTGAAGAAGCCCTTAACCAAAATGAATATCTTAAAAAGACTCTCGAGACGCTTTGTATTTCTTAACCCCTTCATGACCCAGCCTATTCTGACCTTAAAGGGACACTGTCACCTGAATTTGGAGGGAACAATCTTCAGCCATGGAGGCGGGGTTTTTGGGTGTTTGATTCACACTTTCCTTACCCGCTGGCTGCAATATTGGATTGAAGTTCATGCTGTGTCCTCCGTAGTACACGCCTGTGCAAAGCAATCTTGCCTTGCGCAGGCGTGTACTATGGAGGACAGAGAATGAACTTCAATCTAATATTGCAGCCAGCGGGTAAGGAAAGGGTGAATCAAACACCCCAAAACTCCGCCTCCATGGCTGAAGATTGTTCCCTCCAAATTCAGGTGACAGTGTCCCTTTAATGACCTGGCCATTTTTTGCAATTCTGACCAGTGTCCCTTTATGAGGTAATAACACTCAAGAACGATTCAACGGATCCTAGCGGTTCTGAGAATGTTTTTTCGTGACATATTGGGCTTCATGCTATTGGTAAATTTAGGTCGATAATTTTTGTGTTTATTTGTGAAAAAAAATGGAAATTTGTCAACAATTTTGAAAATTTCGCAATTTTCAATTTTTTTTATTTTTATTCTGTTAAACTAGAGAGTTATGTGACACAAAATAGTTAATAAATAACATTTCCCACATGTCTACTTTACATCACCATAATTTTGGAAACAAATTTTTTTTTGCTAGGAAGTTATAAGGGTTAAAATTTGACCAGCGATTTCTCATTTTTACAGCAAAATTTAGAAAACCATTTTTTTAGGGACCACCTCACATTTGAAGTCAGTTTGAGGGGTCTATATGGCTGAAAATACCCAAAAGTGACACCATTCTAAAAACTGCACCCCTCAAGGTACTCAAAACCACATTCAAGAAGTTTATTAACCCTTCAGGTGTTTCACAGCATGGAAGGAAAAAATGAACATTTAACTTTTAGCAACAATTTTTTTTTTCCCAAGGGTAAAAGGAGAAACTGGACCCCGAAAGTTGTTGTACAATTTGTCCTGAGTACGTCGATACCCCATATGTGGGGGGAATCACTGCTTGGGCGCACGACAGGGCTCGGAAGGGAAGGAGCGGCATTTGACTTTTTGAATTAAAAGTTAGCTCCAATCATTAGTGGACACCATGTCGCGTTTGGAGAGCCCCCGTGTGCCTAAACATTGGAGCTCCCCCACAAGTGAACCCCATATTGGAAACTAGACACTCCAAGGAACTTATCTAGATGCATAGTGAGAACTTTCAACCCCCAGGTGCTTCACAAATTGATCTGTAAAAATAAAAAAGTACTTTTTTTTCACACACAAATTTTTAGCCTCAAAATTTTTATTTTCACATGGGTAACAGGATAAAATGGATCCTAAAATTTGTTGGGCAATTTCTCCTGAGTGCATCAATACCTGACATGTGGGGGTAAACCACTGTTTGGGCACACGGCAGGGCTCGGAAGGGAAGGAGCGCCATTTGACTTTTTGAATGAAAAATTAGCTCCAATCATTAGCGGTCACCATGTTGCGTTTGGAGAGCCCCTGTGTGCCTAAACATTGGAGCTTCCCCACAAGTGACCCCATTTTGGAAACTAGACCCCCCAAGGTGCTTATCTAGATGCATAGTGAGCACTTTAAACCCCCAGGTGCTTCACAAATTCATCCGTTAAAATAAAAAAGTACTTTTTTTCACACAAAAAAAAATTTGCCTCAATTTTTTCATTTTCTCATGGGCTACAGGATAAAATGGATCGTAAAATTTATTGGATAATTTCTCTTGAGTACACCGATACCTTACATGTGGGGGTAAACCACTGTTTGGGCACACGGCAAGTCTCGGAAGGGAAGGAGCGCCATTTGACTTTTTAAATTAAAAATTGGCTCCATGTCACGTTTGGAGAGCCCCTGTGTGCCTAAACATTTGAACTCCCCCACAAGTGACAACATTTTGGAAACTAGACCCCCAAGGAACTCACCTAGATGTGCGGTGACCACTTTAAACCCCCAAGTGCTTCACAGAAGTTTATAACGCAGAGCCATGAAAATACAAAATAATTTTTCTTTCCTCAAAAATTTTTTTTTAGCCTGCAATTTTTTATTTTCACAAGGGTAACAGGAGAAATTGGACCCCAATAGTTGTTGTCCAGTTTGTCCTGAGTACGCTGATACCCCATATGTGGGGGTAAACCACTGTTTGGGCACACGTCGGGGCTCGGAAAGGAAGTAGTGACGTTTTGAAATGCAGACTTTGATGGAATGGTCTGCGGCTGTCACGTTGCGTTTGCAGAGCCCCTGATGTACCTAAACAGTAGAAACCCCCCACAAGTGACCCCATTTTGGAAACTAGACCCCCCAAGGAATTTATCTAGATGTGTGTTGAGCACTTTGAACCCCCAAGTGCTTCACAGACGTTTATGACGCAGAGCCGTGAAAATAAAAAATCATTTTTTTCCCACAAAAATAATTTTTAGCCCCCATTTTTTTATTTTTCCAAGGGTAACAGGAGAAATTAGACCCCAAAATTGTACAATTTTTCCTGAGTACGCTTATGCCCCATATGTTTGGGTAAACCACTGTTTGGGCACACGTTGGGGCTCGGAAGGGAGGGAGCACTATTTGACTTTTTGAATGCAAGATTGGCTGTGGCTGGCATCAATGGTGGCGCCATGTCGTGATTGGAGACCCCTGATGTGCCTAAACAGTGGAAACCCCTCAATTCTAACTCCAACACTAACCCCTAACAACACACCCCTAACCCTAATCCCAACTCTAACCATAACCCTAACCACAACCCTAACCCCAACACACAACCAACCCTAATCCTAACCATAAGCCTAACCACAAGCCTAACCCTAATCTGAACCCTAATTCCAACCCTAACTCTAGTTCCAGCCCTAATCCTAAGGCTATGTGCCCACACTGCGGATTCGTGTGCAAATTTTTCCGCACCATTTTTGAAAAGTCCACAGGTAAAACGCACTGCATTTTACTTGCAGATTTACCGTGGATTTCCAGTGTTTTTTGTGCGGATTTCACCTGCTGCTTCCTATTGAGGAACAGGTGTAAAATGCTGCGGATTCCACACAAAGAATTGACATGCTGTGGAAAATACAGCGCAGCATTTCCGCACTGTATTTTCCGCACCATGGGCACAGCGGATTTGGTTTTCTATAGGGTTACATGGTACTGTGAGGGTATGTGCACACGTATTCTGGAGGACTGCGGATTTTTCCGCAGCAGATTTAGAAAAACCGCAGTGCAAAACCGCTGCGTTTTTTCCTGTGGATTTATCGCGGCTTCTACTGCGGATTCCTCTGCGGCTTTACACCTGCAATTTTCTATTGGAGCAGGTGTAAAACCGCAGTGGAATCCGCACAAAGAATTGACATGCTGCGGAATGTAAACCGCTGCGTTTCCACACGTTTTTTTCCGCAGCATGTGCACTGCAGATTTCGTTTCCCATAGGGTAACATGGTGCTGTAAACTCATGGGAAACCGCTGCGGTTCCGCAGCTGCGGAAATGCTGCAGATCCGCAGCAAAATCCGCAGTTTGTGCACATACCCTAAACGTGATGGAAAAGCCACGAATCTGCAGCGGCCAATCTGCACCGTGTGCACATAGCCTAATTCTAACCCTAACCCTAATTGCAACCCTATCCCTAATTCTTTTTTTTTAATTCTTTTTATTAATTTAAAGGGAACCTGTCACCCCGTTTTTTCAGAATGAGATAAAAATACTGTTAAATAGGGCCTGAGCTGTGCATTACTATAGTGTATTTTGTGTACCCTGATTCCCCACCTATGCTGCCGAAATAACTTACCAAAGTTGCCGTATTCGCCTGTCAATCAGGCTGGTCAGGTCAGATGGGCGTGGCGACATACCTGTTTCTTCCCCCAGATCTTGCATATATTTCCGTTGGTGGCGTAGTGGTTTGCGCATGCCCATCTTCTGAATCCACTGGGCAGGAGAAGAAAAAACGCGCGATCGGCGCTATTTCCCTGGTGATCTGTGGGGGCGGCCATCTTCCTGAGGCCGCGCATGCGCATATGGAGTCCTCTGCTGCCCGGGGCTTCAGGAAAATGGCCGCGGGATGCCGCGCGTGCGCAGATGGAGATCGCGGCGGCCATTTTCCTGAAGCCGAGTTCGTATCTTTTTTTTTTTTCATCCTCGTTTTTCTTCAGGGCAGGTTGAGCCTTCTGACTGTCCTGATGTGGATTCTGTGGTTGACAGGTTGCAGCAGATTTGGGCTCATGTGGTGGGCAATTTGGTGTTGTCTCAGGAGGAGGCTCAACGTTTTGCTAACCGTCGTCGGTGTGTTGGTTCCCGGCTTCGGGTTGGGGATCTGGTCTGGTTGTCTTCCCGTCATGTTCCTATGAAGGTTTCTTCCCCTAAGTTTAAGCCTCGGTTTATTGGTCCTTATAAGATTTCTGAGATTATTAATCCGGTGTCTTTTCGATTGGCGCTTCCGGCCTCTTTTGCTATCCATAATGTCTTCCATAGATCTTTATTGCGGAAATATGTGATGCCCGTTGTTCCCTCTGTTGATCCTCCGGCCCCTGTGTTGGTTGTTGGTGAGTTGGAATATGTGGTTGAGAAGATTTTGGATTCTCGTTTTTCGAGGCGGAGGCTTCAGTACCTTGTCAAATGGAAGGGTTATGGCCAGGAGGATAATTCTTGGGTTTTTGCCTCTGATGTCCATTCTGCTGATTTGGTCCGTGCCTTTCAGCAGGCTCATCCTGATCGGCCTGGAGGCCCTGGTGAGGGTTCGGTGACCTCCTCAAGGGGGTAGTACTGTTGTGAATTCTGCTCTTGGGTTCCCTCCAGTGGTTGTAGGTGGGAATGCAGTTGTCTCTGAGTCACAGTCCTGGCCAGGTGTTTCTGCTGATTGCAGTTCTGACTGGGATATTTAGGTGTGCAGGATTCATTAGTCCTTGCCAGTTGTCAATGTTTCTTCTGAAGTGTTGGATCTCTTTCTGGCTTCTCCTGCTCAGCTGTCAATTCAGCAAAGATAAGTGTCTGTTTCTTTTTCTGTGGCACACATGCAGTGTGCTTATATTTTGTGCTATTCGTTTGTTTTTCTCTTGTCCGGCTTAGACTGTGTCCGTGTTTTCTCAGTCTTGTTGGATTCTCTGGAGATGCAGATATACGCTCCACATCTTTAGTTAGATTGTGGAGTTTTTGTATTTTCTGCTGTGGATTTTTTTGGAAGGATTTTTAATACTGACCGCTTAGTATCCTGTCCTATCCTTTCTTATTTAGCAAGTGTGTGCCTCATTTGCTAAATCCTTTTTCCTGCCTGTGTGTGTCTTTTCCTCTACTACTCACAGTCAATATTTGTGGGGGGCTGCCTATCCTTTGGGGTTCTGCTCTGAGGCAAGATAGTGTTCCTATTTCCATCTATAGGGGTATTTAGTCCTCCGGCTGTGTCGAGGTGTCTAGGATTTGTTAGGTACACCCCACGGCTACTTCTAGTTGCGGTGATAGGATCAGGGTTTGCGGTCAGTATAGTTACCACCTACTCCAGTGAAAGTTTTCATGCTGCTCCAAGGTCACCGGATAATAACAGGAGGGGTTGTGCTTGGTGCTGGGGAGGTCGCGCACGGTGCTGGCAGGGAGGGGCTGTGCTTGGTGCTGGGGAGGTCGCGCTCGGTGCTGGCAGGGAGGGGTTGTGCTTGGTGCTGGCAGGGAGGGGTTGTGCTTGGTGCTGGCAGGGAGGGGTTGTGCTTGGTGCTGGGGAGGTCACGCACGGCGCTGGAAGGGAGGGGCTGTGCTTGGTGCTGGGGAGGTTGTGCTTGGTGCTGGGGAGGTTGCGCTCGGTGTTGGCAGGGAGGGGCTGTGCTTGGTGCTGCGGGGTCGCGCTCGGTGCTGGCAGGGGGTGGCTGTGCTTGGTTCTGGGGGGGTCACGCACGGTGCTGGCAGGGAGGGGCTGTGCTTGGTGCTGGGGGGGTCGCACACGGTGCTGGCAGGGAGGGGTTGTGCTTGGTGCTGGGGGGGTCACGCATGGTGCTGGGGGGTCACGCTCGGTGCTGGCAGGGAGGGGTGCTTGGTGCTGGGGGGGTCGCGCTCGGTGCTGGGGGGTCACACATGGTGCTGGGGGGTGGCGCTCGGTGCTGGCAGGGAGGGGTTGTGCTTGGTGCTGGGGGGTTGCGCTCGGTGCTGACAGGGAGGGGTTGTGCTTGGTGCAGGGGGGTCACGCTCGGTGCTGGGGGTCACGCATGGTGCTGACAGGGAGGGGTTGTGCTTGGTGCTGGGGGGTCACGCTAGGTGCTGGCAGGGAGGGGTTGTGCTTGGTGCTGGGGGCGTCGCGCTCGGTGCTGGGGGGTTGCGCTTGGTGCTGGCAGGGAGTGGTTGTGCTTGGTGCTGGGGGGCCACGCTCGGTGCTGGCAGGGAGGGGTTGTGCTTGGTGCTGGCGGGTCACGCTAGTTGCTGGCAGGGAGGGGTTGTGCTTGGTGCTGGGGGCGTCGCGCTCGGTGCTGGGGGGTTGCGCTTGGTGCTGGCAGGGAGTGGTTGTGCTTGGTGCTGGGGGGCCACGCTCGGTGCTGGCAGGGAGGGGTTGTGCTTGGTGCTGGCGGGTCACGCTCGGTGCTGGGGGGGTCAGGCTCGGTGCTGGGGGGTCACACACGGTGCTGACAGGGAGGGGTTGTTCTTGGTGCTGGGAGGGTCAGGCTCGGTGCTGGGGGGTCAAGCACGGTGATGACGGAGGGGTTGTGCTTGGTGCTGGGGGGTCGCGCTCGGTGCTGGGGGGTCACGCACGGTGGTGACAGGGAGGGGTTGTGCTGGGGGGGTCGCGTTTGGTGATGGCGGAGGGGTCACGCACGGTGCTGACAGGGAGGGGTTGTGCTGGGGGGGTCGCGTTCGGTGATGGCGGAGGGGTCACGCACGGTGCTGGAGGGTCACGTTCGGGTCATTCCATATCAAGTGATCCAAATATGAATATTTTTTTTACCTGACGTCTTTAGATTTTTTTTTATTTTTTGTTTATGAAGTACAATTTTAGTTAATTACAAATTAAATGTTTAGAATTTTTTTCTTCATCAGTTAATTTTTTACAGATTTTTAAAGTTTTGAAAATGCAGATTTTGGCCTGGTATGGCTTTACATTTTTTATCATATCTCGGGCTAGAATTAAGATAAAGAGTTGGGAGAGGCATCATTGTTCTCAGAACGGTACCAGCTTTCATTTGATATGTCACAAGACTATGTTTCTTGATATTTTTTTTGGAGAAATCAAATTCAAAATTTTGATGCGCAATAGAAGGACGTAGATCATTTATTATGATGGAATATAGGCTGAACTGGATGGACAAATGTCTTTTTTCGGCGTTACTATGTTAATTGTGAAAAAAAACTTATGTTTTAAAATTGTGAAAACATGCATGTGTGTTACTCGTGTCCTTGTTTATATTTGTACAGGGATTCAACTTGGGATCTATCAAATTTGTATTTTTTTTTTAAGCCTTGCATCATCTGATTTTATGTTTGTGCGAGTTTCTTTCCTTTTTCTTTTCAAATATACAACTTATTGAATTCAACATTTATATGCAATAAAGAAACACAAAAAACAAATACCGAAGAGCCAGAATAAATCCATCTTAACCATCATAACTTCCTCAGCATTTTCAACCTGAATGCCTTGAACAAGGCAAAAGATAAAAGGTGATCACATCCCCAAGAGATTTATAAATACAGTCTGATCCTAATTATATGTTAAAAACGAGATTAAAAGAACCAATATTTCTACCACCTATTTATACATGGAACAGTTTTTTTCTATTATATCACTGATTAATGTCATTTCTGAAGTGTTTAAGAAGAATAGTCCAGGAGTTAAATCCTCGTTCTATAAAATATGAACTAATCAAACAATTAATAGTAGGTTATTACACGGCCTGTTCTCATCAATGTGTCCCTTCTAGTGGGTGAGATGTCATCTTGTCCATATTACTAGTAATGGCCATTTCCTTCGGTGTCCGAGTATGTGCGGCCGGTCATGGTGCTCGGCTCCACCTGAGTTATATCTGATTTTTGTAACTTTTACAATGTCTGGTTTTCTTGGATACACAGAGGATGGCGCCGGGCCAGAAAGTGCAGAAAAGTCCTTTCTACGTCTTCATGTTCACAATCTTTGGAGAGTCCAGTAGCCGCCAGCGCCGATCATATTCACAGGTCACATCGCCAGTTGTGTCATCCAGCGCCGATCATATTCACAGGTCACATCACCCGTTGTGTCATCCATTGCCGATCATATTCACAGGTCACATCACCAGTTGTGTCATCCATTGCCGATCATATTCACAGGTCACATCACCAGTTGTGTCATCCATTGCCGATCATATTCACAGGTCACATCACCAGTTGTGTCATCCATCGCCGATCATATTCACAGGTCACATCACCAGTTGTGTCATCCATTGCCGATCTTATTCACAGGTCACATCACCAGTTGTGTCATCCATTGCCGATCATATTCACAGGTCACATCACCAGTTGTGTCATCCATTGCCGATCATATTCACAGGTCACATCGCCAGTTGTGTCATCCATCGCCGATCATATTCACAGGTCACATCACCAGTTGTGTCATCCATTGCCGATCATATTCACAGGTCACATCACCAGTTGTGTCATCCATTGCCGATCATATTCACAGGTCACATCACCAGTTGTGTCATCCATCGCCGATCATATTCACAGGTCACATCACCAGTTGTGTCATCCATCGCCGATCATATTCACAGGTCACATCACCAGTTGTGTCATCCATTGCCGATCTTATTCACAGGTCACATCACCAGTTGTGTCATCCATTGCCGATCATATTCACAGGTCAAATCGCCAGTTGTGTCATCCATGGCCGATCATATTCACAGGTCACATCACCAGTTGTGTCATCCATTGCCGATCATATTCACAGGTCACATCACCAGTTGTGTCATCCAGCGCCGATCATATTCACAGGTCACATCACCAGTTGTGTCATCCATTGCCGATCATATTCACAGGTCACATCACCAGTTGTGTCATCCATTGCCGATCATATTCACAGGTCACATCACCAGTTGTGTCATCCATTGCCGATCATATTCACAGGTCACATCACCAGTTGTGTCATCCATTGCCGATCATATTCACAGGTCACATCACCAGTTGTGTCATCCATTGCCGATCATATTCACAGGTCACATCACCAGTTGTGTCATCCATTGCCGATCATATTCACAGGTCACATCACCAGTTGTGTCATCCATTGCCGATCATATTCACAGGTCACATCACCAGTTGTGTCATCCATTGCCGATCATATTCACAGGTCACATAGCCAGTTGTGTCATCCATTGCCGATCATATTCACAGGTCACATCGCCAGTTGTGTCATCCATTGCCGATCATATTCACAGGTCACATCGCCAGTTGTGTCATCCATTGCCGATCATATTCACAGGTCACATCGCCAGTTGTGTCATCCATTGCCGATCATATTCACAGGTCACATCACCAGTTGTGTCATCCATTGCCGATCATATTCACAGGTCACATCACCAGTTGTGTCATCCATTGCCGATCATATTCACAGGTCACATCACCAGTTGTGTCATCCATTGCCGATCATATTCACAGGTCACATCACCAGTTGTGTCATCCATTGCCGATCATATTCACAGGTCACATCACCAGTTGTGTCATCCATTGCCGATCATATTCACAGGTCACATCACCAGTTGTGTCATCCATTGCCGATCATATTCACAGGTCACATCACCAGTTGTGTCATCCATTGCCGATCATATTCACAGGTCACATAGCCAGTTGTGTCATCCATTGCCGATCATATTCACAGGTCACATCGCCAGTTGTGTCATCCATTGCCGATCATATTCACAGGTCACATCGCCAGTTGTGTCATCCATTGCCGATCATATTCACAGGTCAAATCGCCAGTTGTGTCATCTATGGCCGATCATATTCACAGGTCACATCACCAGTTGTGTCATCCATTGCCGATCATATTCACAGGTCACATCACCAGTTGTGTCATCCATTGCCGATCATATTCACAGGTCACATCACCAGTTGTGTCATCCATTGCCGATCTTATTCACAGGTCACATCACCAGTTGTGTCATCCATTGCCGATCATATTCACAGGTCACATCGCCAGTTGTGTCATCCATTGCCGATCATATTCACAGGTCACATCACCAGTTGTGTCATCCATTGCCGATCATATTCACAGGTCACATCACCAGTTGTGTCATCCATTGTCGATCATATTCACAGGTCACATCACCAGTTGTGTCATCTATGGCCGATCATATTCACAGGTCACATCACCAGTTGTGTCATCCATTGCCGATCTTGTGCCGCCTTCTACCACGTCACTCTTTGCTGAATGGAACAATCTTTGTTTATATTTCTGTGTCACTACATGGGATGACAGTCCGGTATTGCTGAGTCCTCTTTCTGCTTCCTGTAATTGAAGTTTTCACAAACTCTCCTCCTCCTCTTTGTATTCCTGGTTTGTACAATATATGAACTGGAAGTTAAGATTATTTTTCTCCCCCAATTTGAGGAGTTTCCTGGGTGATGAGATTTGGTGTGAATGTGGCCTCTGGAGGCCGAGCTGCCGGCCGGTCATCTGCTCTACAGTCACCGTCTGCCCCTGGTCATTCTCAGCCCTAACAAAGCTTCTCCTCTGTCCTCTCCTGCTTCTATAATAAAATAATACAGTAATATCTAACAATCATGGGTGATAAGATTTGGTGTGAATACGGCCTGTGGAGGCCGAGCTGCCGGCCGGTCATCTGCTCCGCAGTCACCGTCTACCCCTGGTCATTCTCAACCCTAACAAAGCTTCTCCTCTGTCCTCTCCTGCTTCTAAGCTGTAACATAATAATATAATACAGTAATATCTAACAATCATGGATGATAAGATTTGGTGTGAATGTGGCCTCTGGAGGCCGAGCTGCCGGCCGGTCATCTGCTCTGCAGTCACCGTCTACCCCTGGTCATTCTCAGCCCTAACAAAGCTTCTCCTCTGTCCTCTCCTGCTTCTATAATAAAATAATACAGTAATATCTAACAATCATGGGTGATAAGATTTGGTGTGAATACGGCCTGTGGAGGCCGAGCTGCCGGCCGGTCATCTGCTCCGCAGTCACCGTCTACCCCTGGTCATTCTCAACCCTAACAAAGCTTCTCCTCTGTCCTCTCCTGCTTCTAAGCTGTAACATAATAATAAAACAGTAATATCTAACAATCATGGGTGATAAGATTTGGTGTGAATACGGTCTATGGAGGCTGGAGCTGCCGGCCGGTCCTCTGCTCTGCAGTCACCGTCTACCCCTGGTCATTCTCAGCCCTAACAAAGCTTCTCCTCTGTCCTCTCCTGCTTCTATAATAAAATAATACAGTAATATCTAACAATCATGGGTGATAAGATTTGGTGTGAATACGGCCTGTGGAGGCCGAGCTGCCGGCCGGTCATCTGCTCCGCAGTCACCGTCTACCCCTGGTCATTCTCAACCCTAACAAAGCTTCTCCTCTGTCCTCTCCTGCTTCTAAGCTGTAACATAATAATATAATACAGTAATATCTAACAATCATGGATGATAAGATTTGGTGTGAATGTGGCCTCTGGAGGCCGAGCTGCCGGCCGGTCATCTGCTCTGCAGTCACCGTCTACCCCTGGTCATTCTCAGCCCTAACAAAGCTTCTCCTCTGCCCTCTCCTGCTTCTAAGCTGTAACATAATAATATAATACAGTAATATCTAACAATCATGGATGATAAGATTTGGTGTGAATGTGGCCTCTGGAGGCCGAGCTGTCGGCCGGTCATCTGCTCTGCAGTCACTGTCTGCCCCTGCTGATTCTCAGCCCTAACAAAGCTTCTCCTCTGTCCTCTCCTGCTTCTAAGCTATAACATAATAAAATAATACAGTAATATCTAACAATCATGGATGATAAGATTTGGTGTGAATACGGCCTGTGGAGGCCGAGCTGCCGGCCGGTCCTCTGCTCTGCAGTCACCGTCTACCCCTGGTCATTCTCAGCCCTAACAAAGCTTCTCCTCTGTCCTCTCCTGCTTTTAAGTGGTAACATAATAATATAATACAGTAATATCTAACAATCATGGATTATTTGGTAAATCTAGACCCCACACTGTTAGACCACAGGCGGAACAGATCTGAATGTGAGATTTTTGAACTGACACTGTAATATTTTTATTTTTTAAAATATGATCCCATCACGATCCCATCTTGTGTTTTGGTACAGATGTGGCTAGGAGCAGAGCAGGCACTTGTGCAGTTTTTGAAATTTTTAAATTAAACGTTTTTTTTTTGGAAATGCGTTCTAAAGTTTTGCGCTTGCGTTCGCATAGGTAAAATATTATCAGAGATACTCTTGTGACATATGTGGTGAAAGCCTGGACAGTTATGGGTAGACTGGTGTTTATTTTGTTTCTCTATCTCTTTTCTAGCCTGAGTTATGGGGAGAAATGTAGACGCAGGCAACACCGAAATTCACACTTTTTCCGAATTTTGAAAAGCAATAAAAAAAAAAAAAATATCTAGAATTTTTTCTTCTTCACATTTTGCTTTCTCTGACACACAGTTACCAAATAACAAAATCTCTAAAGAATTAAAAATAGAGAGGAAAAATCATTGGTTCACTTGGCATGGAATGACCCGTTCCGTGGTGGCAGGGAGGGGTCACGCACGGTGCTGGGGGGGAGGGGTTGTGCTTGATGCTGGGGGGGCCGCGCTCGGTGCTGGAGGGGGTCACGCACGGTGCTGGGGGGGTCACGCACGGTGCTGGCAGGGAGGGGTTGTGCTTGATGCTGGGGGGTCATGCACGGTACTGGGGGGGCCGCGCTCGGTGCTGGGGGGGTCACGCACGGTGCTGGGGGGTCACGCTCGGTGCTGGGGGGTCACGCTCGGCGCTGGCAGGGAGGGTTGCGCTCGGTGCTGGCAGGGAGGGGTTGTGCTTGGTGCTGGGGGGGCCACGCTCGGTGCTGGGGGGGCCGCGCTCGGTGCTGGGGGGGAGGGGTTGTGCTTGATGCTGGGGGGTCATGCACGGTGCTGGGGGGGCCGCGCTCGGTGCTGGGGGGGGTCACGCACGGTGCTGGCAGGGGGGGTCGTGCTCGGTGCTGGGGGGTCACGCTCGGCCCTGGCAGGGAGGGGTTGTGCTTGATGCTGGGGGGTCACGCTCGGTGCTGGCAGGGGGGGGTCGTACTCGGTGCTGGGGGGTCACGCTCGGTGCTGGGGGGTCACGCTCGGTGCTGGGGGGGGTCACGCTCGGTGCTGGGGGGGGTCACGCTCGGTGCTGGGGGGGTCACGCTCGGTGCTGGGGGGGTCGTGCTCGGTGCTGGGGGGGGTCGTGCTCGGTGCTGGGGGGGGTCGTGCTCGGTGCTGGGGGGGTCACGCTCGGTGCTGGGGGGGTCACGCTCGGTGCTGGGGGGGTCACGCTCGGTGCTGGGGGGGGTCACGCTCGGTGCTGGGGGGGGTCACGCTCGGTGCTGGGGGGGTCACGCTCGGTGCTGGGGGGGTCACGCTCGGTGCTGTTCTGACTGCCCCCAGCCCGGCCTCGGTACACGGTGAGCCCCAGGATGAATGGGACGTTAAGGCTATTTGCACACGTCAGGTTTTTTTCCTGACAAAATCCTGAGAATTCTGCCAGAAATCTACGTTTTTTTTCCGCGCGGATTTCTCGCGGATTTTTAGCGTTTTTTTTTTTTTCTGAATGTCCTTTTTGCCATGGAATCCGCAAAAAATCCGCAAAAAGAATGAGCATGTCCGTTCTTTTTGCGGAATACGTTTTTTTTGCGGAAAAAAAACGCTAACATATGCACAAAAAATGCGGAATGCATTCTAAAAGATAGGATGCATAATGTTAGCGTTTTTTTACCGGATTTATAGCGTTTTTATAGCGAAAATCCGCAAATAAAACGCTAAAAATCCGGCAGCGGAGAAGCCACGTGCAGTAAGCCGAGCATGCGCAATCAGAGCTATGGCAAGCACGTGACCTCTGCCGAGACCCTCCCCAGTAATCGAAGACACAGCGCAGTGGCTTATGGGTAATGGAAGATGTTGTACGCAGTGCTGGCCCCGCCCTCGCTATGACGCACTTCCGCTGCAGCCTGTGACCTGCGCGCTCCTCAGTTCCGCTCTCTCTTTTCTTCACAGCCGCCATCATGGGTCGCATGCATGCTCCAGGGTGAGAGCCGAGGCCGGGCGGCGGGGGAGCCGGGATCGGAGCCGGGCGGCGGGGGCGGCGGAGTCCGAGGGAGCGGTCCGCCGAGGGGAGCGCGGGCTGTTACCGGATCGTCACCAGGGCGTCCTGTCCGTTTCCCGACACTGGTAACAGCCCGCGCTCCCCGTGTTCTCCGCGCTGGTGCCGCTACTTGTTTATATGGACATTTCTATTACCGGAGAGTGTGAGCCAGGAGCTAAAGCTGGTGGTGGTCGCTGGGGGGCGTCCTGGATGCTGGGGGTGGTGGTGGTCGCTGGGGGGTGTTCTGGATGCTGGGGGGGGTTCTGGATGCTGGGTGGGGTGGTTGCTGGGGGACGTCCTGGATGCTGGGGGTGGTTGTGGTCGCTGGGGGGCGTCCTGGGGGTGGTGGTGGTCGCTTGGGGGCGTCCTGTATGCTGGGGGTGGTGGTGGTCGCTGGGGGGCGTCCTGGGGGTGGTGGTGGTCGCTGGGGGGCGTCCTGGATGCCCTGGGTGGTGGTGGTTGCTGGGGGACGTCCTGGATGCTGGGGGTGGTTGTTGCTGTCCTGGATGCTGTGGGGGGGGGGTTGCTGGGGGGCGTCCTGGATGCTGGGGGGGGGTTTGCTGGGGGGCGTCCTGGATGCTGGGGGGGGGGGGGGGTTGCTGGGGGTGGTTGTTGCAGGGGGGTGTTCTGGATGCTGGGGGGGGTTCTGGATGCTGGGTGGGGTGGTTGCTGGGGGACGTCCTGGATGCTGGGGGGGGGTTCTGGATGCTGGGGGTGGTTGTTGGGGTTCTGGATGCTGGGTGGAGTGGTTGCTGGGGGACGTCCTGGATGCTGGGGGTGGTTGTTGCTGTCCTGGATGCTGTGGGGGGGGGGGTTGCTGGGGGGCGTCCTGGATGCTGGGGGGGGGGGGTTGCTGGGGGGCGTCCTGGATGCTGGGGGGGGGGGTTGCTGGGGGGCGTCCTGGATGCTGGGGGGGGGGGGTTGCTGGGGGTGGTTGTTGCAGGGGGGTGTTCTGGATGCTGGGGGGGGTTCTGGATGCTGGGTGGGGTGGTTGCTGGGGGACGTCCTGGATGCTGGGGGTGGTTGTTGCTGTCCTGGATGCTGGGTGGGGTGGTTGCTGGGGGACGTCCTGGATGCTGGGGGTGGTTGTTGCTGTCCTGGATGCTGTGGGGGGGGGGGGGTTGCTGGGGGGCGTCCTGGATGCTGGGGGGGGGGGGTTGCTGGGGGTGGTTGTTGCAGGGGGGTGTTCCGGATGCTGGGTGGTGGTGGTTGCTGGGGGACGTCCTGGATGCTGGGGGTGGTTGTTGCTGTCCTGTATGCTGAGGGGGGAGGTTGCTTCGTGGAGGGGGGCGTCCTGGATGCTGGGGGGGGTTCTGGATGCTGGGTGGGGTGGTTGCTGGGGGACGTCCTGGATGCTGGGGGTGGTTGTTGCTGTCCTGTATGCTGAGGGGGGAGGTTGCTTCGTGGAGGGGGGCGTCCTGGATGCTTGGGGTGAGGCTGGCATTTTGGATGCTGGGAGTGGTTATCGCTGGGGGGTGGTGGTTGCTGGTGACGTCACATGGACCGCTGTATACGGTGATTGCTTATACGCTGACATCTCACTTTCTCTTCTTACAGAAAGGGTTTGTCCCAGTCTGCTCTCCCCTACAGGCGCAGTGTCCCCACAGTAAGTAGCGTCCCCTCCCCCGCTCCTGTATCTGCCATCCTAGGGTTGGTGGGTTTCCCAGTGCCATCTGCCCCATCATGAACTGTAACTTGTTCTGAGTAGTCCAACTACTACTCCCAATATCTTATGTATTATTTCCTAGTGGCTGAAGCTGACGTCTGATGATGTGAAGGAGCAGATCTACAAGCTCGCCAAGAAGGGGCTCACCCCGTCCCAGATTGGTGAGTGCCTGGCGGCTGACCTGTGAGAGTGCCTGGCGGCTGACCTGTGAGAGTGCCTGGCGGCTGACCTGTGAGAGTGCCTGGCGGCTGACCTGTGAGAGTGCCTGGCGGCTGACCTGTGAGAGTGCCTGGCGGCTGACCTGTGAGAGTGCCTGGCGGCTGACCTGTGAGAGTGCCTGGCGGCTGACCTGTGAGAGTGCCTGGCGGCTGACCTGTGAGAGTGCCTGGCGGCTGACCTGTGAGAGTGCCTGGCGGCTGACCTGTGAGAGTGCCTGGCGGCTGACCTGTGAGAGTGCCTGGCGGCTGACCTGTGAGAGTGCCTGGCGGCTGACCTGTGAGAGTGCCTGGCGGCTGACCTGTGAGAGTGCCTGGCGGCTGACCTGTGAGAGTGCCTGGCGGCTGACCTGTGAGAGTGCCTGGCGGCTGACCTGTGAGAGTGCCTGGCGGCTGACCTGTGAGAGTGCCTGGCGGCTGACCTGTGAGAGTGCCTGGCGGCTGACCTGTGAGAGTGCCTGGCGGCTGACCTGTGAGAGTGCCTGGCGGCTGACCTGTGAGAGTGCCTGGCGGCTGACCTGTGAGAGTGCCTGGCGGCTGACCTGTGAGAGTGCCTGGCGGCTGACCTGTGAGAGTGCCTGGCGGCTGACCTGTGAGAGTGCCGTCCCGGAGGGTGACCCGTGAGAGTGCCGTCCCGGAGGGTGACCCGTGAGGGCTGTCCCGGAGGGTGACCCGTGAGGGCTGTCCCGGAGGGTGACCCGTGAGGGCTGTCCCGGAGGGTGACCCGTGAGGGCTGTCCCGGAGGGTGACCCGTGAGGGCTGTCCCGGAGGGTGACCCGTGAGGGCTGTCCCGGAGGGTGACCCGTGAGGGCTGTCCCGGAGGGTGACCCGTGAGGGCTGTCCCGGAGGGTGACCCGTGAGGGCTGTCCCGGAGGGTGACCCGTGAGGGCTGTCCCGGAGGGTGACCCGTGAGGGCTGTCCCGGAGGGTGACCCGTGAGGGCTGTCCCGGAGGGTGACCCGTGAGGGCTGTCCCGGAGGGTGACCCGTGAGGGCTGTCCCGGAGGGTGACCCGTGAGGGCTGTCCCGGAGGGTGACCCGTGAGGGCTGTCCCGGAGGGTGACCCGTGAGGGCTGTCCCGGAGGGTGACCCGTGAGGGCTGTCCCGGAGGGTGACCCGTGAGGGCTGTCCCGGAGGGTGACCCGTGAGGGCTGTCCCGGAGGGTGACCCGTGAGGGCTGTCCCGGAGGGTGACCCGTGAGGGCTGTCCCGGAGGGTGACCCGTGAGGGCTGTCCCGGAGGGTGACCCGTGAGGGCTGTCCCGGAGGGTGACCCGTGAGGGCTGTCCCGGAGGGTGACCCGTGAGGGCTGTCCCGGAGGGTGACCCGTGAGGGCTGTCCCGGAGGGTGACCCGTGAGGGCTGTCCCGGAGGGTGACCCGTGAGGGCTGTCCCGGAGGGTGACCCGTGAGGGCTGTCCCGGAGGGTGACCCGTGAGGGCTGTCCCGGAGGGTGACCCGTGAGGGCTGTCCCGGAGGGTGACCCGTGAGGGCTGTCCCGGAGGGTGACCCGTGAGGGCTGTCCCGGAGGGTGACCCGTGAGGGCTGTCCCGGAGGGTGACCCGTGAGGGCTGTCCCGGAGGGTGACCCGTGAGGGCTGTCCCGGAGGGTGACCCGTGAGGGCTGTCCCGGAGGGTGACCCGTGAGGGCTGTCCCGGAGGGTGACCCGTGAGGGCTGTCCCGGAGGGTGACCCGTGAGGGCTGTCCCGGAGGGTGACCCGTGAGGGCTGTCCCGGAGGGTGACCCGTGAGGGCTGTCCCGGAGGGTGACCCGTGAGGGCTGTCCCGGAGGGTGACCCGTGAGGGCTGTCCCGGAGGGTGACCCGTGAGGGCTGTCCCGGAGGGTGACCCGTGAGGGCTGTCCCGGAGGGTGACCCGTGAGGGCTGTCCCGGAGGGTGACCCGTGAGGGCTGTCCCGGAGGGTGACCCGTGAGGGCTGTCCCGGAGGGTGACCCGTGAGGGCTGTCCCGGAGGGTGACCCGTGAGGGCTGTCCCGGAGGGTGACCCGTGAGGGCTGTCCCGGAGGGTGACCCGTGAGGGCTGTCCCGGAGGGTGACCCGTGAGGGCTGTCCCGGAGGGTGACCCGTGAGGGCTGTCCCGGAGGGTGACCCGTGAGGGCTGTCCCGGAGGGTGACCCGTGAGGGCTGTCCCGGAGGGTGACCCGTGAGGGCTGTCCCGGAGGGTGACCCGTGAGGGCTGTCCCGGAGGGTGACCCGTGAGGGCTGTCCCGGAGGGTGACCCGTGAGGGCTGTCCCGGAGGGTGACCCGTGAGGGCTGTCCCGGAGGGTGACCCGTGAGGGCTGTCCCGGAGGGTGACCCGTGAGGGCTGTCCCGGAGGGTGACCCGTGAGGGCTGTCCCGGAGGGTGACCCGTGAGGGCTGTCCCGGAGGGTGACCCGTGAGGGCTGTCCCGGAGGGTGACCCGTGAGGGCTGTCCCGGAGGGTGACCCGTGAGGGCTGTCCCGGAGGGTGACCCGTGAGGGCTGTCCCGGAGGGTGACCCGTGAGGGCTGTCCCGGAGGGTGACCCGTGAGGGCTGTCCCGGAGGGTGACCCGTGAGGGCTGTCCCGGAGGGTGACCCGTGAGGGCTGTCCCGGAGGGTGACCCGTGAGGGCTGTCCCGGAGGGTGACCCGTGAGGGCTGTCCCGGAGGGTGACCCGTGAGGGCTGTCCCGGAGGGTGACCCGTGAGGGCTGTCCCGGAGGGTGACCCGTGAGGGCTGTCCCGGAGGGTGACCCGTGAGGGCTGTCCCGGAGGGTGACCCGTGAGGGCTGTCCCGGAGGGTGACCCGTGAGGGCTGTCCCGGAGGGTGACCCGTGAGGGCTGTCCCGGAGGGTGACCCGTGAGGGCTGTCCCGGAGGGTGACCCGTGAGGGCTGTCCCGGAGGGTGACCCGTGAGGGCTGTCCCGGAGGGTGACCCGTGAGGGCTGTCCCGGAGGGTGACCCGTGAGGGCTGTCCCGGAGGGTGACCCGTGAGGGCTGTCCCGGAGGGTGACCCGTGAGGGCTGTCCCGGAGGGTGACCCGTGAGGGCTGTCCCGGAGGGTGACCCGTGAGGGCTGTCCCGGAGGGTGACCCGTGAGGGCTGTCCCGGAGGGTGACCCGTGAGGGCTGTCCCGGAGGGTGACCCGTGAGGGCTGTCCCGGAGGGTGACCCGTGAGGGCTGTCCCGGAGGGTGGAGGGGTCATTCCATGTCAAGTGAATCAATGATTTTTTCCTCTATATTTTTATTTTTGAGATTTTATTTGGTAACTGTGTCAGAGAATGCAAAATGTGAAGAAAAAAAATCTAGAATTTTTTGTATTGATTTTCAAAGTTCGGAAAAAGTGCGAATTTCGGTGTTGCCTGCGTCTACGTTTCTCCCCATAATTCAGGCTAGAAAATATAAATTAAACCCCATTCTACCCATAACTGTCCAGGCTTTCACCAGATATGTCACAAGAGTATCTGTGATAATATTTTACCTGTGCGAATGTAAACGCAAAACTTTAAAACGCATTTCCAAAGAAAGTGTTTAATTTCAAACATTGCACAAGTGCCTGCTGTGCTCCGAGCCACATCTGTACCAAAACACAAGCTGGGATCGTGATGGATGGGATCATATTTTAAAAAATAAAACTTTGTGTCAATTAGAAAATCTCACATTCAGATCTGTTCCGCCTGTGGTCTAACAGTGTGGGGTCTAGATTTACCAAATAATCCATGATTGTTAGATATTACTGTATTATATTATGTTACAGCTTAAAAGCAGGAGAGGAGAAGCTTTGTTAGGGCTGAGAATGACCAGGGGCAGACGGTGACTGCAGAGCAGATGACCGGCCGGCAGCTCGGCCTCCACAGGCCACATTCACACCAAATCTTATCATCCATGATTGTTAGATATTACTGTATTATATTATTATGTTACAGCTTAGAAGCAGGAGAGGACAGAGGAGAAGCTTTGTTAGGGTTGAGAATGACCAGGGGTAGACGGTGACTGCGGAGCAGATGACCGGCCGGCAGCTCGGCCTCCACAGGCCGTATTCACACCAAATCTTATCACCCATGATTGTTAGATATTACTGTATTATTTTATTATGTTACAGCTTAGAAGCAGGAGAGGACAGAGGAGAAGCTTTGTTAGGGCTGAGAATGACCAGGGGCAGACGGTGACTGCAGAGCAGATGACCGGCCGGCAGCTCGGCCTCCAGAGGCCACATTCACACCAAATCTCATCACCCAGGAAACTCCTCAAATTGGGGGAGAAAAATAATCTTAACTTCCAGTTCATATATTGTACAAACCAGGAATACAAAGAGGAGGAGGAGAGTTTGTGAAAACTTCAATTACAGGAAGCAGAAAGAGGACTCAGCAATACCGGACTGTCATCCCATGTAGTGACACAGAAATATAAACAAAGTGTGACGCTGTAAGAATCTGGCTGCACTCGGATGTCCACCCGAGTGCAGTCCTATTAGAGCATGTAGATTCAAACAGTGAAAAACGGAGAGTGGACCCACTGGACCGTGATGACGAACCCCTCTCGGACGAGCTGACCAGGTGGACCGCCCCCTATACAGGGAGAGTTAGGGGCAGGCCCGTGAGGGACTATCGCCACGGAAGCTGGAGGGTCGACTGAGATCAGATGGGTACACAGCAGGCACAAAGGGAAAGAGGGAACAGAAAGGAACTACTGAGACAAGGGAGAAGATGGGAACGCTACGGAGGCTGGCAGGACAATATGGAGACACCGAGGCTGACGGGAGCAAGGAAAGGATATAGGAGCCGAGCAGGTACCGCAGAGGAAAAGGAACTGAAGGAACAAGGCAGGAACACAGGAAACAGGCAGGCACTGCAGAGGGCGGAGGAGACCCAAAATCAGAGAGCTAGGAACGCATAGAGACCACAGGCGACTAGAAGCACTTGTAAACACAAATGAACATCAGGCACAGAGAAGCAGCAGGAAGCAGTTTACATAGCAGCATGGGAGCTACTTCCGGGTTACAGTCCTCCAGGATGACGGAGAGGACAGGAAAGAGCGCCAACAGAGGAATCAGATGTGTGCACGCGCAGAGCTGAATGCGACGCGCGCGCGCACCCGGCGAGCTGCAGTGGGGAGAGGCAGCAGCAGCAGCATGACACAAAGATTGTTCCATTCAGCAAAGAGTGACGTGGTAGAAGGCTGCACAAGATCGGCAATGGATGACACAACTGGTGATGTGACCTGTGAATATGATCGGCAATGGATGACACAACTGGTGATGTGACCTGTGAATATGATCGACAATGGATGACACAACTGGTGATGTGACCTGTGAATATGATCGGCAATGGATGACACAACTGGTGATGTGACCTGTGAATATGATCGGCAATGGATGACACAACTGGCGATGTGACCTGTGAATATGATCAGCAATGGATGACACAACTGGTGATGTGACCTGTGAATATGATCGGCAATGGATGACACAACTGGCGATGTGACCTGTGAATATGATCGGCAATGGATGACACAACTGGTGATGTGACCTGTGAATATGATCGGCAATGGATGACACAACTGGCGATGTGACCTGTGAATATGATCGGCATTGGATGACACAACTGGTGATGTGACCTGTGAATATGATCGGCATTGGATGACACAACTGGCGATGTGACCTGTGAATATGATCGGCATTGGATGACACAACTGGTGATGTGACCTGTGAATATGATCGGCAATGGATGACACAACTGGCGATGTGACCTGTGAATATGATCGGCAATGGATGACACAACTGGTGATGTGACCTGTGAATATGATCGGCAATGGATGACACAACTGGTGATGTGACCTGTGAATATGATCGGCCATAGATGACACAACTGGTGATGTGACCTGTGAATATGATCAGCAATGGATGACACAACTGGTGATGTGACCTGTGAATATGATCGGCAATGGATGACACAACTGGTGATGTGACCTGTGAATATGATCGGCAATGGATGACACAACGGGTGATGTGACCTGTGAATATGATCGGCGCTGGCGGCTACTGGACTCTCCAAAGATTGTGAACATGAAGACGTAGAAAGGACTTTTCTGCACTTTCTGGCCCGGCGCCATCCTCTGTGTATCCAAGAAAACCAGACATTGTAAAAGTTACAAAAATCAGATATAACTCAGGTGGAGCCGAGCACCATGACCGGCCGCACATACTCGGACACCGAAGGAAATGGCCATTACTAGTAATATGGACAAGATGACATCTCACCCACTAGAAGGGACACATTGATGAGAACAGGCCGTGTAATAACCTACTATTAATTGTTTGATTAGTTCATATTTTATAGAACGAGGATTTAACTCCTGGACTATTCTTCTTAAACACTTCAGAAATGACATTAATCAGTGATATAATAGAAAAAAACTGTTCCATGTATAAATAGGTGGTAGAAATATTGGTTCTTTTAATCTCGTTTTTAACATATAATTAGGATCAGACTGTATTTATAAATCTCTTGGGGATGTGATCACCTTTTATCTTTTGCCTTGTTCAAGGCATTCAGGTTGAAAATGCTGAAGAAGTTGTTATGATGGTTAAGATGGATTTATTCTGGCTCTTCGGTATTTGTTTTTTGTGTTTCTTTATTGCATATAAATGTTGAATTCAATAAGTTGTATATTTGAAAAGAAAAAGGAAAGAAACTCGCACAAACATAAAATCAGATGATGCAAGGCTTAAAAAAAAAATACAAATTTGATAGATCCCAAGTTGAATCCCTGTACAAATATAAACAAGGACACGAGTAACACACATGCACGTTTTCACAATTTTAAAACATAAGTTTTTTTTCACAATTAACATAGTAATGCCGAAAAAAGACATTTGTCCATCCAGTTCAGCCTATATTCCATCATAATAAATGATCTACGTCCTTCTATTGCGCATCAAAATTTTGAATTTGATTTCTCCAAAACAAAATATCAAGAAACATAGTCTTGTGACATATCAAATGAAAGCTGGTACCGTTCTGAGAACAATGATGCCTCTCCCAACTCTTTATCTTAATTCTAGCCCGAGATATGATAAAAAATGTAAAGCCATACCAGGCCAAAATCTGCACTTTCAAAACTTTAAAAATCTGTAAAAAATTAACTGATGAAGAGAAAATTCTAAACTTTTAATTTGAAATTAAAGTTGTACTTCATAAACAAAAAATAAAAAAAATCTAAAGACGTCAGGTAAAAAAAAATATTCTTATTTGGATCACTTGATATGGAATGACCCGGAGGTGTTGTGTATGGGTGGGGGTTGTCCCGGTGGGTGGGGGGTTCTGTGTGTGTGGGGGGTGTTGTCCCAGTGGGTGGGGGGGCTGTGTGTGTGTGTGGGGGGGGGGTGTTGTCCCGGTGGGTGGGCTGTGTGTGTGGGGGGGACTTTCATCTGGGTATTCCTGACATGTGACGTCTCTGTTTTCTACAGGCGTCATCCTCCGAGATTCTCATGGAGTCGCTCAGGTTCGTTTTGTTACTGGCAACAAAATTTTGAGAATCCTGAAATCTAAAGGCCTCGCCCCCGACCTCCCGGAGGACCTGTACCACCTGATCAAGAAGGCTGTCGCTGTGCGAAAACACCTGGAGAGGAATAGGAAGGTGAGCGGTGCTGCTGTCCGTGCTCCCCTTACTGGCTGCACGTTGGGGGATTGCCTGTCGTTGCCGGCTCCTGGGACGGGGGGCATTGGTGTCTCCTGGTTGCCGGTGAGGGGGTGGCTGCTTGTTGGTGGTCGCTGCGGTCATGACTTCAGCTTCTGTCTTCCTCCAGGATAAAGATGCCAAGTTCCGTCTGATTCTCATCGAGAGCCGGATCCACCGATTGGCACGTTACTACAAGACTCGACGTGTCCTGCCACCCACCTGGAAATAGTGAGTGTCCCCCAGTGACTGGGGGGTGGGGGTCTTTCTCTGTTGCCATCGTTACTGAGCGAGCTTTTTTCTCTTGCAGTGAGTCGGCCACAGCGTCCGCCCTGGTCGCGTAGAGCCCTTCGTTCTGACACAATAAAGTTTGACTTTCACATCTGAGCTCGGGTCTTGTGTTTCACTCTCGGGTTGGTTTGGGGACGGGGTACTGTCTGTGGAGCTCTGGTTGGAGAGTTCATGTACAACACAGGGAATGTGACGCACGGAGGGATTTCCAATCGGAGGAGCTGAGGTCCTGTGTGTTGTAGCAGTTACAGGAATTATTTTACAAACTCGCCACGCAGCATTTCTTAGACTCCGGCGGAAATAATAGAAGTGGCTTGTGGAAAACCAGTACAGACACTTCTGCAAATGTAAACCTTTTCTTGGTGTCAGGGCTGTGGAGTCGGTGAGCCAAACCGCCTCAATTTCCACTACTCTGGCTCAATCTCTGCAATACAAAGATAGGTTATTACACTTGGGGCTATTTAGTTTGGAAAAACGAAGACTAAGGGGTGATCTTAAGTTAATGTATAAATATATGAGGGGACAGTACAAAGACCTTTCTGATGATCTTTTTAATCATAGACCTGAGACCGGGACAAGGGGGCATCCTCTACGTCTGGAGGAAAAAAGGTTTAAGCATAATAACAGACGCGGGTTCTTTACTGTAAGAGCAGTGAGACTATGGAACTCTCTGCCGTATGATGTTGTAATGAGTGATTCATTACTTAAATTTAAGAGGGGACTGGATGCCTTTCTTGAAAAATGTTACTGGTTATATATTAGATTCCTTGTTGGGGTGTTGATCCACGGAACTAGTCTGGAGTCGGGAAGGAATTTTTTTTTCCCAATGTGGAGCTTACTCTTTGCCACATGGGTTTTTTTTCTTTCCTCTGCATGAACATGTTAGGGCATGTTAGGTTAGGCTATGGGTTGAACTAGATGGACTTAAAAGTCTTCCTTCAACCTTAATAACTTACATACATGGCTCGTGTTTTAGTGTCAACTTGTTTTATTTTTCAAAGAAAAACCAAGAAAAATACACAACAATATCCCGCGCAGGGGAATATACATAAGTATAATCAAATTCTAAATTAACCTTGGTAACATTTAGACAATACATTTATACACGCAGACAAAGACAAGTGGTTGAAAAGGACAAGGGGGGGGGGGTAAGAGATCCATTACTGTATCAGAGCATCATCAATAGTCGGGTATAAAGGGCGGGTCCAAGATGGTCAATCAGGCATTAAGTTGGTCTCATAGTGATAATGATAAAACTTGGTCAAGATTACTGCTAGAGTTCCTTTCGATCCACGGCCTCCATATTTGATAGTAAAGCTCCCATGCGTCATCTCTTGTAGCTTGTATTCGTTCAAATAGCATGATGGTGTTCATTTTGTCAATTACCGAGGAAAAAGATAGGGTAGTTGTTTTCCATTTTGTTGCAATGTGTAGTGGCGAGGAACAGCTGGTTGACTAGATTATGGAGTTTGTTGGAGAAGCCCGGGTGTTTGGCCCCCAACAGGAACACCGTTGCATCCAACTGAATCGTCCCACCATAAAGCTCCTCTACAATAGTTTTAATCTTTAACCAAAGAGTGGAAACAACCGGACAATCCCACCACGTGTGCTTCAAGTCGCCCATGGCTCCACACCCCCTGAAACACCGATCTGACATATTTGGGTAGATGGCATGTAATTTGCTCGGGACCAAATATGTCCTATGTAGGAGCTTGATGGATGTTTCAACTAAAGAGGTTTGGAGACTACCTTTAGAGAGAGAGCAGCAGCATTTTTGCCACTCCAATGGGGACATTATCTTATTAAAGTCTCTTTCCCATTGAATCATATATTTGAGTTTTACTTCCTCTGGTATTGCATTTAGGGTTGAGTATATCAAAGAGAGAGCTCCCTTGCCCAATGGGTCATACAAACACATTTGCTCATAACCTGATGGGCGGTGAGTGACACCATGACCTAAAATTTGTTCAGCAAAATGAAAGATTTGGATGATATGTAAAATTTCCGAGTTTGGTGGGGAGTGCTTTTGGATAAACTCTTTTTTGGTGAGTAGGATGTTAAAAGGCGAAGTAAGATTTTTAAGGGTAATTAAACCTCTAGATACCCACCAGTGAAAAGGGCGAGGTTCCAACCCTGGAGGAAAAGCTGGGTTATGAAAGATGTGCGTCATTAAGGAAGTTTTGGACTGTATGGAGTGTTTAAATCTTTCCTTCCTCCATAACATCAGGGAGTGTGCTGTGAATGGAGCTGATGTGTGGAGCCCCCTCGGGAGTCTCTGCAACGACCACATGAGGCCTGGTAGGGAGAATGGGGTCAGGAGGTGAGATTCGAGATTCACCCATCTGGGTGTGTTATGTTTGTCCGCGTTGGCACTTGTTAGTTGAGCTAATTGAGCCGCTCTATAGTATAGAGTGAAGTTAGGCAAAGACAAACCTCCTCTTCTATTAATAAACATGGTTTTTAGTCTTATCCTAGGTCTTTTCCCCTGCCATATAAATTTGGAGATCGTGTTATGTATATCTAGTAACGTTTTGGAAGGTAAGGGAATGGGCAAAGAGCGGAAAATATACAGAAATCGTGGTAGGGAGACCATCTTAATGGCGTGAAGTCTACCCAACCAGGATAGGGGCATAGATGACCATCTGGAGAGGTCTGATTTGAGATTTCTAATTAAGGGGGCGTAGTTCCATTTAAATAGGGTCGACCTATGGGAGGTTAGATTAATGCCGAAATAGGTTAAATACTGCTCATTTCTGGTAAACTTAAATTGTGCTGTTATGTTGTTTTGAGTTTCCCTAGGGGTGTTAATGAACAAGGCTTCAGATTTGTCGACGTTAATCTTGAGGCCAGAGACCAGTTCGAATTCGTGGAGGGCAACAAAAAGGTTTGGGAGTGTTACAGTGGGGTTGACTATGGATAAGAGTAGGTCATCCGCAAAGAGGCTAGCCTTGTATTGGTCATCTCTAATTGCAGGTCCATTAATGTTAGGGTTGGCTCTAATTGCTTCTGCCAGGGGCTCCATGGCTAGGGCAAATAGGGCTGGGGATAGCGGGCATCCTTGCCTAGTACCGCGTTGTATGTTAATCGGGGTAGGCTGGTTTGAGGGTAGTTTCAGATATGCCTGGGGGTGATCATATAGAAGTTTGAGACAGGCGGTGATACCACTCGGGAAACCAAACTTAGCGAGGACATCGAACAAGTATGACCATGAAACCGAATCAAAGGCTTTCTCTATGTCGAGTGCTAGTAGGAGTAAGGACTGCTTGGAGTGATTTGCCGAGTGTATTAGATTAAGGTTTCTCCTGATATTGTCAGGGCCCTGTCTTTTGGGGATGAACCCTACCTGGTCCCGGTGGATTAGAATGGGCAGTATTTTATTTAGTCTGGCCGTGATTATGGATGTGAAAATTTTTAAATCTATGTTTAGCAATGAGAGAGGTCTATAATTTTTTTGGGTAGAGATGATCCTTCTTCGGTTTTGGAATTACAGTTACGTGAGCGGTGTAAAATTCAGGAGGCATTTGAGCTCCGTTTAGTAGAGCATTACCAAAGCTCTGTATGTGAGGTATAAGTAGGCTGTCGAATTTTTTATAGTACAGTGCCGTGAGCCCATCAGGCCCGGGTGCCTTGTTTTTTTTAACATTTTAAATCGTTTTTTTTACTTCATCAGAGTTAATTGGAGCTTGGAGATGCGCTATATCTGAATCCGGGACTTTAGGTAGTGTCAGATCTTTGAGGAAGCTTTGGATGCGGGTCGGGGAGGGGGGCTGCGGGAGGGAGTATAGGTTTTGATAGTATTGTTGGAACGTTTTATATATTACATCTGGGTGGGCGGTAACATGGCCTGTAGGATCTTTAATGGCTGGGATATTATTCAGATGCTCTCTACTCCTCAGTTTACGGGCCAACATGCTGCTTGGTTTGTTAGCATATTTGTGAAAAGTAGATTTAGTCCATGTCAGGGCCCTTTCTGATCTGTTTGTTAAAATGGTATTGAGTTGTAATTTAGTTTCACTAATTTTCTTGATTAGATAAAGTGAAGGGAGGTCTTGATTTGCCTGTTCTAATTTTGAGAGTTTTTTTTCTAATTGCAATTGTAGTTCTGACCTTAGTTTTTTCTTGTTAGAGGCAATTTTGATCAAGGACCCTGTTATAAATTTTTTGTGAGCCATCCATATAGTTCCGGGGGATACGTCTGTGGTATTGTTAGTTTGGAAATATAGGTTTAGTTCATCCTTTATAGTAGATAGAACCGTTGGGTCTGTTAATAGAGATTCGTTCAGTCTCCACCTGAACAGCCTAGAAGTGGTAATGCTAAAGTTAAAAACAGAGGACGGCATCATGGTCTGACCAAGATGATACTATATGTCGGGAATATAAGACCGAGGGGAGTGTTCTGGAGGAGGTGAGATGTAAGTCAATTCTGGAATAGGACTTTTGTGCGGGGGAGAAATAGGTGTATCCCCTCTGAGGGCCATTTAGCTCTCGCCAGGTATCTGCCAAACAATTTGCTTTCAGCATTTGTAGGATTTTTTTCCTATCTGTTTTTGATATGTCTGTTCGATTCAGTGAGCTGCTGTCAAGTGTCGGGCTTAAAGTGAGGTTAAAGTCGCCACACCATATAAGGTGATACGAGTGCGACGCTAATTTAGATAAGATTAAACGTATGACCCGGGTCTGAGTGGCAGTTGGCAGGTAGCTATTGACAATGCATATATTTAGACCTTGCAAAGTCCCCATCAAGATAATGAACCTGCCCTCAGGATCTGAATGTGTTGGTGGGTTGGAATGGAAGACTGTTTTTAATTAGTATAGCCACGCCCCTCGTTTTGCGGTCCCAAGTTGAAAGGAAGAATTTCGAATAATGTGCATCTAAGAATTTGGGGTGGGAGGAATTGGAGAAATGGGTCTCCTGAAGGCAGATTACGTTTGGGTTGTGTTTGCTATAATCGAGGAAGGCCTTTTTGCGTTTTAAAGGCGAGTTGAAGCCCCGCACATTATGGGAAAGCACTCAACACATATTTAATTAAGTGGACACTGCTAAGAAAAGGCACACCATCGCCCTCCACCCGACCCTGACCCACAAATTCACCTTCACAGCAATAATCTCTACGTGGAAACGGAAGGGAAGAGATAAACGGGGAAGACGTCGACACAAGACATAACATAGATTTTCCAAAGGGCATTGAGCCCACAAGATGCGGCGATCCGGGGTCCCATATTAAGAAGGACACCAAGATTCACCAAGTTTGGGCAGCATGTTGCGTCCCCGAGGACCCCAACCCTTAAATCATGTAGGGTTGACTATACAGTAGAGGGGTGAGAAGGGGGGGAGATATAGGGAGGGGAGAGGAGAAGAAAGGGGGGGGGGGATAAGCGGGGAGGGATAGGGATTAGGATACTTGAAAATGTAATAGTAAACAGTACAACTGTAAATAGACCGAGCGTTAACTGCTAGGTAGGTGACCCAGCTTCAGAGCTGGTCGGAACCGACAACTGGTCCCATAACTGAGCCCAGGGACACAGAAAATAATTTGTAGATGCCAAGTCCTGGGTTATGCGAGTCAAGTGACTTGATTGTTTTGACTTCTTGTTTTAGGGATATTCCTCCATTCCCTAACAGGCCTGGGCTTTCTCTGGGAGTGAGGAAGTCTCTGAGGATAGTGTGATACCAGCCTTGGTTAGGGCCTGAGTTCCCTCTTCTAGTGACCGACAGGTATAGAGCTGGGATTTGAATGTGAAAATAAGGGCAAATGGAAAGCCCCACCTGTATTTAACCTGGGCTTCTTGTAGAGAGGCCGTAATTGACCTGAGGGCCCTTCTCCTGGCCAATGTGGAGGGTGCAATGTCTGCATAAATGTGCACTGAGTCTGGTAAGCCGGGTAAGATAGGATGGTTTCTGGCTGCCAATAAGATCTGATCACGTGTCTCCTCATAATGCATTTTTAGTATTACATCTCTTGGCATATCATTAGACCGTGGCCTACCCAGTGCCCTGTGTATTCTTGTAATATGAAGAAGGGTCGGGTCTAGGTCTGGTACAAGGGCTGTGAAGAGGGCTGTTGCTGTGTCTTTAAGGGCAGCAATATGTTCAGGAAGACCCCTAATCCGTATGTTGCTCCTTCTAGATCTATTCTCATAGTCCTCACATCTTAATTCTAGCTCAGCAATGCGATCAGTATGTAGCTTGAGTCTCCTGATCTTCCTCTAGCGCATCTGAGACAGCCTCCATTTTTTTCCTCCAGGTTATTTGTACGTTGTGTTAAGTCTTGTAACTGGGATGAGATGCCCTGCATAGCGGTTTTGATTTCCTCTCTAAAGGTTTCCTGAAGGGACCTCGTGAGGGCAGCCGTTGAGATCATCGCTTCTGATTGTGGGGGAATATCATCCTGCTCTGCACTCCCGTCGCCATGGGTTGCAGAGGTTGGAGGAAGATTAGCTGCTGAAGCCATTTTGGAAGGGGTGCCGCTCGTGAGAAGATCTGAAATGGTGCGGCCTACTGACTGTCGTGCTTCCCTTTTTTGGCATGGCAGATTGTCCTATTCTCAGAGACGTGCTGTCCCCGGGGAGGGTGAATTTATACTGTGCTCCGGTCGTTGGAAAGGGTTAAATGGGGTCCGACGGGTAGCAGAGCTCAGCACATCATATCTGCCATTGCTGGACCCTGCGCATGCGCCCCGTCAATACAGTCTTATGTCCTAATTCACCTCACTTGGTTGCGGGATAAGTTATATGTGAGGGGTGGTGGTGAAGTCTGGAAGCTAATGTTGCAGAGTTTAGTGTTGACAGTCCCGGTTGTAACGTTGCAGACTGCTGCTTTCTGCAGCTAAGAGGAACTGCGTTTTAAGGGTGTCAGCAGAGCTCTGCAGGCCTCAGGTCTTGTGTGGCTTGTGACCCGACTGCTGGTGTCTCCGGGGGGGGGGGGGGGGAAGTTATCACCCCCACTGCCTATGGTCTTGTTATCGGTAATCACAGGGTTCCTTTCCTCCTGAGCCCGCTCACCCCCACAAAGGGTGCTTGGTTATCCCCTGCAGAGAAGCGGGGAACTGAGTGTGGGAGTGCCGGGGTTAATGGGCACCTGCGTATTAGACCCGTAGCTGCTGGGCGGTTTCTGAGTGCTTGGCCCGGGACCCCTCGCCCCCAGCGCCTCCAGGCCAATTTACGGGGCTGATGTGGTGCCCTGGCGGACCCGTGCGCCCTCTGGGGCCCTTACCTCTCACCGCAGGTGTCCCCACTGATCAACCGCCCCGCCGTGCCTGGTCCCAGCGCAGGCAGGGAGGCTTTGTTCTCGCGCCGGGACGCTGAGGGGGAGGGGACGCTTACTGCTGCGTCTGCCCTCTCTGTATCCCGGCCGCTCCGGCGTGACGAAGGGCTTCCAGCTCTGCACACTGCTCTCTCCGCTGCTCCAATGCGGAACTCTCCCGGCGGGTCCTCTGGCTTGGTTCCGGTGCAGGGAGAGATGGCGGCGTCGGCGAGGAACGTCCAGGGGGCCGCTCAGCAAGATGGCGCCGACCAGGTAATGGCGCGAAAACCTCCCGGGCACTCTCTGCTCACAAACGGCCGTCCGATGCTTCTCTTTGCCCCTCAGCCGTTTCGGTGTGACCCTAACTGTGTAGGGACACCAGGAAATTCTTTTATCCCGTCTATTGAGGCAGAAAGTGAGGTTGTTTGTGGGAGCTACATCAGGCTGCGTCCTCTCTGCTCGAGATCCAGGCCACGCCCCCATGGCTCGTGTTTTAAGTGATAAATTTAGGCTAGTTTCACACTAGTGTTTGGGAGGGCTGCGGACTTCCTCCTTGAAGCCACTGCCGCACCTCTTTATTCAGCTCCGCCTACGGCTGCATGCATCCTGCATACCCTATCTTTAACAGTAAGTACGCAGTCCTCTGCAAAACCCTCGTCTGCAAATGTGAAACCAGCCTTACTGCAGTAAAATGGTAACATCAGGCTTTTTAATCTTTATTATGATACAATAATCATGCCATTTAGATAGAACATAAAATATATGTATTGGAATACAACTTAAGAACAAAAAACTTTAATATTTACAATGTATTATTCAATGTGCAGTAAGTGGGGGGAAAAAACTGTTTTATTCGGACTCCCATGACAGCACTACGAGAGGGGATCCGCCCTTCAGGAACAGGAAACCTACAGATACAAAAGGGTGGCACCTCTCCCATGCATCAGTTGGTTTCCTGTTCCTGAAGGGACAGGATCCTACAAATGAATCTCGTAGGAATGGATCCCAGGCCGGCCGGTCGAATCAGGTAGCGGGGGGGGGGGGTCTCCTACCTCGGCCGGTGCGGAAGCCCCTGGAAGACGTCACGGTGGTCCTGGCTGGACTGCACGTCAGTGACGTAGACAGCAGGGAGCAGAGTCCGGAGGATTCCTGATCTCCTTCAGCGCCGGTAAGTATAGCGCTCCTTCGGTCCATGTGATGGTGCAGCGCGGTGGTGAAGTAGCGGTGCCAGGAGGGGAACGCTATCCGGAGCGCTGCTGCGTGCTCTTCGGCGTCCTGCATCGCTCTCAGCGTTAGCTGGAGCGTTTCCGGGGTGGACTTATTTGCCACCAAGCACAACAGAAAGACGATAAATTTCTGTTTCTTAAATCCCAGGGAATATCCACTGGCAGTGGATGCCTTCCTGATCAGATGGGATTTCCGATTGGCATATGCGTTCCCCCCGCTCAATCTATTGCCGCTGGTGGTCAGAAAGATAAGGGAGGATCAAGCGAGAGTCATACTGATCGCTCCGTTCTGGCCCAGAAGAGCTTGGTTTTCCTGGCTCAGGACCATGTCCGTGAAAGACCCCTGGGTACTGCCGGACATTCCGGACTTGCTTCATCAAGGTCCGATCAACCATCCACAAGTGAAGGGTCTCCATTTGACGGCATGGTTTTTGAGAGGTCATTGTTGAAAAGCAGAGGTTTTTCTCCAAATCTAATTGATACCCTTATGAAGGGTAGGAAAAACATAACAACTAAGATCTACTCTAGAACTTGGAGGAAGTTTCTGGCCTCTTCAAATTTTAATGTTGAAGAGGGTATACCAATCAACCAGATTCTAGAATTCCTGCAGAGGGGGCTAGAGCTAAATCTATCCACATGTACACTAAAAGTACAAGTCTCAGCCCTGGGGGCTCTATTTTCTTGTAACATTGCGGGTAACTACTGGGTATCAAGGTTTATCAAAGCAGCTAGTAGATCGAGACCTATACACAGGAATAGGTCAATGCCTTGGGATCTCAATCTAGTCCTTTCAGCCTTGACTAAGGAACCATTTGAGCCCTTACATTCAGCCTCACTTAAATTACTATCCCTCAAAACAGCGTTTTTGGTGGCAATTACATCTGCTCGTAGGGTAGGAGACATACAGGCTCTTTCTAGGCTGTCCCCTTATACAGAATTTCTACAGGACAGAGTAGTCCTCAGACCAGATCCAGCTTATTTACCAAAAGTGGCCTCAGATTTTCACAGATCTCAGGAGATAGTGTTACCTGTTATGTTTGCTAATGACAGGTGTTATGAAGGCAATCCAGAAACACAGTGTGCTTAGCGATCAGAGCGCACACAGTGATCTGACAAATACCCAAAAATACAAGAACGAGCTCTGAGATGTGGAAACTCTGTAGACTGCACACCTGATCCTATCCTAAACACAACTAAAAGCGGCTGTGGATTGCGCCTAACAACTACCTAGGCAACTCGGCACAGCCTAAGAAACTAGCTAGCCTGAAGATAGAAAAATAGGCCTGACTTGCCCCAGAGAAATTCCCCAAAGGAAAAGGCAGCCCCCCACATATAATGACTGTGAGTAAGATGAAAAGACAAAACGTAGGGATGAAATAGATTCAGCAAAGTGGGGCCCGATATTCTAGGACAGAGCGAGGACAGTAAAGCGAACTTTGCAGTCTACAAAAAACCCTAAAGCAAAACCACGCAAAGGGGGCAAAAAAAACCCACCGTGCCGAACTAACGGCACGGCGGTACACCCTTTGCGTCTCAGAGCTTCCAGCAAAACAAAAGACAAGCTGGACAGAAAAAAGGCAACAAAAAAGCAAAAAGCACTTAGCTATACAGAGCAGCAGGTCACAGGAACAATCAGGAGAAGCTCAGATCCAACACTGAAACATTGACAAGGAGCAAGGATAGCAGCATCAGGCGGAGTTAAGTAATGAAGCAGTTAACGAGCTCACCAGAACACCTGAAGGAGGAAGCTCAGAAGCTGCAGTACCACTTGTGACCACAGGAGTGAATTCAGCCACAGAATTCACAACAGTACCCCCCCCTTGAGGAGGGGTCACCGAACCCTCACCAGAGCCCCCAGGCCGACCAGGATGAGCCGCATGAAAGGCACGAACAAGATCGGAAGCATGAACATCAGAGGCAAAAACCCAGGAATTATCTTCCTGAGCATAACCCTTCCATTTAACCAGATACTGGAGTTTCCATCTAGAAACACGAGAATCCAAAATCTTCTCCACAATATACTCCAATTCCCCCTCCACCAAAACCGGGGCAGGAGGCTCAACAGATGGAACCATAGGTGCCACGTATCTCCGCAACAACGACCTATGGAATACATTATGTATGGAAAAGGAGTCTGGGAGGGTCAAACGAAAAGACACAGGATTGAGAACCTCAGAAATCCTATACGGACCAATAAAACGAGGTTTAAATTTAGGAGAGGAAACCTTCATAGAAGGTTTTTTTCATAGAAGGAGAAGGTTTTTCCACCAACATAGAAGAGGATTCTTTACTGTTAGGGCAGTGAGAATCTGGAATTGCTTGCCTGAGGAGGTGGTGATGGCGAACTCAGTCGAGGGGTTCAAGAGAGGCCTGGATGTCTTCCTGGAGCAGAACAATATTGTATCATACGATTATTAGGTTCTGTAGAAGGACGTAGATCTGGGTACTTATTATGATGGAATATAGGCTGAACTGGATGGACAAATGTCTTTTTTCGGCCTTACTAACTATGTTACTATGTTCATAGGAACATGACGAGAAGATAACCAAACCAGATCCCCAACACGAAGTCGGGGACCCACACGGCGTCTGCGATTAGCGAAAAGTTGAGCTTTCTCCTGGGACAAGATCAAATTGTCCACTACCTGAGTCCAGATCTGCTGCAACCTATCCACCACAGAATCCACACCAGGACAGTCCGAAGACTCAACCTGTCCTGAAGAGAAACGAGGATGGAACCCAGAATTGCAAAAAAATGGAGAAACCAAGGTAGCCGAGCTGGCCCGATTATTAAGGGCGAACTCAGCCAACGGCAAAAAGGACACCCAATCATCCTGGTCTGCAGAAACAAAACATCTCAGATATGTTTCCAAGGTCTGATTGGTTCGTTCGGTCTGGCCATTAGTCTGAGGATGGAAAGCCGAGGAAAAGGATACGTCAATGCCCATCCTACCACAAAAGGCTCGCCAAAACCTTGAAA
This sequence comes from Ranitomeya imitator, assembly GCF_032444005.1. Classification (NCBI taxonomy): domain Eukaryota; kingdom Metazoa; phylum Chordata; class Amphibia; order Anura; family Dendrobatidae; genus Ranitomeya; species Ranitomeya imitator. Next base: position 722,629 of record NC_091290.1, read on the forward strand.
CAAACTGGGAACCTCTGTCAGAAACAATATTCTCAGGAATGCCATGCAACCGAACCACATGCTGAAAGAACAAAGGTACCAAATCAGAGGAGGAAGGCAATTTAGCCAAGGGCACCAGATGGACCATTTTAGAAAAGCGATCACAGACCACCCAAATGACTGACATCTTTTGAGAAACGGGAAGGTCAGAAATGAAATCCATCGAAATATGTGTCCAAGGCCTCTTTGGGACCGGCAAGGGCAAAAGCAACCCACTGGCACGAGAACAGCAGGGCTTAGCCCTAGCACAAATCCCACAGGACTGCACAAAAGTACGTACATCCCGTGACAGAGATGGCCACCAGAAGGATCTAGCCACTAACTCTGTGGTACCAAAGATTCCAGGATGACCAGCCAACACCAAACAATGAAGTTCAGAGATAAGTTTTAGTCCACCTATCAGGGACGAACAGTTTCTCTGCTGGACAACGATCAGGTTTATTCGCCTGAAATTTTTGCAGCACCCGCCGCAAATCAGGGGAGATGGCAGACACAATGACTCCTTCCTTGAGGATACCCGCTGGCTCAGATAAACCCGGAGAGTCGGGCACAAAACTCCTAGACAGAGCATCCGCCTTCACATTTTTAGAGCCCGGAAGGTACGAAATAACAAAGTCGAAGCGGGCAAAAAATAACGACCAACGGGCCGGTCTAGGATTCAAGCGCTTGGCAGACTCGAGATAAGTCAAGTTCTTATGATCAGTCAATACCACCACGCGATGCTTAGCTCCTTCAAGCCAATGACGCCACTCCTCGAATGCCCACTTCATGGCCAGCAACTCTCGATTGCCCACATCATAATTACGCTCAGCGGGCGAAAACTTCCTGGAAAAGAAAGCACATGGTTTCATCACTGAGCAATCAGAACCTCTCTGTGACAAAACCGCCCCTGCTCCAATCTCAGAAGCATCAACCTCGACCTGGAACGGAAGAGAAACATCTGGCTGACACAACACAGGGGCAGAACAAAAACGACGCTTCAACTCCTGAAAAGCTTCCACAGCAGCAGAAGACCAATTAACCAAATCAGCACCCTTCTTGGTCAAATCGGTCAATGGTTTGGCAATGCTAGAAAAATTACAGATGAAGCGACGATAAAAATTAGCAAAGCCCAGGAACTTTTGCAGACTTTTCAGAGATGTCGGCTGAATCCAATCCTGGATGGCTTGGACCTTAACTGGATCCATCTCGATAGTAGAAGGGGTAAAGATGAACCCCAAAAATGAAACGTTCTGCACACCGAAGAGACACTTTGATCCCTTCACAAACAGAGTTAGCACGCAGGACCTGAAAAACCATTCTGACCTGCTTCACATGAGACTCCCAATCATCTGAGAAGATCAAAATGTCATCCAAGTAAACAATCAGGAATTTATCCAGATACTCACGGAAGATGTCATGCATAAAAGACTGAAACACAGATGGAGCATTGGCAAGTCCGAACGGCATCACTAGATACTCAAAATGACCCTCGGGCGTATTGAATGCAGTTTTCCATTCATCTCCTTGCCTGATTCTCACCAGATTATACGCAGCACGAAGATCTATCTTAGTGAACCAACTAGCCCCCTTAATCCGAGCAAACAAGTCAGATAACAATGGCAAGGGATACTGAAATTTAACAGTGATCTTATTAAGAAGGCGGTAATCAATACACGGTCTCAGCGAACCATCCTTCTTGGCTACAAAGAAGAACCCTGCTCCCAGTGGTGATGACGATGGGCGAATATGTCCCTTCTCCAGGGATTCCTTCACAAAACTGCGCATAGCGGCGTGTTCAGGCACGGATAAATTAAATAATCGACCTTTAGGGAATTTACTACCAGGAATCAAATTGATAGCACAATCACAATCCCTATGCGGAGGTAGAGCATCGGACTTGGGCTCTTCAAATACATCCTGATAATCAGACAAGAACTCTGGGACCTCAGAAGGGGTGGATGACGAAATCGACAAAAATGGAACATCACCATGTACCCCCTGACAACCCCAGCTGGATACCGACATGGAATTCCAATCCAATACTGGATTATGGGTTTGTAGCCATGGCAACCCCAACACGACCACATCATGCAGATTATGCAACACCAGAAAGCGAATAACTTCCTGATGTGCAGGAGCCATGCACATGGTCAGCTGGGCCCAGTATTGAGGTTTATTCTTGGCCAAAGGTGTAGCATCAATTCCTCTCAATGGAATAGGACACCGCAAAGGCTCCAAGAAAAACCCACAACGTTTAGCATAATCCAAATCCATCAGATTCAGGGCAGCGCCCGAATCCACAAACGCCATGACAGAAAACGACGACAAAGAGCATATCAAGGTAATGGACAGAAGGAATTTGGACTGTACAGTACCAATGACGGCAGACCTAGCGGACCGCTTAGTGCGCTTAGGACAATCAGAAATTGCATGAGTGGAATCACCACAGTAGAAACACAGACCATTCAGACGTCTGTATTCCTGCCGTTCAACTCTAGTCATAGTCCTATCGCACTGCATAGGCTCAGGTTTAACCTCAGGCAGTACCGCCAAATGGTGCACAGATTTACGCTCGCGCAAGCGTCGACCGATCTGAATGGCCAAAGACAAAGACTCATTCAAACCAGCAAGCATAGGAAATCCCACCATGACATCCTTAAGAGCCTCAGAGAGACCCTTTCTGAACAAAGCTGCCAGCGCAGATTCATTCCACTGAGTGAGTACTGACCATTTCCTAAATTTCTGACAATATACTTCTATATCATCCTGACCCTGGCACAAAGCCAGCAAATTTTTCTCAGCCTGATCCACTGAATTAGGCTCATCGTACAGCAATCCGAGCGCCAGGAAAAACGCATCGACACTACTCAATGCAGGGTCTCCTGGCGCAAGAGAAAATGCCCAGTCTTGAGGGTCGCCGCGCAAAAAAGAAATAATAATCAAAACCTGTTGAATAGGATTACCAGAAGAATGAGGTTTCAAGGCCAGAAATAGCTTACAATTATTTTTGAAACTTAGAAACTTAGTTCTATCTCCAAAAAACAAATCAGGAATAGGAATTCTTGGTTCTAACATAGATTTCTGATCAATAGTATCTTGAATTTTTTGTACATTTATAACGAGATTATCCATTGAAGAGCACAGACCCTGAATATCCATGTCCACACCTGTGTCCAGAATCACCCAAATGTCTAGGGGAAAAAAAAAAGTGAACACAGAGCAGAAAAAAAAAAAAAAATGATGTCAGAACTTTTTCTTTCCCTCTATTGAGAATCATTAGTTAGGCTCCTTGTACTGTTATGTTTGCTAATGACAGGTGTTATGAAGGCAATCCAGAAACACAGTGTGCTTAGCGATCAGAGCGCACACAGTGATCTGACAAATACCAAAAAATACAAGAACGAGCTCTGAGACGTGGAAACTCTGTAGACTGCACACCTGATCCTATCCTAAACACAACTAAAAGCGGCTGTGGATTGCGCCTAACAACTACCTAGGCAACTCGGCACAGCCTAAGAAACTAGCTAGCCTGAAGATAGAAAAATAGGCCTGACTTGCCCCAGAGAAATTCCCCAAAGGAAAAGGCAGCCCCCCACATATAATGACTGTGAGTAAGATGAAAAGACAAAACGTAGGGATGAAATGGATTCAGCAAAGTGGGGCCCGATATTCTAGGACAGAGCGAGGACAGTAAAGCGAACTTTGCAGTCTACAAAAAACCCTAAAGCAAAACCACGCAAAGGGGGCAAAAAAAACCCACCGTGCCGAACTAACGGCACGGCGGTACACCCTTTGCGTCTCAGAGCTTCCAGCAAAACAAAAGACAAGCTGGACAGAAAAAAAGCAACAAAAAAGCAAAAAGCACTTGGCTATACAGAGCAGCAGGTCACAGGAACAATCAGGAGAAGCTCAGATCCAACACTGAAACATTGACAAGGAGCAAGGATAGCAGCATCAGGCGGAGTTAAGTAATGAAGCAGTCAACGAGCTCACCAGAACACCTGAGGGAGGAAGCTCAGAAGCTGCAGTACCACTTGTGACCACAGGAGTGAATTCAGCCACAGAATTCACAACAGTTACCGTCATTTCTCCCTAATCCTTCTACTTCTAATTCCAAAGAGGAGTTACTCCATACGTTAGATGTTAGGAGATGTCTATTAGAATATATATCAGTCACTGATGCTTGGAAGAGAGAGGATGCGTTGTTTCTATCCTTCCAAGGTCCCAGGAAAGGACTTAGAGTATCAAAGTACACGCTAGCGAAGTGGATTAGGGAGGCTATCTCTCTGGCTTATACTGCAGGTGGAGGTCCAGCTCCGCAGAATCTGAGGGCACATTCCACCCGGGCCATGGCTACATCCTGGGCTGAAAGATCTGGAGTTTCGATCGACCAGATATGTAAGGCAGCTACGTGGTCATCCCCTTCCACCTTTTTCAAGCACTATAGGTTGGACTTGGGGTTCTCTTCTGATCTCATCTTCGGGTTAAGGGTGCTACAGGCTATAGTCCCTCCCTAAGGTAGCTTACATCTCTGTAAATCTCTCGTGTGCTGTCATGGGAGTCCGAATAAAGCATTAAGCTACTTACTGGTAGCGGCATTTTTCAGAGGCCCATGACAGCACCCTTAGTTCCCTCCCTATTCACGTGGGGGTTGCACTTCCTATAATGTATATAATGAGATAGATAGATCTCACGTGTGGTATATAGTTCAATATGATGGATTATTTTTGTACATAAACTGTATATAATGTATATTTGTGTGCTACTAACCGCGGTAGTCCTCTCAGGCTCTGAAATACAACTGATGCATGGGAGAGGTGCCGCCCTTTTGTATCTGTAGGTTTCCTGTTCCTGAAGGGCGGATCCCCTCTCTCGTAGTGCTGTCATGGGCCTCCGAAAAATGCCGCTACCAGTAAGTAGCTTAATGCTTTTTCAACAAAAACGTACTGAATAGCATTTGTGCAGTCTATGAATTTGTTCTGAGAAATGGTATCGCCTCCATCAGATCCTCCATAATCTCACATCGGACCTAATTATTTTAAGGCTAGAGAACAACCTCTCTACACTAAGGCTAGGTTCACATTGCGTTAGGGCAATCCGTTTAGTGCATAGGCTAACGGACTGCGCTAACGCAATGTCCCAAAAGGGATCCCGTTTGCCGATCCCGCTAGCACAGATGCCCGATCTGCGCTAGCGAGGAACGGACAACGAACGCTGCAAACAGCGTTCGAGGTCCGTCAATCAAATGATGGCACATCGCTAGCGCACGCCCATTGTGGGCGTGCGCTAGTGATGCGTTCGCCACTGCAAGCAATGGCGGCGTTAACAGACTTATGTTACACCGCGTTATAACGTAGTCCGTTTAACGGGTTCACACAACGCAGTGTGAACCTAGCCTAACTTGGGTTGGTGGCAAAGCAGTAACCACATGGGCGACATCTCTTGACAATTTCAGGGAGTAAAGGAATTGCCTTGTGCACAGTCAGTTTTGATGAACGATTGAACCCTTCAAGTAAAAAATGTTGCAGAAATTTGGTCAATCTTTTTTCTATGGGAGTGGAATCTTGTTCCCTGTGGTGACGCTTTGCCTGCTCCATATCGTCCAAATACTTGTCGAAATCAAACTCCTCATCTGATGAGGATGAAGGAACGGCAGCAGCAGCACTGGCAGGACCGAGTCCTCTTGGCCATCCTGTAGCTACTCATCGTAACTGCTACCTCAGAGCGTCTATTCCTTTAGTAAGCTGTTGATGTAAACGATGTCTCATATCCTGTCGGGTTCGGTAACGCTTTAGCAAAAGCCGACAATTGAATTACTGACTTTTCTGCTGTCTGGCTCAGTATTATTTATTGTTATAGTGCCATTTATTCCATGGCACTTTACATGTGAGGAGGGGTATACATAATAAAAACAAATGCAATAATCTTGAACAATACAAGACACAACTGGTACAGGAGGAGAGAGGACCCTGCCCGTGAGGGCTCACAGTCTACAAGGGATGGGTGAGGATAGAGCTGGTCATGCAGCGGTTTGGTCGATCGGTGGTTACTGCAGGTTGTAGGCTTGTCGGAAGAGGTGGGTCTTCAGGTTCTTTTTGAAGGTTTCGATGGTAGGCGAGAGTCTGATGTGGTAGAGGGTTCCAGAGTAGGGGTGATACGCGAGAAAAATCTTGTATGCGATTGTGGGAAGAGGAGATAAGAGGGGAGTAGAGAAGGAGATCTTGTGAGGATCGGAGGTTGCGTGCAGGAAATTATCGGGAGACGAGGTCACCGATGTATGGAGGAGACAGGTTGTGGATGGCTTTGTATGTCATGGTTAGGGTTTTGTACTGGAGTGTCTGGGCAATGGGGAGCCAGTGAAGGGATTGACATGGGAGAGGCCGGGGAATAGCGGGGGGACAGGTGGATTAGTCGGGCAGCAGAGTTTAGAATAGATTAGAGGGGAGACCAAAGAGCAGGAGGTTGCAGGAGTCGAGGTGGGAGATGATGAGGGCATGGACTAGGGTTTTTGCACATTCTTGGTTGAGGAATGAACGGATTCGTGAAATATTTTTGAGTTGAAGTCGGCAGGAAGTGGAAAGGGCTTGGATATGTGGTTTGAAGGAGAGATCAGCGCCAAAGATTACCCCGAGGCAACGAGCTTATGGGACTGGGGAGAGTGGGCAGCCGTTTACTGAAATGGATAGGTTCGTTGGGGGGTAGCGTCAGATGGGGGAAAGATGATGAATTCTGCTTTGTCCATGTTAAGTTTCAGAAATCTAGCGGAGAAGAAGGATGAAATAGTGGACAGACATTGAGGCATTCTGGTTAGTAGGGAGGTGATTTCTGGTCCAGAGATGTAGATCTGTGTGTCATCAGCATAGAGATGATACTGAAAGCCATGAGATTCTATGAGCTGTCTCAGGCCAAAGGTGTAAATGGAGAAGAGCAGGGGCCCTAGAACTGAACCTTGTGGGACTCCGACAGATAGGGGGCGAGGTGAGGAGAATGTGTGAGTGGGAGATGCTGAATGTCCGGTCTGTTAGGTATGATGAGATCCAGGATATTGCCAAGTCTGTGATGCTAAGGGATGAGAGGGTCTGTAATAATAGGGAATGGTCCACTGTGTCAAAGGCAGCCGACAGGTCGAGGAGGACAGAGTAGTGTCGCTTGCTCTTGGCACCCTCCTGGACATGCTGGCCCAATCAAAGGCCTGTGGGTCCATTGAGGACATGGAGGTAAGCGCCTCACTAACTGAGTTAGGACTGAGGAAGGACTGAGTTAGCAGTCCACGAGGTGGACACCGGGAATCATGCCCCACTACGGCGAACACCCTATTGAATCTCCGACCAGGTGCAGCAGGTTACGTGCCAGGAGATCGATGAGATGTTACAGCTGGGGGTGATTTGACAGAGTGCGTGGGCCTCACCTGTAGTTCTCGTGCCAAAGAAGGATTAGACCACCCGGTTCTGCGTGGACTACAGGGGGCTCAACGCCATCACAGCCTCTGATGCGCACCCAATGCCATGCATCGAGGAGCTACTGGAGAGGTTAGCTGGCAAAGATTACATAACAATAATGGATCTGAGTCGAGGATACTGGCAGATTCCCCTGAGCCCCGAGGCGCAGGAGAAGTCCGCCTTTATCACGCCCTTTGGACTGTATGAGTCCTTGGTCATGCCCTTCGGCATGAAGAATGCCCCTGCCACTTTCCAGCGGATGGTCAACCTGCTTCAGGGACTGGAGATGTACGCCGTGGCGTACTTGGATGACATTGCCATCTTCAGTTCCTCCTGGGAGGAACACCTGCAGCGTCTCGAGGAGGTGCTCAGGCGAATTCACTGAGCTGGACTATCAAGCCGGGAAAGTGCCAGATGGGCATGAGTGAGGTCCACTACCTGGGGCACCGGATAGGCAGGGGCACAATGAAGCCAGAGCATGGCAATGTTGATGGGTTGGCCCACCAGGGTGAACCTGCTGAGGTGCGCATGGAGGAGCACCATCAGTTCCTGCCTCCATAGTGCACACCTGAAGGGGGAGGTGTGAGGAAAATGTATATAATAAGTTTAGTTTCTCTGCCAGCACATATAGGGTGGGCGTTGACCCCCTTTACTTCAGGGTTTAGCTTATCTTTTCATTGGGCGTAGAAGAGCTTTTATTGCTTCTTAGCTTTGAGAAAGAACATACCATTGTTCGAAACGCGTTGCTTGCTACTCTTCATTATGTAATTTATTGGATTGGACTGGACTTTGCTTTTTACCCGTAATAAATTTGTAAGTTTGTGGAAGCTGGATTTTTTTTCTCATTTTTTGGATTGCTTGCTCACGTGATGACTACACGTTATCCGTGCTTCCCCACAACACATGCCGACAGGTGAGCTGGTATATATTTTTTTCTTTTTTCTGCTTTATTGCTTCTTGCTAGCCCATGCTGTGGGCTAAAACCCCCCCTCCTCCCCCCCCCCCCCTGAATACAACAAACCAGCCCTATGGCAGACACTGGGTAACCTGAAGCTTGTGTATGAGCACGGTGTGGCTTTAAACTGCAGATGACCAATCCTGCAAAGCCACCTGTGGTCCCTCCCTTCTCAGTCAGGAATTTCTTTTGTCTCCAGGGTCTGAAAACGTAAAGATCTCTGACCTCAGTGAATATCATTAACCAGCCCTTTAGTGATTTCCCAAGGCTGGAGTATATAAGCCCCACACTTAACCCAGCCGGGAGTCTGAGTTTTTTTAGCCTGAGGAGCTGTACTATGCATTGGGACATTTGGGAGCTCTGCCTGCAGCATGGTTTTGCCTGACATGAACTGAAAACATGTGAGTTTTACCTTCTTTATTCCATGTTTTATAATTGCTTGTACATATTTTCAATTGTCTCATATTGTAACATCCTTGTAATATTTTCTATAAACACTGCCTTGTCTTTCGGAGTAAAATATATAAATTACTAGTTTCGTTCTTCCTGTTCTAAAACGTACCCTCAGTATTCTGAAGGGAATTACGCTACTGTTTTGGGTTAGCTTTGGACCCGTTAATCGAAGCTGGTGGCAGCACACCGTGTGCTGTGCCTTTGGGTGTCATTGTAGCGACTGCGGCGTTGATAATTATTGTTCCTGCCTGAGTGAGAGTAGTTATATCGCATTGCTGCAGCGTGCCCAATAGCCAATACATAGCAGGCAGCCTTTCTGGCGACTAATTACCCTAGGTGCAGTACCTAGTCTGACCTGAGGGTGAGGGGGGCGCCAGAGAGCTGCAAGTTGAAGCAGAACTGTAAAGCGGGATATACATAAATCCCGGCAGTTCGTGGTATATTGAAGAGAAGTGGGATAACTAGAATAAGCCCCTGCTGTAAACAAAGAGGTCCATAGACTTGTGTGTGTGTTTTTTTTTTTTTTTCCAATCACATTGTAGCAGTGGATGGATAACTAAGATAAACCCCCTGCACATGTGATACCAGTCTGTTGGCCTAAAGTCACCCCGATCCGTGACGTGGGGGTGACGGTCACGGTGTGAATCGTGGCAATATATCGGTCGTCCATGACAGCACTACGGAGGGGATCGGCCCTTCAGGTACAGGAAACCTACAGATACATAAGGGCGGCACCTCTCCCACGCATCAGTTGGTTTCCTGTTCTTGGAGGACAGGATTCCCTTTAGATACGACTTCGTTCACCTATCAATACCCAGGCTGGCTGTCCGACCCAGGTAGCGAGGGGGTCTCCTACCTCGGGCAGTGCGGGTCCCTGGAAGCGCCACGGTGGGTCCGGGTAGGACTCCATGACAGTGAGCGGTGCAGGATGGAGCGACGTCCGGAGGAGGTCTGTCCCCAGTGGCAGCGAGGTGAATATGTCCCCCCCCAGGGTCCGTTCACCCTCCTGGGCCTCGGTCTTCCCTGCCTCTGGTCCCCCATCGGTGCGGTGCAGGCTTCCGGGAGCGCCCTGTGCGCTCCTTTCGGTTCAGGGGGGGTCGGACACTGGCTTCTACCGCGATCGCCGCAGTGCTGCGGCAGCAGGCGGTGATAGTATAGCGGCTGGGGGTCCGGCGGTGCCGTCCCCGGCTTCCGGGCGCGTCACTGAGCGCACTGCCTGATACGGAAGTGACGCGCAGGGGGCGGGGCCGGGACCGGAAACCAAACACCAGTCGGCTTTTTGCTGAGAACGCCACTGTCCTGCATGCGGGGGGGGGGGGGGGGGGCGATTGGAGGGGGGGTGGAGCAGTGTCCTGCACGTGGGGCGGTGGATTGGCGACGCACCTGCACATGTTCCGGATCCGGGGGAAGGGCTATTTATAGCCGAACAGAACGCTGCAGGGCTGCTTGTGAGCCCATCTGCAGCTATGGATGAGCCGGAAGCTACCGTCGGTGTGCTGGAGCAGTACAGAGCCTCGGAGAGGTCCCATGCGAACCCCCAGCCGAAGACCCGCAGACGCAGTGATTAGCCCAGTCGCAGATCTAAACAGAAGGATCTGGACCGACCCGACCCTCCCCCCCCCCCCCCCCAGGAATCCGGTACCTACCGCTACGGCCTGGGTAAGAGATCTTTGTGAATGTACCCTGATGCAGTCTTTTCCTATGTTTATTTCCTTAGGGGAAAAAATGCGCTGGTAAGGTAAAAACCGAATGCGCACTATGCGCTTGCCCTTTGCCAGACGCCTACCCTAAAAGACTTTGTCAGTCATGTGTGCGGCAGACAGTAGGGAATAGATTGATGGGAACACTGTATAGCGGTAGCACCGGATAAATTACATAGCCTTTTTCTCTGCTCCCATAGGTGGCAGAAGAGTCTCCTGATTTTACGTCAAAGCTTAGGGAGATTATCAGGAAGGAGGTGAAAGATTCCCTGAAATCCCTCTCCCGGGGGGAGCCTTCCAAAAGAAGAAGGGAGCCTAGCGCCTCAGATTCGGATTCGTCCGCTGGCCCTAGAAGGGAGAATGATTCAGACACCTCTGTCTCCTCGGCATCCTCTTCAGAAGAGGATTCTAATCGTTTGTTTCCCGTTGGACCAGATGGACAAGCTGATCAAATCAGTTAGATCCACTATGGGGGTGGCTGACGAAAGGCCAGAACTTTCAGCGCAGGACCTAATGTTTGGCAGTCTAGACCCAAAAAAGCGTAGGTCATTTCCGCTTAATGACAAGGTTCAGAACCTTATCAAAAGGGAATGGAAAAAGCCAGAGAAAAAAGGCTCCTTTCCACCGGCCTTTAAACGTAGATATCCCTTTGAGGACCCCCTGGTGAACACATGGGATAAGGCACCAAAATTGGACGCAGCGGTGGCTAAGGCGTCTAAAAAATCATCTATTCCCTTTGACGACATGGCTTCCCTAAAGGATCCTCTCGATAAGAAGGCTGACTCATTTCTTAAAGGGACATGGGAGATGTCGGCGGGTGCCCGAAGGCCTGCAGTAGCTGCGACATGTGCAGCCAGATCAATGATGGTCTGGCTGGATCAACTAGGGTCCAAATTGGAAGAGGGAGTCTCCAGAGAATCCATGGTAAAATTCCTGTCAACAATTCAGAATGCCGCTGCCTTTCTCGCGGACGCATCTGCAGATTCTGCAAGAATGGCGGCTAGAGCGGCAGGATTATCAAATGCGGCACGCAGGGCCCTATGGCTGAAATGTTGGCCGGATGACCTTCAATCCAGATCCCGTCTATGCTCTATCCCATGCGAAGGGGGAATACCTGTTCGGTCCAGTCCTAGACGAACTGCTGGAGAAAGCCGGAGACGAGAAGAAGAAATTTCCCAGTCTACCGACCACTTCTTACAGGCATCCCTTCGCAGGGAAAAGTTTTTTTCGAAGGAGACCAGCTAGAGACCAGAGCAGATGGGACGATAAAAGGAAGAAAGGTACTGGATTTATGTTTGGAGATGGGGGACGTCAGGAGCCTTCCCGTGAGGTCAAAAAACCACCCCAATGACTAGTCGCCCCGGTGGGAGGTAGACTATCTGCCTTCTACCCGGCCTGGTCCAAAATCTCCAGTAGCGATTGGATTTTGGGAATAATAGCTACGGGTCTGCGGCTAGAATTCTCTATCCCTCAGAATTTTTTCAGAATTACGCCACTCAGGTCCTCTCCAACGGAACAGGCGGCCCTAGAAACGGAAGTTCACGACTTGCTCTACAAGAATGTCCTTTCGGGAAACCACTGGGTAAATCTGACAGGGAGAAGGACTTGGGGATCCTAGTTAATGATAAACTTACCTGGAGCAGCCAGTGCCAGGCAGCAGCTGCCAAGGCAAACAGGATCATGGGGTGCATTAAAAGAGGTCTGGATACACATGATGAGAGCATTATACTGCCTCTGTACAAATCCCTAGTTAGACCGCACATGGAGTACTGTGTCCAGTTTTGGGCACCGGTGCTCAGGAAGGATATAATGGAACTAGAGAGAGTACAAAGGAGGGCAACAAAATTAATAAAGGGGATGGGAGAACTACAATACCCAGATAGATTAGCGAAATTAGGATTATTTAGTCTAGAAAAAAGACGACTGAGGGGCGATCTAATAACCATGTATAAGTATATAAGGGGACAATACAAATATCTCGCTGAGGATCTGTTTATACCAAGGAAGGTGACGGGCACAAGGGGGCATTCTTTGCGTCTGGAGGAGAGAAGGTTTTTCCACCAACATAGAAGAGGATTCTTTACTGTTAGGGCAGTGAGAATCTGGAATTGCTTGCCTGAGGAGGTGGTGATGGCGAACTCAGTCGAGGGGTTCAAGAGAGGCCTGGATGTCTTCCTGGAGCAGAACAATATTGTATCATACAATTATTAGGTTCTGTAGAAGGACGTAGATCTGGGGATTTATTATGATGGAATATAGGCTGAACTGGATGGACAAATGTCTTTTTTCGGCCTTACTAACTGTGTTACTAAGTTAGAGGATTCTACTCTCCTCTATTCCCGATACGTAAACCTGACGGCTCCTTCAGAACAATTAACCTTAGGGCTCTTAACAATTTCCTGACTGTAGAATCATTTAAAATGGAGACTATTAACACCGCAATAAAGCTACTGTTTAAAAACTGCTTTATGGTAGTATTGGATTTAATGGACGCCTATTACCATATCCCCATTTATGCAGGTCACCAACGATTCCTGAGGGTGGCGGTGCGGTTGGATGGGGTAGTAAGACACTTCCAGTATAGGGCCCTCCCCTTTGGTATATCGGTCGCCCCTCGGGTGTTTACCAAAGTAATGGCTGAAGTTATGGCACACCTGCACGAGTCTGACATTCTAATAATCCCCTACCTGGATGATCTCCTTATCGTAGGTAAAACGGCGGATCACTGTCTGGAACAGTTACATAAAGTAATGTCGGCCCTGGAGCGTCTGGGGTGGATGCTAAACGTTAAAAAAATCACGGTTACAGCCCATGACGGTGCAGCGATTTTTAGGCCTAACCCTGGATTCCCAGGTTCAGGAATGCCATTTGCCTCACGAGAAAATTAATCGCCTGCACCTTCAGGTGCTGAATGCCTCAAAAAACCCCACCATGTCCCTTAGAACAGTGATTTTCAACCAGTGTTCCGCGACACATGGTCGGGTGTGCCGCGGGGAACGTTCCCAGTGGCGTATCTAGGGGGGGGCAGCCGGGGCATGTGCCCCGGGCGCAGCCGGCAAGGGGGCGCAGTTGGGCCGCCTAATGCGGCGGTCCAAAGAGTCTCCCCCGGCGGCTGCATTCTGCCGCCCCCGCACTGGGAGTCAGCTGTTCTCTGTGCCGACTGTCAAGCTGACAGCCGGCACAGAGAAGCTGCAGCGCGCCGGCTCCCGGAGATCAATTGTACTCAGACATCTACCAGCTGCGAGTACAATTGAGGCTCTGACCGCTGGGTCAGAGCGACGCCAGCAGCGTGATCAAGTCATGTGATCACGCTGCTGGCGTCACTATCCAGCGCACAGGAGACAGAAGAGACCTGGTGGTAAGTGCTCCTGTGCTGTGGAGCTGAAGACACCAAAGATTCAGCGTGGGGCGGGTTTATGGGGAATATTCATTCAGTGTTTGGGGGAGTCAGGATTTAATCAGTGTGTTGGGAGGGGGGGATTTATTCAGTGGGTGTGGGGATTTATTCAGTGGGTGTGGGGATTTATTCAGAGTGTGGGGGGGGATTTATTCAGAGTGTGGGGGGGGATTTATTCAGAGTGTGGGGGGGGGATTTATTCAGAGTGTGGGGGGGGGATTTATTCAGAGTGTGGGGGGGGGATTTATTCAGAGTGTGGGGGGGGGATTTATTCAGAGTGTGGGGGGGGGATTTATTCAGAGTGTGGGGGGGGGATTTATTCAGAGTGTGGGGGGGGGATTTATTCAGAGTGTGGGGGGGGATTTATTCAGAGTGTGTGTGTGGGGGGATTTATTCAGAGTGTGTGTGGGGATTTATTCAGTGTGTGTGGGGGGATTTATTCAGAGTGTGTGTGTGGGGGGATTTATTCAGTGTGTGTGTGTGGGGATTTATTCAGAGTGTGTGTGTGGGGGGATTTATTCAGTGTGTGTGGGGATTTATTCAGTGTGTGTGTGGGGATTTATTCAGTGTGTGTGTGGGGGGATTTATTCAGTGTGTGTGTGTGGGGATTTATTCAGTGTGTGTGTGGGGGGATTTATTCAGTGTGTGTGTGGGGGATTTATTCAGTGTGTGTGTGTGGGGATTTATTCAGTGTGTGTGTGTGGGGATTTATTCAGTGTGTGTGTGGGGGGATTTATTCAGTGTGTGGGATTTATTCAGTGTGTACGTGGGGGGGCTGGAATTTATTTAGCATGTGTGGGGCAGGGTGCATTTATTCTGTGTGGAAGGGGATGGATTTATTCTATCGGAAGGGGAGTGGATATATTCTGTGGGGGTGAGTGGGGAGATGGGGGTGGGCACAGTAGTGAGGGGAAAAATGTGTGCTGACACAGTATTGGGAGCAACGGTGATGGGATGTGTGAGGACAGTATGGGGAGTCGGGGGAATGTGTGAGGGGGGAATATGGAGAGCAAAGGGGTATGTTAGCAGGGGGGATGTACATGAGGGGGCTATTAGAAATGTGTGCAGACAGTATGGGGGGGATGAAAGTGTGAGTGGACACAGAATAGATACTGAGTAGTGTGAGGGTAACAGCCAGGAGGAGACAGTATGCCAAGTAGGAGGAGTGTAATGAAGGGGCACAGTAGAGAGACTGGGCTCTCTATGAGGGACACCGTATGAGAAGGCAGTGTGAAGTATAGAAAAGAGAGAGGGTAGTGTGGATGGCATGTACCATAAGAGGGACAGTGAGGGTCATATTATGTGCTGGGAATAAAGTGAGGGGCAATTATTTACTCAGGGGCTCAGCCTAGGGCAGATACTGTTATTCCGGAGCATTATAATAACACTGCTGTCTTTAAGGGTGTTGTGTCGGGATGTGCTGCAGAAGACGGGAGAAGATGGAAGTCTGCAGAAACGAGCTCTGCCGGTGGATGAGAAGAGTCATCATGGCATCTGGACAAGGTGAAGATGAAAAGAAAGAGGCGACTCCACAAACAACGTCATCTGGATGTAAATGTGTTTTTTTGTGATACTAATTCTCATATTTTTATTTGTTAGGAACATTAAAGGGGATGTCCAAGGTTGTGATGAGTCTGCAGTCATACTAAGCTGAATTCTTGCCCCGGGTGCCAGAAAACCTAGGTACACCTCTGGGGTTTAGGGACCCATACAGCTCATTATCCGTTGCTGGAAAGGACATGACTTTTTAAAGGAGCAAGAGGAACTCATTGAACTGAAGCAAGATCGCGGCTTAAAGCTAAGGTTTGCTGATCTTCCTTTGGACAGTTTTTGGTTATCTGTTGCCAAGGAGTTCCCCATTCTGGCCAACAAAGCTATTTTGACATTGCTCCCATTTTCGACCACATATCTATGTGAGCTGGGCTTCTCAAGCTTGACTGCGATAAAAACTAAAAACAGGGAGAGACTGAGAACTGTTGAGGAAGAGCTTATGTATAAGTATATAAGGGGCCAGTACAAATATCTCGCTGAGGATCTGTTTATACCAAGGAAGGTGACGGGCACAAGGGGGCATTCTCTGCGTCTGGAGGAGAGAAGGTTTTTCCACCAACATAGAAGAGGATTCTTTACTGTTAGGGCGGTGAGAATCTGGAATTGCTTGCCTGAGGAGGTGGTGATGGCGAACTCAGTCGAGGGGTTCAAGAGAGGCCTGGATGTCTTCCTGGAGCAGAACAATATTGTATCATACAATTATTAGGTTCTGTAGAAGGACGTAGATCTGGGTATTTATTATGATGGAATATAGGCTGAACTGGATGGACAAATGTCTTTTTTCGGCCTTACTATGTGACTGTGTGTCTTTCCACCATTCCTGCCAGGATATCCCTTTTGTGTTTATCGAAACAGGCCCAGGTTTCACACTGAGTGAGCATAAATACATTGAGAATCTATATTATTTACTATATGTATAATATGTACTGTTTTAGTGTCATTTTGTGCCATTTTGGTTGGTGGTGTGCCCCGGGATTTTTTAAGTATAGAAAGTGTGCCGCAGCTCAAAAAAGGTTGAAAATCACTGCCTTAGAAGAGCCACGTCTCTGTTAGGCTCTCTCTCGTCCTGTATTCCAGCGGTCCGATGGGCCCAGTATCATACGAGGATACTTCAGGACGAGGTGCCGTTACAACAAAAAAAGGTTGGGGGGATGTCTGGAGAGCCTGCTGACCCTATCCCAAGATGCTATTGTATCCCTCGAATGGTGGCTAGACCGAGAGAACCTGTCCACGGGGATCCCCTGGGAATATAACGGAACTCGTATAGTCACCTCAGACGCTAGCCCTTCTGGGTGGGGGCTCACATGGGGGATATATTGGTCCAGGGGCTTTGGGATCAGTATCAGATGGAAATGTCCTCCAACCTGAAGGAGTTAACGGCAGTGGAACAGGCAGTTAAATCACTCCTTGTCTATCTACAGGGCCACCACGTGCGGGTATTCTCGGACAATCGGGTCACCGTGGCATATATAAACCACCAAGGCGGGACCCATTCCAAATCCCTAATGTGCGTAGCAGATCGTCTGTTCCAGCTAGCAGAGCAACATCTTCTCTCATTGACGGCTCTTCACATAAGAGGAGCAGAAAACACTATGGCGGATTACTTAAGCCGCAACACATTGAGGCAGGGAGAGTGGTCCCTGAACGGCTCCATCTTCGACCTCATCGTGCAAAGGTGGGGTCAACCGGAGGTGGACCTGTTCGCCAAAAAAGAAAACAGAAAAGTGACATAATTCTGCTCTCTGAACCCCAGAGAAAATCCTCTGTCAGTAGACGCCCTCCTCATAGACTGGAACTTCAGGCTAGCCTACGCCTTTCCTCCCCTGTCTCTACTTCCTCTGGTGGTGAGGAAAATCAGGAAGGACAAGGCCACAGTAATATTAATTGCCCCCTTCTGGCCCAGAAGGACGTGGTTTCCATGCCTCAGGACTATGTCAATATCCGACCCATGGGTCTTACCAGACATCCCGGATCTCCTATCCCAGGGCCCAGTCTACCATTCTCGGGCTGTTGGCATTCATCTGACGGTGTGGATTTTGAGCGGGCGCTGTTAAAGGATGGGGGGTTCTCTCTGGGCCTCATTAACACTCTGCTGAAGAGCAGAAAAATAATCACCACAAAAATTTGTCAGGATCTGGAAGAGATTTCTTAAGAACTCGGGGGTAATAGCCGGTCAGTCAATACCGATAGACCAGATTTTGGAATTTTTACAGAAGGGGTTAGATATGGGGTTATCCCCAAATACTCTTAAAGTGCAGGTATCAGCCTTAGGGGCCCTCTTTGGCTGCAACATTGCTGAGAATCACTGGGTCAGCAGATTCATCAGGGCGACAAAACGGTCTAGGCCAATGGTGAATAGGATCATGCCATGGGACCTGAACCTAGTCCTCTCAGTCATGACAGAGACCCCATTTGAGCCAATTTCTTCAGCCTCTATTAAAAATCTATCTCTTAAAGTAGCCTTCCTGGTGGCCATAACATCGGCACGTAGGATAGGCGACATCCAAGCATTATCCAGGGTTCCCCCTTACATGCAGCTTAGGGATGATAGAGTGATACTGTCCCCTGATCCAGCATATCTTCCTAAGGTAGTGTCTAGATTCCACAGAACACAGGAAATAGTTCTTCCATCTTTCCTCCCCAATCCTACTAACGATAAGGAAAGGAAGTTACACCCTTTAGATGTAAAAAGATGTATCTTGGAATATCTAGCAGTAACTGATCCCTGGAAGATAGGACACGGATAGGGCGTTATCTATCAGGGTAGCAGGAAAGGTCATAGAGCATCGAAATCTACTCTAGCTAGATGGATCAGGGAGGCTATCTCGCTGGCATATATCTCAAAGGGCAAGCCGGCGCCTGAAGGTCTAAAAGCGCATTCCACTAGAGCTATGGCGACTTCGTGGGTGGAAAGATTGGAGGTGTCGATCGACCAAATTTGTAATGCTGCTACTTGGTCTTCTCCAAACACATTCTATAACCACTATAGATTGAACCTGGGTGCCTCTTCTGACCTCTTTTGGTGTAAGGGTGCTGCAAGCTGTAGTCCCTCCCTAGTTAGTTACTCTCTGTAATTCTCTCCGTAGTGCTGTCATGGACGACCGATAAAGTCTTGGTTACTCACCGGTTAACTGTTTCTCAGAGTCCATGACAGCACCCATACATACCCTCCCGTTTTCTTAAGTTCTGGGTGTACACCTCTTCCTTTGTTTATAGGATGAGGTTTAACAATGATAAATGTAAGGTTATACACATGGGAAGAGGGAATCAATATCACCATTACACACTGAACGGGAAACCACTGGGTAAATCTGACAGGGAGAAGGACTTGGGGATCCTAGTTAATGATAAACTTACCTGGAGCAGCCAGTGCCAGGCAGCAGCTGCCAAGGCAAACAGGATCATGGGGTGCATTAAAAGAGGTCTGGATACACATGATGAGAGCATTATACTGCCTCTGTACAAATCCCTAGTTAGACCGCACATGGAGTACTGTGTCCAGTTTTGGGCACCGGTGCTCAGGAAGGATATAATGGAACTAGAGAGAGTACAAAGGAGGGCAACAAAATTAATAAAGGGGATGGGAGAACTACAATACCCAGATAGATTAGCGAAATTAGGATTATTTAGTCTAGAAAAAAGACGACTGAGGGGCGATCTAATAACCATGTATAAGTATATAAGGGGACAATACAAATATCTCGCTGAGGATCTGTTTATACCAAGGAAGGTGACGGGCACAAGGGGGCATTCTTTGCGTCTGGAGGAGAGAAGGTTTTTCCACCAACATAGAAGAGGATTCTTTACTGTTAGGGCAGTGAGAATCTGGAATTGCTTGCCTGAGGAGGTGGTGATGGCGAACTCAGTCGAGGGGTTCAAGAGAGGCCTGGATGTCTTCCTGGAGCAGAACAATATTGTATCATACAATTATTAGGTTCTGTAGAAGGACGTAGATCTGGGTATTTATTATGATGGAATATAGGCTGAACTGGATGGACAAATGTCTTTTTTCGGCCTTACTAACTATGTTACTATGTATATAATTCACGGGTAGTGAATAGTTAGTTATTGTATTATTGTTTATTATGTATGCTATTAACCTTGGTGGTCCTCTTGTGCTCTGTAAACCAACTGATGCGTGGGAGAGGTGCCGCCCTTATGTATCTGTAGGTTTCCTGTTGCTGAAGGGCGGATCCCCTCTCTCCGTGGTGCTGTCATGGACTCCGAAAAACACCGTTAACCGGTGAGTAACTAAGACTATCTCTCCAATCCCTCAATAGCGCAAAAAGAATTAATGTGTATGTATGTATGTATATGTGTATATATATATATATATATATATATATATATATATATATATATATATATATACCATAATAAAGAACAGTGTACTCAAATAATTCATGTGATTGAGTGTAAAAGATCAAAATACTACATATTGTATAATACAAAGTGCAGTGTGCAAAGTAAAAAATCACATATCCCATACTATAATTTACTTAAGTGTTTCAACAATAACAAAAGTGCAACGTGCAAGGAGGGATTTGGGAAATTATAGGTATATACCTTTAAGGGTCGCCACGTCCCGTGATCGCGCACCAGTTGGTTTCATGCTGCAGTTACACTGGTGGCCACCAGGTGTCAGTCTGTGACTTCATTTTTTTGCAGGAAGCACTTTGATTCTGGAGGTGACATCTGGAAAAAGGGGTAACTCTGCGCATCCGCTGCGCGCAGGGTGGAGGCTCACAGAAATCAGCGCACGCCTCCAACATATTAGGGTATGTGCGCACGTTGCGGATTCTCTGCGGATCTGCAACGTTTTTTGAAGTGCAGAAACGCTGCAGATCCGCAATTGATTTAAAGTACAATGTAAATCAATGAGCAAAAAAAAAACCTGTGCACACTTTGCGGAAAATCCGCTGCAGAAACGCTGCGATTTAAAAGTAGCATGTCACTTCTTTTTTGCGGATCTGCAGCATTTCTGTACCCATTCTATTATAGAAATCCGCAGGGGTAAAAACCGCAGCAAATCCGCAAGAAAATCGCAGCAAAATCGCACAAAACGCTGAGGAACCGCACAAAAAACGCGACAAATCCGCAGGTGCATTTTCTGCCAGGAGAGGCAGAATCCGCACCAGAAATTCCTGAGGCTAATCCGCAACGTGTGCACATAGCCTTCCTGTGGAATCGCAGAGCGGAGTCTGCATCAAACCGGCAGCCTGTGACCTGAACCCCAAATGATGGGTGGAGGAGCAATGGAGGGGGAGGGGCGCTGTTCTTCTCTCTACTGTTCTACCTTGTGTAGGTGGGGACTGTACTGAGAACGGTGACTGCACCAGCAGAATAGTGAGTGCAGCTCTGGAGTATAATACAGGATGTAACTCAGGATCAGTAATGTAATGTATGTACACAGTGACTGCACCAGCAGAATAGTGAGTGCAGCTCTGGAGTATAATACAGGATGTAACTCAGGATCAGTAATGTAATGTATGTACACAGTGACTGCACCAGCAGAATAGTGAGTGCAGCTCTGGAGTATAATACAGGATGTAACTCAGGATCAGTAATGTAATGTATGTACACAGTGACTGCACCAGCAGAATAGTGAGTGCAGCTCTGGAGTATAATACAGGATGTAACTCAGGATCAGTAATGTAATGTATGTACACAGTGACTGCACCAGCAGAATAGTGAGTGCAGCTCTGGAGTATAATACAGGATGTAACTCAGGATCAGTAATGTAATGTATGTACACAGTGACTGCACCAGCAGAATAGTGAGTGCAGCTCTGGGGTATAATACAGGATATAACTCAGGATCAGTAATGTAATGTATGTGCACAGTGACTGCAACAGCAGAATAGTGAGTGCAGCTCTGATGTATAATACAGGATGTAACTCAGGATCAGTAATGTATGTAAACAGTGACTGCACCAGCAGAATAGTGAGTGCAGCTCTGGGGTATAATACAAGAGGTAACTCAGGATCAGTAATGTATGTACACAGTGACTGCACCAGCAGAATAGTGAGTGCAGCTCTGGGGTATGATACAGGAGGTAACTCAGGATCAGTAATGTATGTACACAATGACTGCACCAGCAGAATAGTGAGTGCAGCTCTGGGGTATAATACAGGAGGTAACTCCGGATCACTAATGTATGTACACAGTGACTGCACCAGCAGAATAGTGAGTGCAGCTCTGGAGTATAATACAGGATATAACTCAGGATCAGTAATGTAATGTATGTACACAGTGACTGCACCAGCAGAATAGTGAGTGCAGCTCTGGGGTATCATACAGGAGGTAACTCAGGATCAGTAATGTATGTACACAGTGACTGCACCAGCAGAATAGTGAGTGCAACTCTGGGGTATAATACAGGATGTAACTCAGGATCAGTAATGTAATGTATACACACAGTGACTGCACCAGCAGAATAGTGAGTGCAGCTCTGGAGTATATAATACAGGATGTAACTCAGGATCAGTAATGTATGTACATAGTGACTGCACCAGCAGAATAGTGAGTGTAGCTCTGGAGTATAATACAGGATGTAACTCAGGATCAGTAATGTAATGTATGTACATGTGACTGCACCAGCAGAATAGTGAGTGCAGCTCTGGAGTGTAATACATTACGTAATGTATGTACACAGTGACTGCACCAGCAGAATAGTGAGTGCAGCTCTGGGGTATAATACAGGATGTAACTCAGGATCAGTAATGTATGTTCACAGTGAGTGCACCAGCAGAATAGTGAGTGCAGCTCTGGAGTATAATACAGGATGTAACTCAGGATCAGTAATGCAATGTATCACGATTCGCACCGTTACCGTCACCCCCACGTCACGACACACACAAGTCTATGGACCTCTTAGTTTACAGCAGGGGCTTATTCTAGTTATCCCACTGCTCTACAATATACCACGAACTGCAGGGATTTATGTATATCCCGCTTTACAGTTCTGCTTGAACGTGCAGCTCCCTGGCGCCCCCCTTACCCTCAGGTCAGATTAGGTATTGCACCTAGGGTAATTAGTCGCCAGAAAGTCTGCCTGCTATGTACTGGCTATTGGGCACGCTGCAGCGACGTGATATAACTACTCCTGCGCAGGCAGGAACAATAATTATCAATGCCGCAGTCGCTACGACGACACCCAAAGGCACCGCACAAGGTATGCTGCCACCAGCTTCGATTAAACGGGTCCAAAGCTAACTCAAAACAGTAGCGCAATTCCCTTCAGAAGATTTAGGGTACGTTTTAGACAGGAAGAACAAATCTAGCAATTTATATATTTTACTCTGAAAGATTAGGCAGTGTTTATAGAAAATATTACAAGGATGTTACAATATGAGACAATTGAAAAATATGTACAAGCTAATTATAAAAATAACATGGATTAAAGAAGAAAGGTAAAACTCACATGTTCTCAGTTCATGTCAGGCAAAACCATGCTGCAGGCAGAGCTCCCTAATGTCCCAATGCATAGTACAGCTCCTCAGGCTAAAAAACTCAGACTGCAGGCTGGGTTAAGTGTGGGGGCTTATATACTCCAGCCTCGGAACATCACTAAAGGACTGGTTAATGATATTCACCGAGGTCAGAGAGCTTTACGTTTTCAGACCCTGGAGACAAAGAAATTCCTGACTGAGAAGGGAGGGACCACAGGTGGCTTTGCAGGATTGGTCACCTGCAGTTTAAAGCCACACCCTGCTCACACACTAGCTTCAAATTACCCAGTGTTTACCATAGGGCTGGTTTGTTGTATTCAGCGGGGGATAGAGGGGGGTTTTTGTTGTGAATTCTGCTCTTGGGCTCCCTCCGGTGGTTATGAGTGGTAGTGCTGCTGTCTTTGGATCGCAGCATTTATCAGGTGTGTCCACTTAATTGCAATTTGGACTGGGCTATTTAGTCTTGCTTGATCCTTTAGTCAGTGCCAGTTGTCCATTGTTTTTGGAGGATTCACATCCATACCTGGTCTCTCTTGTTTTGCTGTTCATTTCTACAAAGATAAGTTCTGGCTTTGTTTTTGCTGTCCACATGCTGTGGACCTTATAGTTCAGTGCATTTTCATGTTTTGTCTTGTCCAGCTTTGTCTGTGAAGGATTTTTTGCAGCCAAGCTATGTCTCTGGAGATGCAGATATACCCTTCATGTCTTTAGTCAGATGTGGAGATTTGTATTTTCTGTGGTGGATATTTTCTAGTGTTTTAATACTGACCGCATAGTACTCTGTCCTATTCTTTCTTTTTAGCTAGAATGGCCTCCTTTGCTAAATCCTGATTTGTCTGCGTATGTCATTTCCCTCTCCTCTCAGTCAATATTCGTGGGGGGCTGTCTATCCCTTGGGGATTTTCTCTGAGGCAAGATAGTTTTCCCGTTTCTATCTTTAGGGGAAGTTAGTTCTTAGGCTGTGTCGAGGGGTCTAGGGAGTGTTAGGTACTTCCCACGGCTACTTCTAGTTGCGGTGCTAAGTTCAGGGTCTGCGGTCAGTACAGGTACCACCTTCTCCAGAGTACGTCTCATGCTGCTCCTAGGCCATCAGTTCATAACAGGTTTTACAGTTGCCATGCTTTTGTGACCATGGTCAGAAGTGCAAACATCCCTCAGCTATGGTTTTTACATTATCGTGACATACTTTTTCCTCACACCTCCCCATTTTGTTCTGTGCTAGGGAGGCATAACCCCACGGTATGCCTCCATGCGCACCTCCGTAGGTTCATCCTGGCGGGACAGTCCATCTGCATGGCCATGCTCCTTGCCCGTTTTGTGTTCAATGGTGAAGTCAAACTGCAGAAGGGCAAGGCTCCAGCGTAGCAACCTGCCGTTGGTTCCACACATGGCGTTTAGCCAGCGCAGAGGGTTGTGGTCTGTCACTACGGTGAAGGTATGACCGTACAAGTAGGGCTGTAAGCGCTGCAGGGCCCAGACTATGGCCAGGCACTCCTCAATGGTGGAGTAGGCCACTTCCCTCGGTAAAAATTTCCGGCTCAGGTACAACACGGGCTGCTCTTGATCCCCCGAGTCAACCTGGCTGAGCACAGCATCGAGGCCAAACTCACTGGCGTCGGTCTGTACCAAGAACGGTCGACTGCTTTCAACACAGGGGCATTGCACAGTGCTGTTTTCAACGCCTGGATGGCCCCCTCACAGCCATCGGTCCAGTTGACGATGTGGGGTAGTTTCTTCCTGGTGAGTTCCGTTAAGAGTTTTGCTAGGCTACTATAGTGCGGTACGAAGCGCCTATAGTATCCTGCAGTGCCCAGGAAGGACATCACCTGTTTTTTGGTCCTGGGAGTGGGCCAGTTCACGATCGCTCCCACTTTCTGAGGCTCTGGCTTTAGGGTGCCTCCGCCTACCTGGTGCCCCAGGTAGTGGACCTCACTCACGCCCATCTGGCACTTTCCCAGCTTGATAGTCAGTCCAGCTCAGTGAATTCACCTGAGCACCTCCTCGAGATGCTGCAGGTGTTCCTCCCAGAAGGAACTGAAGATGGCAATGTTGTCCAAGTACGCCACTGCGTTCTCCTCCAGTCCCTGAAGCAGGAGGTTGACTATCCGCTGGAAAGTGGCTGGGGCATACTTCATGCCGAAGGGCATGACCATGGACTCATACAGTCCAAAGGGCGTGATAAAGGCGGACTTCTGCGCCTCGGGGCTCAGGGGAATCTGCCAGTATCCTCGACTCAGATCCATTATTGTCAGGTATTTTGCGCCAGCTAACCTCTCAAGCAGCTCCTCGATGCGCGGCATTGGGTGCGCATCAGAGGCTGTGATGGCGTTGAGCCCCCTGCAGTCCACGCAGAACCGGGTGGTCCGGTCCTTCTTTGGCACGAGAACTACAGGTGAGGCCCACGCACTTTTTTTTACCGTCTAATCACCCCCAGCTGTAACATCTCATCGATCTCCTGGCGCATAACCTGCTGCACCTGGTCGGAGATTCGATAGGGTATTCGCCATAGTGGGGCATGATTCCCGGCGTCCACCTCGTGGACTGCTAACTCGGTCCTTCCAGGTCGGTTGGAGAAAACGGCCCAGAAGGGTTCCAGCTTGGTCCGCAACTGCGACCGCTGGGGTTTGGTTAGTGAGGCGCTTACCTCCACATCCTCAATGGACCCACCGGCCTGTGATTGGGCCAGCATGTCCAGGAGGGTGTCTTCCTCCCCGTCTTCGGGCAAGCTGCAGACCGTAAGGACGAAAGGTTTATGTTCGTGATGAGCCTTCATCATGTTGATGTGAAAGTCCTTTCGTCTACCCCGAGCGTGGTCAAGAGTGACCACGTAAGGCTGGTTTCACATTTGCATTTTTTGGCGCAGTGTTTTAGCGCAAAAAAAGCATGCGTTTTTTGTATGCGTTTTGCCGACGTATGCGTCGTTTCTTTGCATGCGTTTAGTTGCAGAAAAGCAACATGTAGTAATTTCTAGAGGTGTTTTTTTGCGGCAAAAAAACGCATTCTTTTTTTTGCGGCAAAAAAACGTATTGCTGTCTATGTAAACGCATGCGTTTTTAAGCACATGAATTTGGTTGCGTTTTTAAACGCATGCGTTATCATAGAAAAAAACAAGTCTACACACTGATAAGCCACCCCCCACCATCAAGGTGATAAAGGGATCCTAACATTAAAGGGATCCAAACCCTAACCCCCCACCATCAAGGTGATAAAGGTTGATTTTGATGATTGGCAGCTGTCACACACTTCTCATCATGCATTTAAAAAACAAACGCAGGAAAAATGCATGTAAATGCGTCAAAACGCCGTTTTTTTTTTTACCGCATAAGAAAACGCATGCGTCTAAAAAACGCAGTGTTTGCACTCGTTTACATGCGTTTTTTTCACCACCTGCGTTTTTAATGCTGCGTTTTTAAACGCAAATGTCACGATTCACACCGTGACCGTCACCCTACGTCACGGATCGGGGTGACTTTAGGCCAACAGACGGCTATCACATGTGCAGGGGGGCTTATCTTAGTTATCCCTCCACTGCTACAATGTGATGAAAACACACACACAAGGCTATTGACCTTAATTTACAGCAGGGGCTTATTTTAGTTATCCCACTGCTCTTAGATCCCTGCAGTTTGTGGTATATTGATGTATATCCCGCTTACAGTTCCACTTAAGAATTGCGGCTCTCTGGCGCCCCCCTTACACTCAGGTCAGATTAGGTACTGCACCTGGGGTAATTAGTCGCCAGAAAGGCTGCCTGCTATGTACTGGCTATTGGACACGCTGCAGTGACTCGATAACTACTCCCACTCAGGCAGGAACAATAATTATTAACGCCGCAGTCGCTACAACATCACCCAAAAGCCTGCACACTATCGCTGCCACCAGCTTTGATTAAACGGGTCCGAAGCTAACCCAACACAGTAGCGTAATTCCCTTCAGGAGACTTGGGGTACGTTTTTAGAGCATGGAGAAAGAACTAGTATTAAATAATATACCCCACAGAAAGGCTGGCTTATCCAGACCCTCCTCTCTCTACATTCTGAGTATTTTAACCTTAAATTTGTCTACTTCCTATAACTTCGCTACAAAACATGTTATAGTCCTAACAAACCCAGCATTCATCTCGGATTAACGTGGGCATTCTAATGAGATCAAATATGTCCTATCTGGGATACATATTTACAGAGAAATCCCTACTACTTTACCAGATGGAGTTAGAAGCCCGTGTTTAGAGGGATGGGCAGATCCACCGAGGGAGAGTATGAATATATATTTTCGTGTTCTTATCTTAAATGGTTTGCCTAATATCTTACAAAAACAGAACAAAGAACTTTCATGGATTCTGGAAATTTCTAATCCAGTTATAGCTGGAGAAGAGTTGGAGCCTTCCAAAGCGATCGTAAATTCGTTTCTTCAATAAAACTCCCCCCAGTACATTGGCAAGGCAGCTCTTGGCTGAGTAAAAGGGAAGGGGGTCTTTTTAGCCCACAGCCTGCTAGCAAGAGAAACTACTTATATGATATTTCATACCATATCGTGACACCACCCCCTTTTGGTGTGCGCTACGGAGGCAGAACCTCATGGTGCTCCTCCATGCGCACTTCAGCAGGTACACCCTGGCGGGACAGTCCATCTGTATTCCCATGCTCCCTGCCCGTTTTGTGTTCAATGGTGAAGTCAAACTGCTGAAGGGCAAGGCTCCAGCGTAGCAACCTGCCGTTGGTTCCACACATGGCGTTTAGCCAGCGCAGAGGGTCGTGGTTGGTCACCACAGTGAAGGTGCGACCGTACAAGTAGGGCTGCAAGCGCTGCAGGGCCCAGACTATGGCCAGGCACTCCTTCTCGATGGTGGAGTAGGCCACTTCCCTCTGCAAAAGTTTCCGGCTCAGGTATAACACGGGGTGCTCTTGGTCCTCTGAGTCAACCTGGCTGAGCACAGCACCAAGGCCAAACTCGCTGGCGTTGGTCTGCACCAAGAACGGTCGACTGCTGTCGACTGCTTTCAACACAGGGGCGTTGCACAGTGCTGTTTTCAACGCCTGGATGGCCCCCTCACAGCCATCGGTCCAGTTGACTATGTGGGGTAGCTTCTTCCTGGTGAGGTTCGTCAAGGGTTTTGCCAGGCTACTATAGTGCTGTACGAATCGCTTATAGTACCCTGCCGTGCCCAGGAAGGACATCACCTGTTTCTTGTATGTAATAAAACCTGGCACTCAACTTTTATGTCTGAAGAAATATTTTTATTATCAGCAACGAAACGTTTCGGTCGCAAAAAACCGTCATCATGACGCTCTCTCTGCTTAGGGCGTCTGACCAGCGGTGGACACCGCGTCGCTACAGCCATCCCTGCACGGATGCTGCCCATGCAGCCATACGGATTATTTCCCTGCGTCTATGCTGAAACTACCTATCGCCTGCCCACACGGGCACATTTCTTATAAAAAACGCTACATAAGCACGTGACTGATGAAGGTCCAGTTTTTTGGGACCGAAACGTTTCGTTGCTGATAATAAAAATATTTCTTCAGACATAAAAGTTGAGTGCCAGGTTTTATTACATATGGTTATGGTGTTGGAACCTACCTGAGCACCACTAGTTCTTAGGCAGTGCACAAGTTTTAAAAAAATCACCTGTTTCTTGGTGACGGGAGTGGGCCAGTTCACGATCGCGCCCACTTTCTCAGGATCTGGCTTCAGGGTGTTTCCGCCTACCCGGTGCCCCAGGTAGTGGACCTCCCCCTCATGCCCATCTGGCACTTTCCCGGCTTGATAGTCAGTCCTGCTTGGTGAATTCGCCTGAGCACCTCCTCGAGATGCTGCAGGTGTTCCTCCCAGGAGGAACTGAAGATGGCAATGTCATCCAAGTACGCCACGGCATACTTCTCCAGTCCCTGAAGCAGGAGGTTGACCATCCGCTGGAAAGTGGCAGGGGCATTCTTCATGCCGAAGGGCATGACCGTGGACTCGTACAGTCCGAAGGGCGTGATAAAGGCGGACTTCTCCTGCGCCTCGGGGCTCAGGGGAATCTGCCAGTATCCTGTACTCAGATCCATTGTTAGGTAATCTGCGCCAGCTAACCTATCCAGCAGCTCCTCGATGCGCGGCATTGGGTGCGCATCAGAGGCTGTGATGGCATTGAGCCCCCTGTAGTCCATGCAGAACCGGGTGGTCCGGACTTTCTTTGGCACGAGAACTACAGGTGAGGCCCACGCGCTCTTTGACTGTCGAATCACCCCCAGCTGTAACATCTCATCGATCTCTTG
Source organism: Ranitomeya imitator (assembly GCF_032444005.1). Lineage (NCBI taxonomy): Eukaryota > Metazoa > Chordata > Amphibia > Anura > Dendrobatidae > Ranitomeya > Ranitomeya imitator. The sequence continues at coordinate 751,856 of NC_091290.1, forward strand.
GCACATAATCTGTTGCACCTGGTCAGAGATTCGATAGGGCGTTCGCCGTAGTGGGGTGTGATTCCCGGTGTCCACCTCGTGGACTGCTAACTCAGTCCTTCCAGGTCGGTTGGAGAACACGACCCGGAAGGGTTCCAGTGTGGTTTGCAACTGCAACCGCTGGGGTTCAGTTAACGAGGCGCTTACCTCCACGTCCTCGATGGACCCATTGGCCTTGGCTTGGGCCAGCATGTCCAGGAGGGTGTCTTCCTCCCAGTCTTCGGTCAAGCTGCAGACCGGTAGGACGAAAGGTTCACGTTCGTGATGAGCCTTCATCATGTTGACGTGAAAGGCCTTTCGCCTACCCTGAGCGTGGTCAAGCGTGACCACGAAGGTGATCGGGTTGAGCTGTTGGTGGACGACGTACGGGCCCTCCCAGGCTGCCTGAAGCTTACCCTTTGGTACGGGGACCAGCACCCACACCTTTTGACCCACGTGGTAGGTCCGCTCCCGGGCGTCCTGGTCGTACCAGTGCTTCTGGTCAGCCTGAGCCTGCGTCATGTTGTCATGCACCAACTGCGTCAAGGTCTGCATCTTGTCACAGAAGCGCATGACATACTCCACTATGGACACTTCAGAAGGGTTTGGCTCCTCTTCACAGGATTCTCTTACCAACCCAAGGGGTCCCCGGACTCGCCTGCCATACAGGAGCTCGAAGGGGGAGAACCCCGTCGAGGCCTGCTGTCATGATCCCAATGGCAGGGGATCACAAAAGGACAAGCACAAAAGCAAAACAAGCTCTAGGGTGATGGAACCTGAGCTGACCGCGATACTGAACCTAACACACAACTAGCTGTAGCCGGGGAACGTGCCTACGATGATTCTAGACGTCTCTCGCCAGCCGAAGAACTAACTTCCCCTATTAGAAGAAACACAGACCTCTCTTGCCTCCAGAGAAACACCCCACAGAAATAGCAGCCCCCCACATGTAATAACAGTGAAATGAGAGGAAAGCACATACGTAGTTATGAAAACAGATTCAGCAAAATGAGGCCCGCTAAAGCTAGATAGCAGAGGATACAAAAGTGAACTGCGCGGTCAGCGAAAAAACCCTTCAAAAAACCATCCTGAAATTACTTGAACTCATGTGCCAACTCATGGAACATGAGGAGTAATTTCAGCCCACAAGAGCAACCAGCAAAAAGAAATCCCATATCTGCAAGCTGGACAAGACAAAAATAAAGCAAAACGTGGAACAGGAAAATCAAAACTTAGCTTGTCCTGAAGATTACAGAAGCGGGTAGCAGAGGTAAAAAGACACACTGATTACATTGATAGCCGGCGAGGAAATGACAAGAAAGCCAGGCTAAATAGGAAACTCCCATATCCTGATGGAACAGGTGGACACCAGAGACAGCAGAGAACACAAGTCACCCAGTACCACCAGTAACCACCAGAGGGAGCCCAAAAACAGAACCCACAGCAGCCTGCGTAACCTCTCGGTAAGCAAATAGCAGGCTACTGCCTCTGGGTACCGGGTAGTGTAGTCTACCACAGTAAGGATGTATTGCTTTCCAGAATTGCTGGGGACGGCCAGCGGGCCCACAATGTCCACCGCAGTTCTCTGGAAAGGCTCCTCTATCACTGGCAAAGGGATCAGGGGAGCCTTAAGAGCAGGCCCCGCCTTCCCCACTCTTTGACAAGTGATACAGGAGAGGCAGTAGTTTGACACATCTGTCCCCATCTTAGGCCAATAGAAGTGTTGAGACAGCCGGGCCTTAGTTTTGCTGATCCCCAAGTGTCCAGCTAGCGGGATCTCATGGGCAATCCGTAACAACTCACGCCGGAGTTGCTGCGGGACGACCAGCTGTCTTTCCCTCAACCACTCCTTTTGCGATTCTCCGGGTACTGTCTCCCGGTACAACCTTCCTCGTTCCCAGAACACCCTCTCCTTACCAGTCACGGAGGTGAGCATCTCGGTGAGATGTCTCAAGCTCTCTAGGCTCGCATCTGTGCGCAGAGCGGCCTGAAACTCCTGGCTAGGGGAAGCCAGAAGCGATGTCAGGGTCCCTTCCCCACGGGAACCCTCTTGGACCTGCTCTGGGTCCACCTCTGGTTCAGTCACACTGATGACTGAGGAGGGTCCGGAAGGCAGACCGTTATCTGCGTTCCGGGCACTCTGACTGCGGGTGACAGCAGCTACGTAGGCTGTCTCCCCGGGGATTTCTACAGACCCATCAGCCGGCGCTGCTATGGGCTCTACCGCCCCATCCACCCCCAACACTCCAGGGGCAGTGCTACTTATGGGCCAGTTACCTTCCTCGGTGGCACTGGTCAATTTCATGGCATCACCTTTCTCGCGGTTCCCATGCTTCTCCCCATTTTCTGTAGCCCTGACACTCTTGCCCCTGTTAGGGGTTCCTCAGCCGTCTCACACCGGAGAGCGACGTGGCTGAGCACGCCTGTACCTATGGACACATTAACCTTCACAGAAAAATCATTATCAGGTTCAGCTGGCACAAGTACAACATTTTCACCATCAATCCTAGGGAAAAAATGGTTATTAGATGCATCATTACAAGATAAAGCATGGTCAGGTAACACATGCGATTTCCCATCATCATCAGGGTTAACGTTACCCTTATTAGCAGATTGGGGAGGGGTGTCAGGGACGTAGTATGCAACCATCCTCCCCAAATCAGTCCCCAACAAAACATCAGTGGACAAATTATCAGACAGCCCCACTTCCTTCACCCCTCTCCCGGCACCCCAATCAATATAAACCCGGGCCATTGGTAAGGGACAGCTGATGCCCCCAGTCCCAGTTAGGGGTTTCCCCGGAATGATTTCTTCAGGGGCCGCCAGTTCGGGTCGGATGAGGGTTCGTTCAGCCCCGTTATCCTTGAGTCCTGTAGCAACATGGCCTCCCACAGTGACGTGCTGTACGTTGTCACACACCCTCCCAGCCACACCACCCACCAAAAGAACTGCTGCGTTAGGACCTGTGGCCTTTGCTGGGGGGTTGTTCTGCTTGTCTGGACAGTAGGGACTGATATGACCAGTCTGCTTACAGAAGAAACACTGGCGAGGTTTGGTGGTAGGTCTGGTGCTGTTGGCCACGGGGACAGGACCTCTGGTGTGTTGGCTGGCAGGGGTACTGGCGTTGGTTGCAGGCTTAACCCATCTCCAGCTGGTGGTGACTGGCTTCCTCACTTCCGATCTACGGTTGGCCTCATAGGCATCGGCAATCTGCGCTGCTTTCGTCAAGTCTTTGGGTTCTCTGTCCATCATGAACTGTCGCACCTCAGCTGGGCAAAGATGTAAGAACTGGTCTTTGATCATCAGGTCTCGCAGCTGTGCAAAGGTGGTCACTGACAGTCCTTGGGTCCACTGGTCAAAGTTGGTCCCCAGTCCATGTGCCACATCGCTGTAACTGTTGTGTGGGCCACGTTGGAGGTTCCGGAACTTTCTACGGTAAACCTCAGGTGTAAGCTGGTACTTGGCTATCAGGGCCTGCTTGATGACCTCATAGTCACCATCTTGTTCTTGAGGGAGGGCAGCAAACGCCTCCAGAGCTTTGCCTCTCAGCCCTGGTGTCAGGTATCGTGCCCATTCTTGTGCAGGCAGCTGGTACTGTCTGCAGGCTTTCTCAAAGGCCCGCAAAAAAGTGTCCAAGTCCCCGTCCTTTTCCATAACAGGAAAGATCGGGCTGGGACTTCGGTATCTGAGCGCTGCTGGGCTCACGGCTGGACTGGGACGACACCTGCATTTGCAGTCGGGCTATCTGCAGCTGGTACTCCCGCTCCACTTGCCGCTCGGCTCTCTCCTGGTATTGCTGGATCAGCTGCCGACATCCATCAGTCATCGGCGTGGAGTATTTCCAAGACCGCCAGCAGGTGGGGGTCCAATTCGCCCTGATTGCTAATAGGGCCGGCAGTCAATGGTTGGACCTCTGCTGCAGCACCATGTTCGCTTGTGCTGGCTTCTGCGGCCACTGGGCTCTGTGGCCTGGCTTGGTCTAGAGCGGCTTCCCATTGCACCAGATCTGAGACCAGTTGGGCTTTGTTTTTGCCTGCAAAGTCAATACGCTGTGACCTGCATAAGGCAATAAGGGTGTCTCTGGTCTGCTGCTCATAAGGCCGGTTTCACACGTCAGTGGCTCCACTACGTGAGGTGACAGTTTCCTCACGTACCGGAGACACTGACTCACGTAGACACATTGAAATCAATGTGTCTGTGCACATGTCAGCGTGTTTTCACGGACCGTGTGTCCGTGTGCCAAACACGGAGACATGTCAGTGTTCGTGGGAGCGCACGGATTACACGGACCCATTAAAGTCAATGGGTCCGTGTAAAACACGTACCGCACACGGACGCTGTCTGTGTGCAGTCCGTGTGCCGTGCAGGAGACAGCGCTACAGTAAGCGCTGTCCCCCCCACGTGGTGCTGAAGCCGCCATTCATATCTTCTCTCCAGCATCGTTCGCTGGAGAGAAGATATGAAAATTTCTTTTTTTTTCCCTCGTGTTTAAAATAAAGATCCCTGTCCCCACCCCCTGTGCGCCCGCCCGCTGTTAATAAAATATTCACCCGGCTCCCTCGCAGTGTCCTGTCCTCGCCGCAGCTTCTCCTGTATGAGTGGTCACGTGGTGCCGCCGATTACAGTCATGAATATGCGGCTCCACCTCCCATAGGGGTGGAGCCGCATATTCATCACTGTAATGGGGGGCACCACGTGACCGCTCATACAGGAGAAGCTGCGGCGAGGACAGGACGCTGCGAGGGAGCCGGGTATTTTATTAACAGCGGGCGGGCGCACAGGGGGTGGGAGGGGGGTGGGGACAGGGATCTATATTTTAAACACGAGGAAAAAAAAAAAAGGAATTTTTCATATCTTCTCTCCACCGAACGCTGCTGGAGAGAAGATATGAATGGCGGCTCCAGCACCAGATGCAGGGGACAGCGCTTATCTCTAGCGCTGTCTCCTGCACGCTCCGTGTGGTACCCAGTCAGCACACGGGCAGCACATGTCTGCCACACGGATGGCCTACGTGAGCTCACGGACACGGATAACTCCGGTACCGATTTCTCCGGTACCGGAATTATCTGGACGTGTGGGACAGGCCTAAAAGGTTTCTCCCAGCACAACCATTGTTGCCAAATAAAAGATAGGACAGAAAAACAAAGAGAAAGGGAAGGGATAATTATCAGTACACACAATCGTCTTAGGACTAATAAACATTGAGTTCGTTCTCCAAACTTATTTGCGCAGAGTCCTCACAAGAACTTTGCAAGTTTTTAGTGAGAGGAATGATCGCTCAAACCAAATCACTAATGCTCTAAGATCCCACCGCCTTGCCACCAATATGTCACGATTCACACCGTGACCGTCACCCCCACGTCACGGATCGGGGTGGCTTTAGGCCAACAGACGGCTATCACATGTGCAGGGGGGCTTATCTTAGTTATCCCTCCACTGCTACAATGTGATGGAGAAAAAAAAATCCACACACAAGTCTATGGACCTCTTAGTTTACAGCAGGGGCTTATTCTAGTTATCCCACTGCTCTACAATATACCACGAACTGCAGGGATTTATGTATATCCCGCTTTACAGTTCTGCTTGAACGTGCAGCTCTGTGGCACCCCCTTTACCCTCAGGTCAGATTAGGTACTGCACCTAGGGTAATTAGTAGTCAGAAAGTCTGCCTGCTATGTACTGGCTATTGGGCACGCTGCAGGGACGCGATATAACTACTCCCGCTCGAGCAGGAACAATAATTTTCAATGCTGCAGTCGCTACAATGACACCTAAAGGCACCGCACACGGTATGGTCCGAAGCTAACCCAAAACAGTAGCGTAATTCCCTTCAGAAGACTCAAGGTACATTTTAGAACAGAAAGAACGAAACTAGTAATTTATATATTTTACTCCGAAAGATTAGGTAGTGTTTATAAAAAGAAAATATCACAAGGATGTTAAAATATGAGACAATAGAAAATATGTACAAGCAATTATAAAATAACATGGAATAAAGAAGAAAGGTAAAACTCACATGTTCTCAGTTCATGTCAGGCAAAACCATGCTGCAGGCAGAGCTCCCAAATATCCCAGTGCATAGTATAGCTCCTCAGGCAAAAAAACTCAGACTCTGGAGGCTGGGTAAAGTGGAGTCACTTAAATAACCACAGCCTCGTGACATCGCTAACAGGGCTGGTTTCCTAAGACCCTCCTATCTCTTCAGTTTTATTAAATTTCACACAAGTTTGTCTAATGCCTGTATCTCCGCTACAGAACATGTCAGAATCATAACACACCCAGCGTTCATCTTGTATTAACATTGGAGTTCTAATGAGACCAAATTTGGGCTTGATGGGATGCATAGTTCCAGAGAAATCCATACTCTGTCCCTGTTGGAACTAGAAGCCCGCGCTTACCGTGGCTAATAGATCCGTCGATGGAGATTCACAATATATCATTATTTTTCTAGCCCAAATCGGTGGCCCAATATCTTACTATAACCGAACAAAGAACCGCATGTCTTTGAGAAGGATAATCAGACCAGTTTCATCTCGAGCTTTGGGCCGCTACAAGCGCAATAAACCTTCCTGGGCTTGGGGGCAGGGCAGAGCATTGAGAAGAATAGCTGCACACACACACATTGTGTCCAGAAAATTGCCCACAGGAAAATTCCCCACACGGAAATTTGCCCACATGGAAATTTGCCCACATGGAAAATTGCCAATTGCAGCATCACAAAGTTTAAGATCTATGATATTTCAGGTGCAAGGTGTTCACATGATATGTGAAAAGTGCCCACAGACATGAATACCCACAGGAAAACAGTAGAGATTTATAGGTGAGATGCTCTGCAGAATAGAGAATGGCATAGAGCTATAGGCTAAATGCTCTGCAAGACGGGGATAGCATGCAGGTATATGTGAGATGCTCTGCAGGGCAGGAGAATAATACAGAATTATAATTGAAATGCTCTGCAGGGCAGGAGAATAATATAGAATTATAGGTGAGATGCTTCTGCTTTTTGACGGCAGGAGTCATGACAATGTTCTGTTGGTTCTTGAACTACGTTGCCATCTTTTGTTTTGAGAATTGAATGGCACTTTGAAGAGCGGTACAGTCGGCATCTCCAAGTCACCACTGCATTGATAGCAAGATACTCAAACCCCAAGTAAATCATAACTTTGTTGTTTCTCTGGCTTTTTGAAAACTCCATTGTTAGCACTACAAGAAGAAATAGAATACTTTAGATGAACTCAAAATACACTATTATTGAAAATAAATTAACAAATATGGGGATAGATAAGACTATTGGTTCTCCAATATAAAAAAACACAGATGTGTAACAACTGTGGTCGCAGGCATCAAGTCGACAACCAGGCAACGGGGTACAGGTGCCTGCTTCTGCTGAAGATGCAGATCCAGATGACATGCATCATGTTGCAGAGACCCGTGGGGTCCCAGCACTGCGATACATGCTGCCGGCGCGTTGGCTGTGAGCTGACATCAGAGGTGCAGCCACAGGGAGCAGTGCATGAAATGGCGCACACTCCCATGTCAGCTGCCGGGCTGTGCGGTGGCTACAAAAGACACTGGGCGACATGGGAGCAGAGGAAAGGTGAGTAGAATGTTACTGTTCTTAATTATGCATTAGGTTCTGTCACGATATGGTATGAAATATATAAGTAGTTTCTCTTGTTAGCAGGCTGTGGGCTAAAAAGCCCCCCCCCCCCCCCTTCCCTTTCACTCAGCCAAGAGCTGCCGTGTCAATGTACTGGGGGGAGTTTTATGGCTGAAAGGTATTTACGACTAGGCTCAAATCTTCCTCTAGCAGAGAACTGTTTAGAAGTGTCTAGAAGTTTCCAGAAATCCATGGCAGTTCTTTGTTCTGTTTTTGTAAGATATTATGCAAACCGTTTACGTGAAGAACACAAAAATATATATTCTTACTCTCCCTCGGTGGATCTGCCCATCCCTCTAAACACAGGCTTCTAACTCCATCTGGTAAAGAAGTAGGGATTTCTCTGTAAATATGTATTCCAGTGTGAGGAAAATGTATATCATAAGTGAGTTTTCTTGCTAGCCTGCGTGGGCTAAGCCCCCTTTCTTGGAGTGATGCTACCTTCAAATCCCTTCCCTTTTCCTCAGCCAAGAGCTGGTTTGCCAATGTACTGGGGGAAGTTTTATGGCCGAGAGGAATTTACGACCAGGTTAGAATCTTCCTCCAGCTAGAACAGGAAAAATGGCTCCAAAATTCATGAAAGATCCTTTGTTTGGTTTTTGTACGATATTATGCACCATGTTTACGTTAAGAACACGAAAATATATATTCATATTCCCACTCGGTGTATCTACCCATCCCTTGAAACTCGGGCTTCTAACTCCATCTGGTAAAGAAGTAGGGATTTCTCTGTAAATATGTATCCCAGACATATTTGATCTCATTAGAATGCCCACGTTAATCTGAGATGAATGATGAGTTTGTTAGAACTATGGCGTGTTTTGTAGTGAAGTTATAGAAATTAGAGAGAATAGTTTAAAGTTTAGGCAGAATGTAGAGAGAGGAGGGTCTGGATAAGCCAGCCTTTCTGTGATGTCACAGCCTTAATGTTTTAAGTGTCTGGCAGGCTCTGAGGAGTCTCTTTCTGCTTGATTTCTTGTCTTCTCCTGGAAGAGCCCTGCTCACGTCCAAATGAGCTGGGACGTATGGGAAAAACTCCACTAGCCTGGTTGCCTGTCATGCTTTAAACATGTGAGTGTTGCTTTTTCTCATTTATTCCCTTTATGTTATAATTACCCTTGTACATATTTGCAATTGTCTCATTTGTAACTTCTTTATAAAATATTTTTGATAAAGCACTGCCTAATTATTTTTATGGGATATAATATTTAATATTAGTTCGTTCATCCTGCTCTAAACTTACCCTGTCTTCTGAAGGGAAATACGCTACTGTTGTGTTGGGTTAGCTTCGGACCCGTTTAATCGAAGCTGGTGGTAGCGAGAGTGTGCTGACTTTTGGGGTTACGCTGAAGCGACTGCGGCATTGCTAATTATTGTTCCTGCCTGAGTGGGAGTAGTTATCGCGTCGCTGCAGCGTGCCCAATAGCCAGTACATAGCAGGCAGCCTATCTGGCGACTAATTACCCAGGGTGCAGTACCTAATCTGACCTGAGAGTAAGGGGGCGCCAGAGAGCTGCAAGTGTTAAGTGGTACTGTAAGTGGGATATACATAAATCCCTGCAGTTCGTGGTATATAGAAAAGCAGTGGGATACCTAGAATAAGCCCCTGCTGTAAACTAAGAGGTCAATAGCCTTGTGTGTGGTTTTTCATCACATCGTGGAGTGGAGGGATAACTAAGATAAGCCCCCCCTGCACATGTGATAGCCGTCTGTTGGCCTAAAGTCACCTCAATCCGTGACGTAGGGGTGACGGTCACGGTGGGAATCCTGACAAATTGGTGACAGCAGTCGGGGGAATCGTGACACCCAGATAGGACATATTTGATCTCATTAGAATGCCCACGTTAATCCGAGATGAATGCTGGGTTTGTTATGACTATGACATGTTTTGTAGCGAAGTTATAGAAATTAGAGAAAATAGTTTAAAGTTTAGTTAGACTGAAGAGGTAGGAGGGACGAGGTGATCCAACCCCTTTCTGGGATGTCACCGGCTGAAGCTATAACTGTCTGCCAAGATCCCCAGCTCAGTCTTCTTGATTTCTTGTCTTCTCCTGGAAGAGCCCTGAGCACGTCCAAAGAACTGGGACGTATGGTTGCCTGCAATGCAATGAACTGAGAACATGTGAGTGTTATCTTTTCTCCTTTAATCCCCTTTATGTTATAATTACCTAGTACATATTTGCAATTGTCTCATTTGTAACATCTTTTTATATAAACACTGCCTGAAACGTTTGATGGTGTATATTATTTAATACTAGTTCTTTCTCCTGTTCTAAACCGTACCCTAAGTCTCCTGAAGGGAAATACGGAACTGTTGTTTTTGGGTTAGCTTCGGACCCGTTTAATCGAAGCTGGTGGCAGTGATAGTGTGCAGGCTATTGGGGTGATGTAGCGACTGCGGCGTTGATAATTATTGTTCCTGCCTGAGTGGGAGTAGTTTATCGCATCGCTGCAGCGTGCCCAATAGCCAGTACATAGAAGGCAGCCTTTCTGGCGACTAATTACCCCTGGTGCAGTACCACATCTGACCTGAGGGTAAGGGGGGTGGGTTTCGGGGGGGGGGGGGGGTAGCGCCAGAGAGCTGCAAGTTTTAAGTGGAACTGTAAGCGGGATATACGTAAATCCCTGCAGTTCGTGGTATATTGCAGAGCAGTGGGACACCTAGAATAAGCCCCTGCTGTAAACTAAGAAGTCAATAGCCTTGTGGGTGTTGTTTCATCACATTGTGGAGTGGAGGGATAACTAAGATAAGCCCCCCTGCACATGTGATAGCCGTCTGTTGGCCTAAAGTCACCCCGATCTGTGACGTAGGGGTGACGGTCACGGTGTGAATCGTGACAAATTGGTGGCAGCGGTCAGGGAATCCTGACAAATTGGTGGCAGTGGTCAGGGATTCCTGACAAATTGGTGGCAAGGCGGTGGGATCTTAGAGCATTAGTGATTTGGTTTGAGTGATCATTCCTCTCACTAAAAACTTGCAGAGTTCTTGCGAGGACTCTGCGCAAATAAGTTTGGAGAACGAACTCAGTGTTTTATTAGTCTTGAGACAATTGCGTACTGGTAATTATCCCCTCTCTTTCTCTTCGTTTTTCTGTCCTATCTTTTATTTGGCAACCATGGTTGTGCTGGGAGAAGTCTTTTATGAGCAGCAGACCAGAGACACCCTTGTTGCCTTATGCAAGTCACAGCACATTGACTTTGCAAGCAAAAACAAAGCCCAACTGGTCGCAGATCTGGTGCAATGGGAAGCCGCTCTAGACCACTCTCAGAGCCCGCAGAAGCCAGCACAAGCGAACATGGTGCTGCAGCAGAGGTCCAACCACTGAATGCTGGCCCTGTTACCAATCCGGGCGAATTGGACCCCCACCTGCAGGCGGCTTTGGAAAAATTCCCCACTGACGACCATGAGGAACGTCGGCAGCTGATTCAGCAATACCAGGAGCGAGCCGAGCGAGAGGCCCAGGCCCAGCGAGCCGAGTAGGAGGCTGAGCGAGCCGAGCGGGAGGCTGAAAGAGCAGAGCGCCAAGCCCAGCGAGAACACGAACTGGAGATGCTCTGGCAGAGGGGAATGCCCTCTACCGCCCAGAGCCGTGAGCCCAGCAGCGCTCAGATACCTAAGCCCCGGCCCGATCACTTCCCTGTTATGGAGAAGGATGGAGACTTGGACACTTTTCTGCGGGCCTTTGAGAAAGACTGCAGACAGTACCGGCTGCCTACAGATGAATGGGCACGATACCTGACACCAGGGCTGAGAGGCAATGCTCTGGAGGCGTTTGCTGCCCTCCCTCAAGAACAAGATGGAGACTATGAGGCCATCAAGCAGGCTCTGATAGCCAAGTACCAGCTTACACCGGAGGTGTACCGTAGAAAGTTCCGGACCCTCCAACGTGGCCCACATGACAGTTACAGTGATGTGGTGCATGGACTGGGGACCCACATTGACCAGTGGACCCAAGGACTGTCAGTGACCACCTTTGCACAGCTGTGAGACCTGATGATCAAAGACCAATTCTTTCATCTTTGCCCAGCTGAGGTGCGACAGTTCATGGACAGAGAACCCAAAGACGTGACGAAAGCAGCGCAGATTGCTGATGCCTATGAGGCCAACCGTAGATCGGAAGTGCGGAAGCCAGTCACCACCACGCTTCAATGGTACCCTCAAACAGATGCTACGCATGCTGTTTGAGACTCAAGGGCGCGACTGGGAGCGGTACCTCCCACACCTGTTGTTCGGTTACCGAGAGGTTCCGCAGGCCTTGACGGGGTTCTTTCCCTTTGAGCTCCTGTATGGCGGGCGAGTCCGGGGACCCCTTGGGTTGGTAAGAGAGTCCTGGGAAGAGGAGCCGAACCCTTCTGAAGTGTCCATAGTGGAGTATGTCATGCGCTTCCGTGACAAGATGCAGACCTTGACGCAGTTGGTGCATGACAACATGACGCAGGCTCAGGCTGACCAGAAACACTGGTACGACCAGAACGCCCGGAAGCGGACCTACCACGTGGGTCAAAAGGTGTGGGTACTGGTCCCCGTACCAACGGATAAGCTTCAGGCAGCCTGGGAGGGCCCGTACGTCGTCCACCAACAGCTCAACCCGGTCACTTACGTGGTCACGCTTGACCATGCTCGGGGTAGGCGAAAGGCCTTTCACGTCAACATGATGAAGGCTCATCACGAACGTGAACCTTTCGTCCTACCGGTCTGCAGCGTGCCCGAAGACTGGGAGGAAGACACCCTACTGAACATGCTGGCCCAAGCCAAGGCCAATGGGTCCATCGAGGACGTGGAGGTAAGCGCCTCGTTAACTGAACCCCAGCGGTTGCAGTTGCAAACCACACTGGAACCCTTCCGGATCGTGTTCTCCGACCGACCTGGGAAGACTAAGTTAGCAGTCCACGAGGTGGACACCGAGAATCATGCCCCACTACGGCGAACACCCTATCGAATCTCTGACCAGGTGCAACAGATTATGCGCCAAGAGATCGATGAGATGTTACAGCTGGGGGTGATTCGACGGTCAAAGAGCGCGTGGGCATTACCTGTAGTTCTCGTGCCAAAGAAGGACCGGACCACCCAGTTCTGCGTGGACTACAGGGGGCTCAATGCCATCACAGCCTCTGACGTGCACCCAATGCCACGCATCGAGGACCTGCTGGATAAGTTAGCTGGCGCAGATTACCTAACAATAATGGATCTGAGTAGAGGATACTGGCAGATTCCCCTGAGCCCCGAGGTGCAGAAGTCCGCCTTTATCACACCCTTTGGACTGTACGAGTCCACGGTCATGCCCTTCGGCATGAAGAATGCCCCTGCCACTTTCCAGCGGATGGTCAACCTTCTGCTTCAGGGACTGGAGAAATACGCCGTGGCGTACTTGGATGACATTGCCATCTTCAGTTACTGGGAGGAACACCTGGAGCATCTCGAGGAGGTGCTCAGGCGAATTCACCAAGCAGGACTGACTATCAAGCCGGGAAAGTGCCAGATGGGCATGAGGGAGGTTCACTACCTGGGGCACCGGGTAGGCGGGAACACCCTGAAGCCAGAGCCGGAGAAAGTGGGCGCGATCGTAAACTGGCCCACTCCAGTGACCAAGAAACAGGTGATGTCCTTCTTGGGCACTGCGGGGTACTATAGGCGCTTCGTACAGCACTATAGTAGCCTGGCAAATCCTTTGACGGACCTCACCAGGAAGAAGCTACCCCACATTGTCAACTGGACAGATGGCTGTGAGGGGGCCTTCCAGGCGTTGAAAACTGCACTGTGCAACGCCCCTGTGTTGACAGCAGTCGACCGTTCTTGGTGCAGACCGACGCCAGCGAATTTGGCCTTGGTGCTGTGCTCAGCCAGGTTGACTCGGAGGACCAAGAGCACCCCGTGTTATACCTGAGCCGGAAACTTTTGCCGAGGGAAGTGGCCTACTCCACCATCGAGAAGGAGTGCCTGGCCATAGTCTGGGCCCTGCAGCGCTTGCAGCCCTACTTGTACGGTCGCACCTTCACTGTGGTGACCGACCACGACCCTCTGCGCTGGCTAAACGCCATGTGTGGAACCAACGGCAGGTTGTTACGCTGGAGCCTTGCCCTTCAGCAGTTTGACTTCACCATTGAACACAAAACGGGCAAAGAGCATGGGAATGCAGATGGACTGTCCCGCCAGGGTGAACCTACTGAGGTGCTCATGGAGGCATACCGTGGGGTTCTACCTCCCTAGCGCACACCAAAAGGGGGAAGTGTCACGATATGGTATGAAATATCATATAAGTAGTTTCTCTTGCTAGCAGGCTGTGGGCTAAAAAGCCCCCCCCCCCCTTCCCTTTCACTCAGCCAAGAGCTGCCGTGTCAATGTACTGGGGGGAGTTTTATGGCCGAAAGGTATTTACGACTAGGCTCAAATCTTCCTCTAGCACAGAACTGTTTAGAAGTGTCTAGAAGTTTCCAAAAATCCATGGAAGTTCTTTGTTCTGTTTTTGTAAGAGATTAGGCAAACCATTTAAGATAAGAACACGAAAATATATATTCTTACTCTCCCTCGGTGGATCTGCCCATCCCACTAAACACGGGCTTCTAACTCCATCTGGTAAAGTAGTAGGGATTTCTCTGTAAATATGTATCCCAGATAGGACATATTTGATCTCGTTAGAATGCCCACGTTAATCTGAGATGAATGCTGGGTTTGTTATGACTATGACATGTTTTGTAGCGAAGTTATAGAAATTAGAGAAAATAGTTTAAAGTTTAGTTAGACTGAAGAGGTAGGAGGGACGAGGTGATCCAACCCCTTTCTGGGATGTCACAGGCTGAAGCTATAACTGTCTGCCAAGATCCCCAGCTCAGTCTTCTTGATTTCTTGTCTTCTCTTGGAGAGCCCTGAGCACGTCCAATGAACTGGGACGTATGGTTGCCTGCAATGCAATGAACTGAGAACATGTGAGTGTTATCTTTTCTCCTTTAATCCCCTTTTATGTTATAATTACCTTGTACATATTTGCAATTGTCTCATTTGTAACATCTTTTTATATAAACACTGCCTGAAACTTTTGATGGTGTATATTATTTAATAGTTCGTTCTCCTGTTCTAAACCGTACCCTAAGCCTCCTGAAGGGAAATACGCTACTGTTGTTTTTGGGTTAGCTTCGGACCCGTTTAATCGAAGCTGGTGGCAGCGATAGTGTGCAGGCTTTTGGGGTGATGTAGCGACAGCGGCGTTGATAATTATTGTTCCTGCCTGAGTGGGAGTAGTTATCGCGTCGCTGCAGCGTGCCCAATAGCCAGTACATAGCAGGCAGCCTGTCTGGCGACTAATTACCCAGGGTGCAGTACCTAATCTGACCTGAGAGTAAGGGGGGTGCCAGAGAGCTGCAAGTGTTAAGTGGAACTGTAAGCGGGATATATATAAATCCCTGCAGTTCGTGGTATATTGCAGAGCAGTGGGATACCTAGAATAAGCCCCTGCTGTAAGCTAAGAGGTCAATAGCCTTGTGTGTGTTTTTTTCATCACATTGTGAAGTGGAGGGATAACTAAGATAAGCCCCCCTGCACATGTGATAGCCGTCTGTTGGCCCAAAGTCACCCCGATCCGTGACGTAGGGGTGACGGTCAGGGTATGTGCACACGTCAGGATTTTTTCCTGACAAAATCCGGAGAATTCTGCCAGAAATCCGCGTGCTTTTTTCGCACGGATTTGTAGTGGAATTTGCGCGTTTTTGACGCGTTTTTTGCGCGGATTTTTTGCGGAATTTTTGCGGATTTTTCCGGAATGTCCATTTTGATAGGAAATCCGCAGAAAATTCGCAAAAAGATAGAGCATGTCCGGATTTTTTGTGGTATGTGTTTTTTTTTGCGGAAAAAAACGCTAACATATGCACAAAAAATGCGGAATGCATTATAAATGATAGGATGCATAATGTTAGCGTTTTTTTAGTGGATTTATAGCGTTTTTATGGCGAAATTCCGCAAAAAAAAAGCTAAAAATCCGGACGTGTGCACATACCCTCACGGTGTGAATCGTGACAAATTGGTGGCAGCAGTGAGGGATTCCTGACACCGGTAATAGATGAGGGCGTGCTGGGAGCAGTAGTCCCCAGTAATAGGGGAGGGCGTGCTGGGAGCTGTAGTCCCCGGTAATAAGTGAGGGCGTGCTGGGAGCAGTAGTCCCCGGTAATAGGTGAGGGCGTGCTGGGAGCAGTAGTCCCCGGTAATAAGTAAGGCGTGCTGGGAGCAGTAGTCCCCGGTAATAGGTGAAGGCGTGCTGGGAGCAGTAGTCTCAGGTGACAGGTGCGGGCATGCTGGGAGCAGTAGTCCCCGGTAATAGGTGAGGGCGTGCTGGGAGCTGTAGTCCCCAGTAATAGGGGAGGGCGTGCTGGGAGCAGTAGTCCCCGGTAATAAGTGAGGGCGTGCTGGGAGCAGTAGTCCCCGGTAATAGGTGAGGGCGTGCTGGGAGCTGTAGTCCCCGGTAATAGGTGAGGGCGTGCTGGGAGCAGTAGTCCCCGGTAATAGGGGAGGGCGTGCTGGGAGCAGTAGTCCCCGGTAATAGGTGAGGGCGTGCTGGGAGCAGTAGTCCCCGGTAATAGGTGAAGGCGTGCTGGGAGCTCTAGTCCCCGGTAATAGGGGAGGGCGTGCTGGGAGCTCTAGTCCCCGGTAATAGGGGAGGGCGTGCTGGGAGCAGTAGTCCCCGGTAATAGATGAGCGCGTGCTGGGAGCTGTAGTCCCCGGTAATAAGTGAGGGCGTGCTGGGAGCAGTAGTCCCCGGTAATAGGGGAGGGCGTGCTGGGAGCAGTAGTCCCCGGTAATAAGTGAGGGCGTGCTGGGAGCAGTAGTCCCCGGTAATAAGTGAGGGCGTGCTGGGAGCAGTAGTCCCCGGTAATAAGTGAGGGCATGCTGGGAGCAGTAGTCCCCGGTAATAGGGGAGGGCGTGCTGGGAGCAGTAGTCCCCGGTAATAAGTGAGGGCATGCTGGGAGCAGTAGTCCCCGGTAATAGGTGAGGGCGTGCTGGGAGCTGTAGTCTCAGGTGACAGGTGCGGGCATGCTGGGAGCAGTAGTCCCCGGTAATAGGTGAGGGCGTGCTGGGAGCAGTAGTCCCCGGTGTCACGATTCCCCTGACCGCTGTCACCAATGGGTCAGGATTCACACCGTGACCGTCACCCCTACGTCACGGATTGAGGTGACTTTAGGCCAACAGACGGCTATCACATGTGCAGGGGGGCTTATCTTAGTGATCCCTCCACTGCTAACAATGTGATGAAAAAAACACACACAAGGCTATTGACCTCTTAGTTTACAGCAGGGGCTTATTCTAGGTATCCCACTGCTTTCAATATACCACAAACTGCAGGGATTTATGTATATCCCGCTTACAGTTCCACTTAACACTTGCAGTTCTCTGGCGCCCCCCTTACTCTCAGGTCAGATTAGGTACTGCACCCTGGGTAATTAGTCGCCAGAAAGGCTGCCTGCTATGTACTGGCTGTTGGGCACGCTGCAGCGACGCGATAACTACTCCCACTCAGGCAGGAACAATAATTATCAAACCCGCAGTTGCTTCAGCATAATCCAACAGTCAGCACACTTTCGCTGCCACCAGCTTCGATTAAACGGGTCCGAAGCTAACCCAACACAACAGTAACAGTAGCGTATTTCCCTTCAGAAGACAGGGTAAGTTTAGAGCATGGATGAACGAACTAATATATAATAGTATATTCCATTGAAATTAATTAGGCAGTGCTTTACCAAAAATATTTTATAAAGAAGTTACAAATGAGACAATTGCAAATATGTACAAGGGTAATTATGAAATAAACAGGGTTTAAATGAGAAAAGTAACACTCACATGTTCAACGCATTGCAGGCAATCAGGCTAGGGCAGTTTCCATATATCCCAGTCCATGGGATGCTGCTGGCTTCAGGAGAGGACAAGAAGTCAGGAAGAAATCTAGCAGAAAGTGACTCCTCAGAGCCTGCCAGACCCTTAAAACATTAAGGCTGTGACATCACAGAAAGGCTGGTTTATCCAGACCCTCCTCTCTCTACATTCTGCCTAAACTTTAAACTATTCTCTCTGATTTCTATAACTTCACTACAAAACATGTCAGCGTCCTAAAAAACCCATCAATCATCTCGGATTAACGTGAGCATTCTAATGAGATCAAATATGTCCTAACTGGGATACATATTTACAGAGAAATCCCTACTTCTTTACCAGATGGAGTTAGAAACTCGTGTTTCGCGGGTTGTGTAGATACACCGAGTGAGAATAAAAATATATATTTTCGTATTTCTAGCTTAAATCGTTTGCCTAATATCTAACAAAAACTAAACAAAGAATCTTTCATGAATTTTTGGAGCCATTTTTCCTGTTCTAGCTGGACAAGAGCTTACACAGGAAATGCCAGTCGTAAATTCCGTTCGGCCATAAAACTTCTAACCCCCACACTCTCTGAGAAGGAAAGCCAGGAATTTGCAGCTACAAACTGTTACTCCAAGAAGGGGGCTTAGCCCACACAGGCTAGAGAACTACTTATGATATTTCATACCATATCGTGACACCTCCCCCTGTTGGTGTGCGCTAGGGAGGTAGAACCCGACGGTATGCCTCCATGGGCACCTCAGTAGGTTCACCCTGGCGGGAGAGTCCATCTGCATTCCCATGCTCCCTGCCCGTTTTGTGTTCAATGGTGAAGTCAAACTGCTGAAGGGCAAGGCTCCAGCGTAGCAACCTGCCGTTGGTTCCACACATGGCGTTTAGCCAGCGCAGAGGGTTGTGGTCGGTCACCACAGTGAAGGGGCGACCGTACAAGTAGGGCTGCAAGCGCTGCAGGGCCCAGACTATGGCCAGGCACTCCTTCTCGATTGTGGAGTAGGCCACTTCCCTCTGCAAAAGTTTCCGGCTCAGGTATAACACGGGGTGCTCTTGGTCCTCCGAGTCAACCTGGCTGAGCACAGCACCAAGGCCAAACTCGCTGGCGTCGGTCTGCACCAAGAACGGTCGACTGCTGTCGACTGCTTTCAACACCGGGGCGTTGCACAGTGCGGTTTTCAACGCCTGGAAGGCCCCCTCACAGCCATCTGTCCAGTTGACAATGTGAGGTAGCTTCTTCCTGGTGAGGTCCGTCAAAGGTTTTGCCAGGCTACTATAGTGCTTTACGAAGCGCCTATAGTACCCTGCAGTGCCCAAGAAGGACATCACCTGTTTCTTGGTCACGGGAGTGGGCCAGTTCACGATCACTCCCACTTTGTCAGGCTCTGGCTTCAGGGTGTTCCCGCCTACCTGGTGCCCCAGGTAGTGAACCTCCCTCATGCCCATCTGACACTTTCCCGGCTTGATAGTCAGTCCTGCTTGGTGAATTCGCCTGAGCACCTCCTCGAGATGCTGCAGGTGTTCCTTCCAGGAGGGACTGAAGATGGCAATGTCATCCAAGTACGCCACGGCGTACGTCTCCAGTCCCTGAAGCAGGAGGTTGACCATCCGCTGGAAAGTGGCAGGGGCATTCTTCATGCCGAAGGGCATGACCGTGGACTCGTACAGTCCAAAGGGTGTGATAAAGGCGGACTTTTCCTGCGCCTCGGGGCTCAGGGGAATCTGCCAGTATCCTCGACTCAGATCCATTATTGTTAGGTAATCTGCGCCAGCTAACTTCTCAAGCAGCTCCTCCATGTGCGGCATTGGGTGCGCATCCGAGGCTGTGATGGCGTTGAGCCCCCTGTAGTCCACGCAGAACCGGGTGGTCCGGTCCTTCTTTGGCACGAGAACTACAGGTGATGCCCACGCGCTCTTTGACCGTCGAATCACCCCCAGCTGTAACATCTCATCGATCTCTTGGCGCATAGTCTGCTGCACCTGGTCAGAGATTCGATAGGGTGTTCGCCGTAGTGGGGCGTGATTCCCGGTGTCCACCTCGTGGACTGCTAACTCAGTCCTCCCAGGTCGGTTGGAGAACACGATCCGGAAGGGTTCCAGTGTGGTTTGCAACTGCAACCGCTGGGGTTCAGTTAACGAGGCGCTTACCTCCACGTCCTCAATGGACCCATTGGCCTTGGCTTGGGCCAGCATGTCCAGGAGGGTGTCTTCCTCACCGTCTTCGGGCAAGCTGCAGACCGGTAGGACGGAAGGTTCACGTTCGTGATGAGACTTCATCATGTTGACGTGAAAGGCCTTTCGCCTACCCCGAGCGTGGTCAAGCGTGACCACGTACGTGACCGGGTTGAGCTGTTGGTGGACGACGTACGGGCCCTCCCAGGCTGCCTGAAGCTTATCCGTTGGTACGGGGACCAGCACCCACACCTTTTGACCCACGTGGTAGGTCCGCTCCCGGGCGTTCTGGTCGTACCAGTGCTTCTGATCAGCCTGAGCCTGCGTCATGTTGTCATGCACCAACTGCGTCAAGGTCTGCATCTTGTCACGGAAGCGCATGACATACTCCACTATGGACACTTCAGAATGGTTCGGCTCCTCTTCCCAGAATTCTCTTACCAACCCAAGGGGTCCCCGGACTCGCCTGCCGTACAGGAGCTCGAAGGGTGAGAACCCCGTCGAGGCCTGCGGAACCTCTCGGTAAGCGAACAGCAGGTGTGGGAGGTACCGCTCCCAGTCGCGCCCTTGAGGCTCAACCAGCATGCGTAGCATCTGTTTGAGGGTACCATTGAAGCGTTCACACAAGCCATTGGTCTGTGGGTGATACGCACTCGATACCTGCGGTGCTCCAGGTGCGCAGAACGTCTGTGGAGAAAATCTAATCTACCCGAAGATTTCATCCATTATAAGTTCATGCTAAAGACATACAATTCTGCCCTTCACCTCTCCAAACAAACCTACTTCAACACCCTCATCACCTCCCTGTCCAATAACCCTAAACGTCTCTTTGACACGTTCCAGTCCCTACTCAACCCAAGAGCGCAGGCCCCAACCACGGATCTCCGTGCTGACAATCTGGCCAATTACTTCAAAGAAAAAATTGACCATATTCGACAGGAAATCATCTCCCAATCTCTTCATACCATGCACTGTCCTCCCTCCCCCACTGCATCTAGTTCACTCTCTGACTTTGAACCAGTTACAGAAGAAGAAGTAAGCAGGCTCCCTGCATCTTCTCGCCCGACCACTTGCACCAGTGACCCCATTCCGTCACATTTCCTCCAGTCCCTTTCCCCGGCTGTCACCTCTCACCTAACAAAAATATTCAACCTTTCCCTCACTTCCGGTATTTTTCCCTCCTCATTTAAGCATGCCATCATACATCCATTACTTAAAAAACCATCCCTCGACCAAAACTGTGCCGCTAATTATAGACCTGTCTCTAATCTTCCCTTCATCTCTAAACTCCTCGAACGCCTGGTCCACTCCCGTCTTACCCGCTATCTCTCAGATAACTCTCTTCTCGACCCTCTTCAATCTGGTTTCCGCTCTTTACACTCTACTGAAACTGCCCTCACTAAAGTCTCTAATGACCTACTAACAGCTAAATCTAATGGTCACTACTCCATGCTAATTCTCTTGGATCTCTCTGCAGCATTCGATACTGTGGATCTCCAGCTCCTCCTCACTATGCTCCGCTCCATCGGCCTCAAGGACACTGTTCTCTCCTGGTTCTCCTATCTCTCTGACCGATCCTTCACTGTATGTTTTGCTGGTTCCTCCTCCTCTCACCTTCCCCTTACTGTTGGGGTTCCTCAAGGATCAGTCCTAGGCCCCCTCCTCTTCTCTTTGTATACTGCCCCTATTGGACAAACAATCAGTAGATTTGGCTTCCAGTACCATCTCTATGCTGACGACACCCAACTATACACTTCTTCTCCTGATCTCACGCCTGCCTTATTAGAAAACACCAGTGATTGTCTTACCGCTGTCTCTAGCATCATGTCCTCCCTCTATCTGAAACTAAACCTGTCAAAAACTGAACTCCTCGTGTTTTCTCCCTCTACTAACCTACCTTTGCCTGACATTGCCATCTCCGTTTGCGGTTCCACCATTACTCCAAAGCAACATGCCCGCTGCCTTGGGGTCATCCTTGATTCTGACCTTTCATTCACCCCCCACATCCGATCACTGGCTCGCTCTTCTTACCTGCATCTCAAAAACATTTCTAGAATTCGCCCTTTTCTTACTTTCGACTCTGCAAAAACTCTTACTGTTTCACTTATTCATTCTCGTCTGGACTATTGTAACTCTCTACTAATCGGCCTCCCTCTTACCAAACTCTCCCCGCTCCAATCTGTCCTGAATGCTGCTGCCAGGATCATATTCCTCACCAACCGTTACACCGATGCCTCTACCTTGTGCCAGTCATTACACTGGTTACCCATCCACTCAAGAATCCAGTACAAAACTACTACCCTCATCCACAAAGCACTCCATGGCTCAGCACCACCCTACATCTCCTCTCTGGTCTCAGTCTACCACCCTACCCGTGCCCTCCGCTCCGCTGATGACCTCAGGTTAGCATCCTTAATAATCAGAACCTCCCACTCCCGTCTCCAAGACTTTACACGTGCTGCGCCGATTCTTTGGAATGCACTACCTAGGATAATACGATTAATCCCCAATCCCCACAGTTTTAAGCGTGCCCTAAAAACTCATTTGTTCAGACTGGCCTACCGCCTCAATGCATTAACCTAACGATCCCTGTGTGGCCTATATTAAAAAAAAAAAAAAAAAATTAACTGGTTCATGCAGCTTTACATGAACACCCAAGCCTTACACTATGGCTGGTCCGAATAACTATAGCAATTGTTACCATCCACCTCTCGTGTCTCCCCTTTTCCTCATAGTTTGTAAGCTTACGAGCAGGGCCCTCACTCCTCTTGATATCTGTTTTGAACTGTATTTCTGTTATGCTGTAATGTCTATTGTATGTACAAGCCCCCTCTATAATTTGTAAAGCGCTGCGGAATATGTTGGCGCTATATAAATAAAAATTATTATTATTATTATTACCAGGTGCTTCACCTGCATTCTCTTACAGAGAGCCTCCATTAGGCGAGACATAAATTGGGTCCCTTGATCAGTAAGCATTTCCCTGGGAAATCCTACACGTGAAAAGATGGCCAACAGGGCATCCGCCACCTTATCTGCCCTAGTTGACAGAGCTACTGCCTCTGGGTACCGGGTAGCATAGTCTACCACAGTAAGGATGTATTGCTTTCCAGAGCTGCTGGGGACGGCCAGCGGGCCCACAATGTCCACCGCGATCCTCTGGAAAGGCTCCTCTATCACTGGCAAAGGGATCAGGGGAGCCTTAATAGCAGGCCCCGCTTTCCCCACCCTTTGACAGGTGACACAGGAGCGGCAGTAGTTTGACACATCTGTCCCCATCTTAGGCCAATAGAAGTGTTGAGACAGCCGGGCCTTAGTTTTGCTGATCCCCAAGTGTCCAGCTAGCGGGATCTCATGGGCAATCCGCAACAACTCACCCCGGAATTGCTGCGGGACGACCAGCTGTCTTTCCCTCAACCACTCCTTTTGTGATTCTCCGGGTACGGTCTCCCGGTACAACCTTCCTCGTTCCCAGAACACCTTCTCCTTAACAGGGAAGTGATCGGGCCGGGGTTTAGGCATCTGAGCGCTGCTGGGCTCACGGCTGGACTGGGACGACCCCTGCATTTGCAGTCGGGCCATCTGCAGCTGGTACTCCCGCTCCGCTTGGGCCTCTCGCTCGGCTCGCTGGGCCTCTCTCTCGGCTCGCTGGGCCTGGGCCTCTCTCTCAGCTCGCTCCTGGTATTGCTGGATCAGCTGCAGACGTCTCTCTAGGTCATCTGCGGAGCATTGTTGCAGAGCCAGCTGCAGGAGGAGGTCTGCGCCCCCCTGGTTGCCAGTAGGGCCCGTATTCAGTGGTTGGACCTCTGCTGCAGCCTCATGTTCGCTGGTGCTGGCTTCTGCGGCCTCTGAGCTCTGAGATTGGTCTCGAGCGGCTTCCCATTGCACCAGATCTGCGACCAGTTGGGCTTTGTTTTTGCTTGCAAAGTCAATGTGCTGTGACTTGCATAAGGCAACAAGGGTGTCTCTGGTCTGCTGCTCATAGAAGGTTTCTCCCAGCACAACCATGGTTGCCAAATAAAAGATAGGATAGAAAAACGAAGAGAAAGGGAAGGGATAATTACCAGTACGCAATTGTCTCACAACTAAAAAGCACTGAGTTCGTTCTCCAAACTTATTTGCGCAGAGTCCTCGCAAGAACTTTCTGCAAGTTTTTAGTGAGAGGAATGATTACTCAAACCAAATCACTAATGCTCTAAGATATCCCACCGCCTTGCCACCAATTGTCACGATTCCCCTGACCGCTGTCACCAATGGGTCAGGATTCACACCGTGACCGTCACCCCTACGTCACGGATTGAGGTGACTTTAGGCCAACAGACGGCTATCACATGTGCAGGGGGGCTTATCTTAGTTATCCCTCCACTGCTAACAATGTGATGAAAAAAACACACACACAAGGCTATTGACCTCTTAGTTTACAGCAGGGGCTTATTCTAGGTATCCCACTGCTTTCAATATACCACAAACTGCAGGGATTTATGTATATCCCGCTTACAGTTCCACTTAACACTTGCAGTTCTCTGGCGCCCCCTTACTCTCAGGTCAGATTAGGTACTGCACCCTGGGTAATTAGTCGCCAGAAAGGCTGCCTGCTATGTACTGGCTGTTGGGCACGCTGCAGCGACGCGATAACTACTCCCACTCAGGCAGGAACAATAATTATCAAACCCGCAGTTGCTTCAGCATAATCCAACAGTCAGCACACTTTCGCTGCCACCAGCTTCGATTAAACGGGTCCGAAGCTAACCCAACACAACAGTAACAGTAGCGTATTTCCCTTCAGAAGACAGGGTAAGTTTAGAGCATGGATGAACGAACTAATATATAATAGTATATTCCATTGAAATTAATTAGGCAGTGCTTTACCAAAAATATTTTATAAAGAAGTTACAAATGAGACAATTGCAAATATGTACAAGGGTAATTATGAAATAAACAGGGTTTAAATGAGAAAAGTAACACTCACATGTTCAACGCATTGCAGGCAATCAGGCTAGGGCAGTTTCCATATATCCCAGTCCATGGGATGCTGCTGGCTTCAGGAGAGGACAAGAAGTCAGGAAGAAATCTAGCAGAAAGTGACTCCTCAGAGCCTGCCAGACCCTTAAAACATTAAGGCTGTGACATCACAGAAAGGCTGGTTTATCCAGACCCTCCTCTCTCTACATTCTGCCTAAACTTTAAACTATTCTCTCTGATTTCTATAACTTCACTACAAAACATGTCAGCGTCCTAAAAAACCCATCAATCATCTCGGATTAACGTGAGCATTCTAATGAGATCAAATATGTCCTAACTGGGATACATATTTACAGAGAAATCCCTACTTCTTTACCAGATGGAGTTAGAAACTCGTGTTTCGCGGGTTGTGTAGATACACCGAGTGAGAATAAAAATATATATTTTCGTATTTCTAGCTTAAATCGTTTGCCTAATATCTAACAAAAACTAAACAAAGAATCTTTCATGAATTTTTGGAGCCATTTTTCCTGTTCTAGCTGGACAAGAGCTTACACAGGAAATGCTAGTCGTAAATTCCGTTCGGCCATAAAACTTCTAACCCCCACACTCTCTGAGAAGGAAAGCCAGGAATTTGCAGCTACAAACTGTTACTCCAAGAAGGGGGCTTAGCCCACACAGGCTAGAGACCTACTTATGATATTTCATACCATATCGTGACACCCGGTAATAGATGAGCGCGTGCTGGGAGCAGTAGTCCCCGGTAATAGGTGAGGGCGTGCTGGGAGCAGTAGTCCCCGGTAATAGGGGAGGGCGTGCTGGGAGCAGTAGTCCCCGGTAATAGATGAGCGCGTGCTGGGAGCAGTAGTCCCCGGTAATAAGTGAGGGCGTGCTGGGAGCAGTAGTCCCCGGTAATAGGTGAGGGCGTGTTGGGAGCAGTAGTCCCCGGTAATAAGTGAGGGCGTGCTGGGAGCAGTAGTCCCCGGTAATAAGTAACATAGTAACATAGTTAGTAAGGCCGAAAAAAGACATTTGTCCATCCAGTTCAGCCTATATTCCATCATAATAAATCCCCAGATCTACGTCCTTCTACAGAACCTAATAATTGTATGATACAATATTGTTCTGCTCCAGGAAGACATCCAGGCCTCTCTTGAACCCCTCGACTGAGTTCGCCATCACCACCTCCTCAGGCAAGCAATTCCAGATTCTCACTGCCCTAACAGTAAAGAATCCTCTTCTATGTTGGTGGAAAAACCTTCTCTCCTCCAGACGCAAAGAATGCCCCCTTGTGCCCGTCACCTTCCTTGGTATAAACAGATCCTCAGCGAGATATTTGTATTGTCCCCTTATATACTTATACATGGTTATTAGATCGCCCTCAGTCGTCTTTTTTCTAGACTAAATAATCCTAATTTCGCTAATCTATCTGGGTATTGTAGTTCTCCCATCCCCTTTATTAATTTTGTTGCCCTCCTTTGTACTCTCTCTAGTTCCATTATATCCTTCATGAGCACCGGTGCCCAAAACTGGACACAGTACTCCATGTGCGGTCTAACTAGGGATTTGTACAGAGGCAGTATAATGCTCTCATCATGTGTATCCAGACCTCTTTTAATGCACCCCATGATCCTGTTTGCCTTGGCAGCTGCTGCCTGGCACTGGCTGCTCCAGGTAAGTTTATCATTAACTAGGATCCCCAAGTCCTTCTCCCTGTCAGATTTACCCAGTGGTTTCCCGTTCAGTGTGTAATGATGATATTGATTCCCTCTTCCCATGTGTATAACCTTACATTTATCATTGTTAAACCTCATCTGCCACCTTTCAGCCCAAGTTTCCAACTTATCCAGATCCATCTGTAGCAGAATACTATCTTCTCTTGTATTAACTGCTTTACATAGTTTTGTATCATCTGCAAATATCGATATTTTACTGTGTAAACCTTCTACCAGATCATTAATGAATATGTTGAAGAGAACAGGTCCCAATACTGACCCCTGCGGTACCCCACTGGTCACAGCAAGTGAGGGTGTGCTGGGAGCAGTAGTCCCCGGTAATAAGTGAGGGCGTGCTGGGAGCAGTAGTCCCCGGTAATAAGTAAGGCGTGCTGGGAGCAGTAGTCCCCGGTAATAAGTGAGGGCGTGCTGGGAGCAGTAGTCCCCGGTAATAAGTGAGGGCGTGCTGGGAGCAGTAGTCCCCGGTAATAGGTGAGGGCGTGCTGGGAGCAGTAGTCCCCGGTAATAAGTAAGGCGTGCTGGGAGCAGTAGTCCCCGGTAATAGGTGAGGGCGTGCTGGGAGCAGTAGTCCCCGGTAATAAGTGAGGGCGTGCTGGGAGCAGTAGTCCCCGGTAATAGGTGAGGGCGTGCTGGGAGCAGTAGTCTCAGGTGACAGGTGCGGGCATGCTGGGAGCAGTAGTCCCCGGTAATAGGTGAGGGCGTGCTGGGAGCAGTAGTCCCCGGTAATAAGTGAGGGCGTGCTGGGAGCTGTAGTCCCCGGTAATAAGTGAGTGCGTGCTGGGAGCAGTAGTCTCAGGTGACAGGTGCGGGCATGCTGGGAGCAGTAGTCCCCGGTAATAGGTGAGGGCGTGCTGGGAGCAGTAGTCCCCGGTAATAGGTGAGGGCGTGCTGGGAGCAGTAGTCTCAGGTGACAGGTGCGGGCATGCTGGGAGCAGTAGTCCCCGGTAATAGGTGAGGGCGTGCTGGGAGCAGTAGTCCCCGGTAATAAGTGAGGGCGTGCTGGGAGCTGTAGTCCCCGGTAATAAGTGAGTGCGTGCTGGGAGCAGTAGTCTCAGGTGACAGGTGCGGGCGTGCTGGGAGCAGTAGTCCCCGGTAATAAGTGAGGGCGTGCTGGGAGCTGTAGTCCCCGGTAATAAGTGAGGGCGTGCTGGGAGCTGTAGTCCCCGGTAATAAGTGAGGGCGTGCTGGGAGCAGTAGTCCCCGGTAATAAGTGAGGGCGTGCTGGGAGCAGTAGTCCCCGGTAATAGGTGAGGGCGTGCTGGGAGCAGTAGTCCCCGGTAATAAGTGAGGGCGTGCTGGGAGCAGTAGTCCCCGGTAATAAGTGAGGGCGTGCTGGGAGCAGTAGTCCCCGGTAATAGGTGAGGGTGTGCTGGGAGCAGTAGTCCCCGGTAATAAGTAAGGCGTGCTGGGAGCAGTAGTCCCCGGTAATAGGTGAGGGCGTGCTGGGAGCAGTAGTCCCCGGTAATAAGTGAGGGCGTGCTGGGAGCAGTAGTCCCCGGTAATAGGTGAGGGCGTGCTGGGAGCAGTAGTCTCAGGTGACAGGTGCGGGCATGCTGGGAGCAGTAGTCCCCGGTAATAGGTGAGGGCGTGCTGGGAGCAGTAGTCCCCGGTAATAGGTGAGGGCGTGCTGGGAGCAGTAGTCTCAGGTGACAGGTGCGGGCATGCTGGGAGCAGTAGTCCCCGGTAATAGGTGAGGGCGTGCTGGGAGCAGTAGTCCCCGGTAATAAGTGAGTGCGTGCTGGGAGCAGTAGTCTCAGGTGACAGGTGAGGGCGTGCTGGGAGCAGTAGTCCCCGGTAATAGGTGAGGGCGTGCTGGGAGCAGTAGTCTCAGGTGACAGGTGCGGGCATGCTGGGAGCAGTAGTCCCCGGTAATAGGTGAGGGCGTGCTGGGAGCAGTAGTCCCCGGTAATAAGTGAGGGCGTGCTGGGAGCTGTAGTCCCCGGTAATAAGTGAGTGCGTGCTGGGAGCAGTAGTCTCAGGTGACAGGTGCGGGCGTGCTGGGAGCAGTAGTCCCCGGTAATAAGTGAGGGCGTGCTGGGAGCTGTAGTCCCCGGTAATAAGTGAGGGCGTGCTGGGAGCAGTAGTCCCCGGTAATAAGTGAGGGCGTGCTGGGAGCAGTAGTCCCCGGTAATAGGTGAGGGCGTGCTGGGAGCAGTAGTCCCCGGTAATAAGTGAGGGCATGCTGGGAGCAGTAGTCTCAGGTGACAGGTGCGGGCGGTCACGTGCTGGTCTCGCACTTTGTTACCTCGGTGTCGGGGGCGCGCACATTCTCGGGTCACGCGCTCCTCCGGGTCCCTGGCGGGGGGTGAAGATGGCGGCCGGAGGCGGCGGGCGGGAGAGTTTACCCGAGGACTGGTCGTACGGGGTGTGCGCGGACGGACGGGTGTTCTTCATCGAGTAAGGCGGGAAAGCGAGCGGGAAGTCGGGAGCGGAGCCCGGGGCAGAACTAACGTGTCCTCTCTCCTGCAGTGACCGGAGCCGGAGCACAACCTGGCTGCACCCCCGCACCGGAGAGCCGGTCAACTCCGGCCACATGATCCGCTCAGGTACCGGCGCCGAGGACCCGACAGGACCCCCGGGGTATTAGTGTCAGGACCCTCCACCTGTGGGGTATTAGTGTCAGGACCCCCCACCTGTGGGGTATTAGTGTCAGGACCCTCCACCTGTGGGGTATTAGTGTCAGGACCCCCCACCTGTGGGGTATTAGTGTCAGGACCCCCCACCTGTGGGGTATTAGTGTCAGGACCCTCCACCTGTGGGGTATTAGTGTCAGGACCCTCCACCTGTGGGGTATTAGTGTCAGGACGGGACCCCCCACCTGTGGGGTATTAGTGTCAGGACGGGACCCTCCACCTGTGGGGTATTAGTGTCAGGACGGGACCCTCCACCTGTGGGGTATTAGTGTCAGGACGGGACCCCCACCTGTGGGGTATTAGTGTCAGGACGGGACCCCCCACCTCTGGGGTTTTAGTGTCAGAACCCCCCCACCCTGGTATTAGTGACAGGACACTCCCGTGAGGATAATGTATAATATAAGTTTTAGTTTCTCTTGCCAGCACATATAGGGTGGACGTTGACCCCCCTTCGCTCTGTGTTTTGCTTTCTGGAATGTGTGTGTAGAAGAAGTTTTATTGCTCTAGCTGTATATTCCAGGGTCCGAGCAATTGCGCTCGTGTAGGCTCAAATCTCCCTCCAGCTAGAACTGGTATAGAATTTCTCTAAAGACAGGAAGTTCTTTGTTCTAATATTGTAACATATTGGGCCAACGATTTTGGCTAGGAAAATAAGTTCATTTTGCGGATCTATCAGCCACTGTAAGCGCGAGCCTCTAATTTCAACAGGTAAAAAAGCATGGATTTCTCTGGAACTGTGTGTCCGAACTAGCCTGAACTTGGTACCAATAGAAAGCCATTTTTAAAATAAGGGTGTGCTGGGATTCTGACATGTTCTGGAGTGGAGATACGAGCATTTTACAAATTTGTGTTAAATTTGTTAAGTCTGAGGAGAGGGGAGGGTCTGAGGAAACCAACCCTTTTAATGATGTCACCAGGCTGAGCTATAAGTTTTATGCAAGGCACCCAGCAGGAGTCTTTCCTGAGGAGCCCTTCTAGCCCTGATGAACTGGGATATTTGGGAACTCCGCCCACTAGCCTGGTTGCCTGCAATGTCCTGAACACATTTAAGTGTTAATTTCTCATTTAACCCCTGTTATTTTTATAATTACCTTGTACATATTTTCAATTGTCTCTTTTGTGACATCCGTGTAATTTTTTTATAAATACTGCCTTATCTTTCGGGGTAAAATATCTAAATTTCTAGTTTTGTTCTTCCTGCTCTAAAACGTACCCTAAGTCTTCTGAAGGGAATTACGCTACTGTTTTGGGTTAGCTTCGGACCTGTTAGGCTACTTTCACACTAGCGTCGGAATCTCCCCGTCGCAATGCGTCGGGGAGAGATTCCGACGCTAGCGTTTAACGTACTGCACAATGGAGGCAGCGGATGCATTTCTCCCGCGCATCCGCTGCCCCATTGTAAGGTGCGGGGAGGTGGGGGCGGAGTTCCGGCCGCGCATGTGCGGTCGGAAAAAGCGGTCTGTCAGGAGCAAAAAATGTTACATGTAGCGTTTTTTGCTCCCGACGGTCCGCAAAAGCACGACGCATCCGTCGCTCGATGGATGCGACGTGTGGCAATCCGTCACAAATGCGTCGTCAATACAAGTCTATGGGGAAAAAACGCATCCTGCAAGCACTTTTGCAGGATGCGTTTTTTTCTGCAAAACGACGCATTGTGACGGATTGCAGAAAACGCTAGTGTGAAAGTAGCCTTAATCGAAGCTGATGGAAGCATACCTTGTTCTGTGCCTTTGGGAGTCGTAGCGATGGCAGCGTTGATATTGTTCCTACCTGAGTGAGAGTAGTTATATCGTGTCGCTTCAGCGTGTCCAATAGCCAGTACATAGCAGGCAGCCTTTCTGGCGACTAATTACCCAGGGTGCAGTACCTAGTCTGACCTGAGAGTAAGGGGCACGCCAGAGAGCTGCACGTTAAGCCGAACTGTAAAGCGGGATATACATAAATCCCTGCAGTTCGTGGTATATTGTAGAGCAGTGGGATACCTAATATAAGCCCCTGCTGTAAACTGATAGGCCAATAGCCTTGTGTGTGTTTTCATAACATTGTAGCAGTGGAGGGATAACTAAGATAAGCCCCCCTGCACATGTGATAGCCGTCTGTTGGCCTAAAGTCAGCCTGATCCATGATGTAAGGGTGACAGTCACGGTGTGAATCGGGACATTGGTGGCAGCGTGGTGGGATCTTAGAGCATTAGTGATTTGGTTTGAGCAATCATTCCTCTCATTAAAAACTTGCATAGTTCTTGCGAGGACTCTACGCAAATAACTTTGGAGAACGAATGAATTGTGACACCTCCACCTGTGGGGTATTAGTGTCAGGACAGGACCCTCCACCTGTGGGGTATTGGTGACAGGACCTTCCACCTGTGGGGTATTGGTGTCAGGACAGGAACTTCCACCTGTGGGGTATTAGTGTCAGGAGTCAGGACAGGACCTTCCACCTGTGGGGTATTAGTGTCAGGAGTCAGGACAGGACCTTCCACCTGTGGGGTATTAGTGTCAGCAGTCAGGACAGGACCTTCCACCTGTGGGGTATTAGTGTCAGGAGTCAGGACAGGACCTTCCACCTGTGGGGTATTAGTGTCAGGAGTCAGGACAGGACCTTCCACCTGTGGAGTATTTGTGACAGGACCCCCCACCTGTGGGGTATTAGTGTCAGGACAGGACCCCCCACCTGTGGGGTGTTGTCAGGACAGGACCCTCCACCTGTGGGGTATTAGTGTCAGGACAGGACCCCCACCTGTGGGGTATTAGTGTCAGGACAGGACCCCCCACCTGTGGGGTGTTGTCAGGACAGGACCCTCCACCTGTGGGGTATTAGTGTCAGGACAGGACCCCCACCTGTGGGGTATTAGTGTCAGGACAGGACCCTCCACCTGTGGGGTATTGGTGACAGGACCCCCACCTGTGGGGGTATTAGTGTCAGGACAGGACCCCCCACCTGTGGGGTATTAGTGACAGGACAGGACCCTCAACCTGTGGGGTATTAGTGTCAGGACAGGACCCCCCACCTGTGGGGTATTGGTGACAGGACAGGACCCTCGACCTGTGGGGTTTTAGTGTCAGGACAGGACCCTCCACCTGTGGGGTATTAGTGTCAGGACAGGACCCTCCATCTGTGGGGTATTAGTGTCAGGACAGGACCCTCCGCCTGTGGGGTATTGGTGTCAGGACAGGACCCCCCACCTGTGGGGTATTAGTGACAGGACAGGACCCTCCACCTGTGGGGTATTAGTGTCAGGACGGGACCCTCCGCCTGTGGGCTATTAGTGTCAGGACGGGACCCTCCGCCTGTGGGCTATTAGTGTCAGAACCCCCCACCCTGGTATTAGTGACAGGACACTCCCGTGAGGATAATGTATAATACAAGTTTTAGTTTCTCTTGCCAGCACATATAGGGTGGGCGTTGAACCCCCTTCGCTCTGTTTTGCTTTCTGGAATGTGTGTGTAGAAGAAGTTTTATTGCTCTAGCTGGGGTATTAGTGTCAGGACAGGACCCCCCACCTGTGGGGTATTAGTGTCAGGACAGGACCCCCCACCTGTGGGGTATTAGTGTCAGGACAGGACCCCCCACCTGTGGGGTATTAGTGTCAGGACAGGACCAGGGCTGTGATCTCATTTTCATTTAGTATTAGGAGTTGCTCCATTTTATACCGACTACATCTATAATACATTGGGTGCAGGATGTGCTGGAAATGGTTTTTATCAGAATTTGTGAAAGTTCTGAAATGTCCTATAAATGTCTGTTCTGTTCCTGATCTCGGCTTTTAGTTGAGAGAAATATTTGCTGCAATTTATGTACATGCTCAGCAGCGAGGCAGGTTTGTGCAGTATTCGACTCCTGAGCTGCACTCACTATTCTGCTGGTGCAGTCACTGTGTACATACATTACATTACTGATCCGGAGTTACATCCTGTATTATACTCCAGAGCTGCACTCACTATTCTGCTGGTGCAGTCACTGTGTACCTACATTACATTACTGATCCTTAGTTACATCCTGTATTATACTCCAGAGCTGCACTCACTATTCTGCTGGTGCACTCACTATTCTGCTTGTGCAGTCACTGTGTACATATATTACATTACTGATCCTCAGTTACATCCTGTATTATACCCCAGAGCTGCACTCACTATTCTGCTGGTGCAGTCACTGTGTACACACATTACATTACTGATCCTGAGTTACCTCCTGTATTATACCCCAGAGCTGCACTCACTATTCTGTTGGTGCAGTCACTGTGTACATACATTACATTACTGATCCTGAGTTACATCCTGTATTATACTCCAGAGCTGCACTCACTATTCTGCTGGTGCAGTCACTGTGTACATACATTACATTACTGATCCTTAGTTACATCCTGTATTATACTCCAGAGCTGCACTCACTATTCTGCTGGTGCACTCACTATTCTGCTTGTGCAGTCACTGTGTACATATATTACATTACTGATCCTCAGTTACATCCTGTATTATACCCCAGAGCTGCACTCACTATTCTGCTGGTGCAGTCACTGTGTACATATATTACATTACTGATCCTCAGTTACATCCTGTATTATACCCCAGAGCTGCACTCACTATTCTGCTGGTGCAGTCACTGTGTACACACATTACATTACTGATCCTGAGTTACATCCTGTATTATACTCCAGAGCTGCACTTACTATTCTGCTGGTGCAGTCACTGTGTACATACATTACATTACTGATCCTGAGTTACATCCTGTATTATACCCCAGAGCTGCACTTACTATTCTGCTGGTGCAGTCACTGTGTACATACATTACATTACTGATCCTGAGTTACATCCTGTATTATACTCCAGAGCTGCACTCACTATTCTGCTGGTGCAGTCACTGTGTACATACATTACATTACTGATCCTTAGTTACATCCTGTATTATACTCCAGAGCTGCACTCACTATTCTGCTGGTGCAGTCACTGTGTACATACATTACATTACTGATCCTGAGTTACATCCTGTATTATACTCCAGAGCTGCACTCACTATTCTGCTGGTGCAGTCACTGTGTACATACATTACATTACTGATCCTGAGTTACATCCTGTATTATACCCCAGAGCTGCACTCACTATTCTGCTGGTGCAGTCACTGTGTACATACATTACTGATCCTGAGTTACATCGTGTATTATACTCCAGAGCTGTACTCACTATTCTGTTGGTGCAGTCACTGTGTACATACATTACATTACTGATCCTGAGTTACATCCTGTATTATACGCCAGATCTGCACTCACTATTCTGCTGGTGCAGTCACTGTGTATATACATTACATTACTGATCCTGAGTTACCTCCTGTATTATACCCCAGAGCTGCACTCACTATTCTGTTGGTGCAGTCACTGTGTACATACATTACATTACTGATCCTGAGTTACATCCTGTATTATACTCCAGAGCTGCACTCACTATTCTGCTGGTGCAGTCACTGTGTACATACATTACTAATCCTGAGTTACATCCTGTATTATACCCCAGAGCTGCACTCACTATTCTGTTGGTGCAGTCACTGTGTACATACATTACATTACTGATCCTGAGTTACATCCTGTATTATACTCCAGAGCTGCACTCACTATTCTGCTGGTGCAGTCACTGTGTACATACATTACATTACTGATCCTGAGTTACCTCCTGTATTATACCCCAGATCTGCACTCACTATTCTGCTGGTACAGTCACTGTGTACATACATTACATTACTGATCCTGAGTTACATCCTGTATTATATTCCAGAGCTGCACTCACTATTCTGCTGGCACAGTCACTGTGTACATACATTACATTACTGATCCTGAGTTACCTCCTGTATTATACCCCAGAGCTGCACTCACTATTCTGCTGGTGCAGTCACTGTGTACATACATTACATTACTGATCCTGAGTTACATCCTGTATTATACCCCAGAGCTGCACTCACTATTCTGCTGGCACAGTCACTGTGTACATACATTACATTACTGATCCTGAGTTACACCCTGTATTATACCCCAGAGCTGCGTTCACTATTCTGCTGGTGCAGTCACTGTGTACATACATTACATTACTGATCCTGAGTTACATCCTGTATTATACTCCAGAGCTGCACTCACTATTCTGCTGGTGCAGTCACTGTGTACATACATTACATTACTGATCCTGAGTTACCTCCTGTATTATACCCCAGAGCTGTACTCACTATTCTGCTGGTGCAGTCACTGTGTACATAGATTACATTACTGATCCTGAGTTACCTCCTGTATTATACCCCAGAGCTGTACTCGCTATTCTACTGGTGCAGTCACTGTGTACATACATTACTGATCCTGAGTTACATCCTGTATTATACTCCAGAGCTGCACTCACTATTCTGCTGGTGCAGTCACTGTGTACATACATTACTGATCCTGAGTTACATCCTGTATTATACTCCAGAGCTGCACTCACTATTCTGTTGGTGCAGTCACTGTGTACATACATTACATTACTGATCCTGAGTTACATCCTGTATTATACCCCAGAGCTGCACTCACTATTCTGTTGGTGCAGTCACTGTGTACATACATTACATTACTGATCCTGAGTTACATCCTGTTTTATACTCCAGAGCTGCACTCACTATTCTGCTGGTGCAGTCACTGTGTACATACATTACTAATCCTGAGTTACATCCTGTATTATACCCCAGAGCTGCACTCACTATTCTGTTGGTGCAGTCACTGTGTACATACATTACATTACTGATCCTGAGTTACATCCTGTTTTATACTCCAGAGCTGCACTCACTATTCTGCTGGTGCAGTCACTGTGTACATACATTACTAATCCTGAGTTACATCCTGTATTATACCCCAGAGCTGCACTCACTATTCTGTTGGTGCAGTCACTGTGTACATACATTACATTACTGATCCTGAGTTACATCCTGTATTATACCCCAGAGCTGCACTCACTATTCTGCTGGTGCAGTCACTGTGTACATACATTACATTACTGATCCTGAGTTACATCCTGTTTTATACTTCAGAGCTGCGCTCACTATTCTGCTTTTTTTGTGATTGGCAGCGATCCTGTGCACTGTAGAGGTTTTGTGGTGTGTTGCTCTGGGTTGAGTTGGTCCTTACAGTAGTGTGCACATCCTGAGCAGACGCCTTCTTGTGGTTGGTTACACTGTACTTGTGCAGGGCAGAGGGTGCTGGTTGGTTCTGGTGGGATCTACTACATGGGGGTTGGTGGTCCGGGGTCTGGCCTTCGGCCCCTCATGTTGTCTTTCTCTCCCCAGATCTGCCCCGCGGCTGGGAGGAAGGATTCACGATGGAGGGCGCCAGCTTCTTCATAGAGTGAGTGCATTGTGATCCTCACCTTCCCCCATTATCCGGCGTCTCCCCGCATATCAAATGATGTATGATACTGAGCATGGGTGGCTGCAGGATCACATGACGGTTGTGTCGCCAGGGTGAGGGCGTGGTCACAGCTCCTGTGATGTGATTGGCCTTTCTGGTGCTCACTCAGCTGCAGCCTGATGGCCGCTGCCCTCTGCTGGCTGTTGTCATCTGCAGTGTGGACTAACGCTCCCATCACTGGTAGTCCAATGCCATTGGCCCTGCCCCTTTATGCTTGCTTTCCTTTGATTGGATGAAGTTAATGTTCTGCTGGCGCCACCGCGCGAATTTGAGGTCTGATTCCTGGTGAATTGCGGAGCTCACTGATGTCTCGTCGTGATTTATGTCGGCAGGTTATAGCAACGCTACAGCCTGCGGTGGAGCCATAGAGGACACTGTGAAGATGATGTATAATATGATTTTTAGTTTTCCTTGTTATCACACACGCTGGGGGCTAGTCCGACCCCCTCTTCCCTTCTGCTGCTGTGTGCATGTGAATCCCAAACCTCTCCTTCCCTCCCACAAAAGAATGTTTGTTGCCCCTGCAGCCGCGGCAGACTTTTCTCCCATCTAGTATCAGCTAAAACTGGTATAGTCTCTCCCAAAAGACATGAGGTTCTTTGTTCTATTATAGTGAGATATTGGGCCACCGATTTGGGCTAGAAAAATAAGGAGTACATATTGCGAATTTCCAGCGGTAGATCTGTCAACCACTGTAAGTGCTAGCAGCTAAACACGACGAGTACAAAGTGCAGATTTCTCCTGAACCGCGTGGAACTACTAGTGCAAATGTAGAATCATTAGAAAGCAAATTTCAAAACAAGATGAGTGAGGTGTGTGCCATTACTCTGCTAGATACGCGAGCCAAGTTTTGAGAATTATAAGTATTGCTGGTAAAATCTGTAACTTTGAGGAGAAGGGAGTGTTCAGGTAATCCAGCCCCTTTAGTGATGTCACAAGCCTGCAAGTATAAGGCACTGCACTCAACCCAACCTTCAGTCTTGCCTGAGGAGCTGTTACAGCAGGTCCCTCTGATGAACTGGGACATCTGGCTCCGCCCACCGGCCTGATTGGCTGAAATGATCTGAGCACATGTGAGTGTTAGTTTCTGTTTTAATCTGTTTTTTTTTTTTTTTTTATTGCTGTACATACTTTAAAGGGAACCTCTTACCCCCCAAGAATGCTGTAGATAAGCCCCTGATGATGGTGAACTTACCTCGCCATCAATTTTGGGGGTGAGAGGTTCCCTTTAAATTGTTTCATCTTGTAAAATCTTGATATACCTCTTATAAACACTGCCTAATCTTTTTATGGAGTAAAAGTTATAATATTTACTAGCTTCGTTCCCTTAAGTCTTAAGTTAAGTCTTAAGTTAATTACGCTACTAGTTTGGGTTGGCTTGAACCCCTCTGTGGAGAATTCTGAGCTGGTGGCAGCGAAGTGTGTTCTGGGCTAGGTGGATACCGCTGGCAGCAACGGAACGGGGTTTTCAAAGCTATTGCCTGGCTGCAGTCTGAGCATTTATAATTCCCTCGCTGCAGCGTGCCTGCTAGCCAGTCCACAGTGAAGCGGCCCGCCCGGCGACCAATTATCCCAGGTGTAGTTCCCTGACTGTCCTGAGGGTAAGGGGGCGCCAGAGAGCTGCAAGTTCTGAAGCGGATCTGGAAAGCGGGATACACATAAATCCCTGCAGTTCATGACATATTGTAGCAGCAGTGGGATAACTAAAATAAGCCCCTGGGGTAAATTGATAGCCTTATTTGTGTTTTCATCTCATTGTAGCAGTCGTGGGCTGCCTCTTTCCTGGCTCCTCGGTCGCCGTGTAATATTTGGCCGCAGCCTGTAGTTTACAGCATGGTTGTCATGGTTACATGGTTGTTGACGCACTTGTGGTCTTCTGTGGTTGACCCTCTTCCTTGCTGCAGTGGGCGGGGTGATTGTGGGGGAGGCGGGGCCTGGCATGGAGTTTTGGGGACTGTTGTGTTCCCCTGCTGATCGGGGTGTGGTCGCTATGGTGGCTGGTACAGACTCCTATCAGTGGACGCACCCTGTGCACATAGGCGGAGGTGGAAGCGTTAATGATTTGTGACTTGGCAGAAATGCTGCATTCTTTGTCCAGGGACTGGAGGGGCCGGGCCCCTTGGAGCCACCATAACAGCTCCTGAGCTGAAGACCTGTTTCTGTGGGTCAGTGAGGTTTCTGTCCCTTTCCTGGACATGGGGTGATGTTGGCGGTCAGTGCAGTTCTGCTCTGCGTTACCATAGTGATCCCGCGCGGGCAGTAGTCGGCACGCGGGCAGCACGGGAGCGGTAGTCGGCACGCGGGCAGTGACTATAGCTGTGGTGATGTGTGCACGCTCGGCGACACGCTGCTCCCCGGATGTAAGCACGATGGTCGTGGTGGATGGGGGCTGCCATTGTCTGGTAATCCTCTGCTTCCGTCTCACGGGGTGCGGCAGGGGGGTTGGCGTTAGGTGGGGATCTATAATCCTCATTGTGAAGACTGATCACCACAGTGCGTCACATAATCATTTGGAGCGCGACGCTCTGAACGACCCTGCGCTGATACATTGTAACAACCCATAACAACAAATGACCCAGGTGTGTGACAGGGACTGATACATTGTAACAATCCATAACAACAAATGACCCAGGTGTGTGACAGGGACTGATACATTGCAACAATCCATAACAACAAATGGCCCAGGTGTGTGACAGGGACTGATACATTGTAACAATCCATAACAACAAATGGCCCAGGTGTGTGACAGGGACTGATACATTGTAACAACCCATAACAACAAATGACCCAGGTGTGTGACAGGGGCTGATACATTGTAACAACCCATAACAACAAATGACCCAGGTGTGTGACAGGGACTGATACATTGTAACAACCCATAACAACAAATGGCCCAGGTGTGTGACAGGGACTGATACATTGTAACAATCCATAACAACAAATGACCCAGGTGTGTGACAGGGACTGATACAATGTAACAATCCATAACAACAAATGGCCCAGGTGTGTGTGACAGGGACTGATACATTGTAACAACCCATAACAACAAATGGCCCAGGTGTGTGACAGGGACTGATACATTGTAACAATCCATAACAACAAATGGCCCAGGTGTGTGACAGGGACTGATACATTGTAACAACCCATAACAACAAATGACCCAGGTGTGTGACAGGGGCTGATACATTGTAACAACCCATAACAACAAATGGCCCAGGTGTGTGACAGGGACTGATACATTGTAACAACCCATAACAACAAATGGCCCAGGTGTGTGTGACAGGGACTGATACATTGTAACAATCCATAACAACAAATGGCCCAGGTGTGTGACAGGGACTGATACATTGTAACAACCCATAACAACAAATGACCCAGGTGTGTGACAGGGGCTGATACATTGTAACAACCCATAACAACAAATGACCCAGGTGTGTGACAGGGACTGATACATTGTAACAACCCATAACAACAAATGGCCCAGGTGTGTGACAGGGACTGATACATTGCAACAACCCATAACAACAAATGACCCAGGTGTGTGACAGGGACTGATACATTGTAACAATCCATAACAACAAATGACCCAGGTGTGTGTGACAGGGACTGATACATTGTAACAATCCATAACAACAAATGACCCAGGTGTGTGTGACAGGGACTGATACATTGTAACAATCCATAACAACAAATGACCCAGGTGTGTGTGACAGGGACTGATACATTGTAACAACCCATAACAACAAATGACCCAGGTGTGTGTGACAGGGACTGATACATTGTAACAATCCATAACAACAAATGACCCAGGTGTGTGACAGGGACTGATACATTGTAACAATCCATAACAACAAATGACCCAGGTGTGTGACAGGGACTGATACATTGTAACAATCCATAACAGCAAATGACCCAGGTGTGTGACAGGGACTGATACATTGTAACAACCCATAACAACAAATGACCCAGGTGTGTGACAGGGACTGATACATTGTAACAATCCATAACAGCAAATGACCCAGGTGTGTGACAGGGACTGATACATTGTAACAATCCATAACAACAAATGGCCCAGGTGTGTGACAGGGACTGATACATTGTAACAACCCATAACAACAAATGACCCAGGTGTGTGACAGGGACTGATACATTGTAACAACCCATAACAACAAATGACCCAGGTGTGTGTGACAGGGACTGATACATTGTAACAACCCAAAACAACAAATGGCCCAGGTGTGTGACAGGGACTGATACATTGTAACAATCCATAACAACAAATGACCCAGGTGTGTGACAGGGACTGATACATTGCAACAACCCATAACAACAAATGACCCAGGTGTGTGACAGGGACTGATACATTGTAACAACCCAAAACAACAAATGACCCAGGTGTGTGTGACAGGGAC
The DNA here is from genome assembly GCF_032444005.1 of Ranitomeya imitator. NCBI lineage: Eukaryota > Metazoa > Chordata > Amphibia > Anura > Dendrobatidae > Ranitomeya > Ranitomeya imitator. The sequence goes on from NC_091290.1 coordinate 792,711, forward strand.
TGATACATTGTAACAACCCATAACAACAAATGACCCAGGTGTGTGACAGGGACTGATACATTGTAACAATCCATAACAACAAATGACCCAGGTGTGTGACAGGGACTGATACATTGTAACAATCCATAACAACAAATGGCCCAGGTGTGTGTGACAGGGACTGATACATTGTAACAATCCATAACAACAAATGACCCAGGTGTGTGTGACAGGGACTGATACATTGTAACAATCCATAACAACAAATGACCCAGGTGTGTGACAGGGACTGATACATTGTAACAATCCATAACAACAAATGACCCAGGTGTGTGTGACAGGGACTGATACATTGTAACAACCCATAACAACAAATGACCCAGGTGTGTGACAGGGACTGATACATTGTAACAATCCATAACAACAAATGACCCAGGTGTGTGTGACAGGGACTGATACATTGTAACAATCCATAACAACAAATGACCCAGGTGTGTGACAGGGACTGATACATTGTAACAATCCATAACAACAAATGGCCCAGGTGTGTGTGACAGGGACTGATACATTGTAACAATCCATAACAACAAATGACCCAGGTGTGTGACAGGGACTGATACATTGTAACAATCCATAACAACAAATGGCCCAGGTGTGTGTGACAGGGACTGATACATTGTAACAATCCATAACAACAAATGACCCAGGTGTGTGTGACAGGGACTGATACATTGTAACAATCCATAACAACAAATGACCCAGGTGTGTGACAGGGACTGATACATTGTAACAATCCATAACAACAAATGACCCAGGTGTGTGTGACAGGGACTGATACATTGTAACAATCCATAACAACAAATGACCCAGGTGTGTGACAGGGACTGATACATTGTAACAACCCATAACAACAAATGACCCAGGTGTGTGTGACAGGGACTGATACATTGTAACAACCCATAACAACAAATGGCCCAGGTGTGTGACAGGGACTGATACATTGTAACAACCCATAACAACAAATGACCCAGGTGTGTGTGACAGGGACTGATACATTGTAACAATCCATAACAACAAATGACCCAGGTGTGTGACAGGGACTGATACATTGTAACAACCCATAACAACAAATGACCCAGGTGTGTGTGACAGGGACTGATACATTGTAACAACCCATAACAACAAATGGCCCAGGTGTGTGACAGGGACTGATACATTGTAACAACCCATAACAACAAATGACCCAGGTGTGTGTGACAGGGACTGATACATTGTAACAATCCATAACAACAAATGACCCAGGTGTGTGACAGGGACTGATACATTGTAACAATCCATAACAACAAATGACCCAGGTGTGTGTGACAGGGACTGATACATTGTAACAACCCATAACAACAAATGGCCCAGGTGTGTGACAGGGACTGATACATTGTAACAACCCATAACAACAAATGACCCAGGTGTGTGTGACAGGGACTGATACATTGTAACAATCCATAACAACAAATGGCCCAGGTGTGTGACAGGGACTGATACATTGTAACAACCCATAACAACAAATGACCCAGGTGTGTGACAGGGACTGATACATTGTAACAACCCATAACAACAAATGGCCCAGGTGTGTGACAGGGACTGATACATTGTAACAACCCATAACAACAAATGACCCAGGTGTGTGTGACAGGGACTGATACATTGTAACAACCCATAACAACAAATGACCCAGGTGTGTGACAGGGGCTGATACATGAAGGTGTCGCTGTCCATGATTTATAGACCTGAAGTACAAATAGCCGGTGTCATTCCCACAATCAGATTTTCAGTGAAATGTGACAAGTGGAAGCTGCCGCCGCGCTGTTCTGCCTCATCTCTCATTTCTCTTGTTTGACACTGATGATGGCTAACATGGCGGCCAAGAGCACTGCGCTGGGGATCGGTATCTCCTGTTGTGGGGCCACTGGGCTCTGGCCCTGGGCATCTCCTGTTGTGGGGCCCCTGGGCATCTCCTGTTGCACGGCCTGCGGGCTCAGGCTGGGCATCTCCTGTTGTGGGGCCAGCAGGCTTGGTCTGCGCGTCTCCCATTGTGGGATCAGCTGGCTCGGGATGGGCGTCTCCAGTTGCGGGGCCTGTGGGGGCTCGGGCTGGGCTTCTCACCTTGCGGGGCCTGCGGACCCGGGCTGCTCGTCTCCAGTTGCGGGGCCTGCGGGGGTTGGGCGTCTCCTGTTGCGGGGCCTGCGGGCTCAGGCTGGGAGTCTCCCGTTGCGGGGTCTGCAGGGGCTCGGACTGGGCTTCTCCCGTTGCGGGCCCGGGCTGCGCGTCTCCAGTTGCGGGGCCTGTGGGGGCTCGGACTGGGCTTCTCCCGTTGCGGGGCCTGTGGGCCCGGGCTGCGCGTCTCCAGTTGCGGGGTATGTGGGGGCTCGGACTGGGCTTCTCCCGTTGCGGGGCCGGTGGGGGCTCGGGCTGCGCGTCTCCAGTTGCGGGGCCTGTGGGGGCTTGGGCTGCGTGTCTCCAGTTGTGGGGCCTGTGGGGGCTCGGGCTGCGTGTCTCCAGTTGCGGGGCCTGTGGGGGCTCGGGCTTCTCCAGTTGCGGGGCCTGTGGGGGCTCGGGCTTCTCCAGTTGCGGGGCCTGTGGGGGCTCGGGCTGTGCGTCTCCAGTTGCGGGGCCTGTGGGGGCTCGGGCTGCGTGTCTCCAGTTGCGGGGCCTGTGGGGGCTCGGGCTACGCGTCTCCTGTTGCGGAGCCTGTGGGGGCTCGGGCTGCGCGTCTCCAGTTGCGGGGGCTCGGGCTGCGCGTCTCCAGTTGCGGGGGCTCAGGCTGCGCGTCTCCAGTTGCGGGGGCTCGGGCTGCGCGTCTCCAGTTGCGGGGTATGTGGGGGCTCGGACTGGGCTTCTCCCGTTGTGGGGCCTGTGGGGGGCTCGGGCTACGCGTCTCCAGTTGCGGGGCCTGTGGGGGCTCGGGCTGCGTGTCTCCAGTTGCGGGGCCTGTGGGGGCTCGGGCTACGCGTCTCCAGTTGCGGGGCCTGTGGGGGCTCGGGCTACGTGTCTCCAGTTGCGGGGCCTGTGGGGGCTCGGGCTACGCGTCTCCAGTTGCGGGGCCTGTGGGGGCTCGGGCTACGTGTCTCCAGTTGCGGGGCCTGTGGGGGCTCGGGCTGCGTGTCTCCAGTTGCGGGGCCTGTGGGGGCTCGGGCTACGTGTCTCCAGTTGCGGGGCCTGTGGGGTCTCGGGCTACGCGTCTCCAGTTGCGGGGCCTGTGGGGGTTCGGGCTGCGCGTCTCCAGTTGCGGGGCCTGTGGGGTCTCGGGCTACGCGTCTCCAGTTGCGGGGCCTGTGGGGGCTCGGGCTGCGTGTCTCCAGTTGCAGGGCCTGTGGGGGTTCGGGCTGCGCGTCTCCAGTTGTGGGGGCTCGGGCTACGTGTCTCCAGTTGTGGGGGCTCGGGCTACGTGTCTCCAGTTGCAGGGCCTGTGGGGGTTCGGGCTGCGCGTCTCCAGTTGTGGGGGCTCGGGCTGCGTGTCTCCAGTTGCGGGGCCTGTGGGGGCTCGGGCTGCGCGTCTCCAGTTGTGGGGGCTCGGGCTACGTGTCTCCAGTTGCAGGGCCTGTGGGGGCTCGGGCTGCACGTCTCCAGTTGTGGGGGCTCGGGCTGCGTGTCTCCAGTTGCGGGGCCTGTGGGGGCTCGGGCTGCGCGTCTCCAGTTGTGGGGGCTCGGGCTGCGCGTCTCCAGTTGTGGGGGCTCGGGCTGCGCGTCTCCAGTTGTGGGGGCTCGGGCTGCGTGTCTCCAGTTGCGGGGCCTGTGGGGGCTCGGGCTGCGCGTCTCCAGTTGTGGGGGCTCGGGCTGCGTGTCTCCAGTTGTGGGGGCTCGGGCTGCGCGTCTCCAGTTGTGGGGGCTCGGGCTGCGCATCTCCAGTTGTGGGGGCTCGGGCTGCGCGTCTCCAGTTGTGGGGGCTCGGGCTGCGCGTCTCCAGTTGCGGGGCCTGTGGGGGTTCGGGCTGCGGGTCTCCAGTTGTGGGGGCTCGGGCTGCGTGTCTCCAGTTGCGGGGCCTGTGGGGGCTCGGGCTACGTGTCTCCAGTTGTGGGGGCTCGGGCTGCGTGTCTCCAGTTGTGGGGGCTCGAGCTGCGCGTCTCCAGTTGTGGGGGCTCGGGCTGCGTGTCTCCAGTTGTTGGGGCTCGGGCTGCGCGTCTCCAGTTGTGGGGGCTCGGGCTGCGTGTCTCCAGTTGTTGGGGCTCGGGCTGCGCGTCTCCAGTTGTGGGGGCTCGGGCTGCGCGTCTCCAGTTGTGGGGGCTCGGGCTGCGCGTCTCCAGTTGCGGGGGCTCGGGCTGCGCGTCTCCAGTTGCGGGGGCTCGGGCTGCGCGTCTCCAGTTGTGGGGGCTCGGGCTGCGCGTCTCCAGTTGTGGGGGCTCGGGCTGCGCGTCTCCAGTTGTGGGGGCTCGGGCTGCGCGTCTCCAGTTGTGGGGGCTCGGGCTGCGCGTCTCCAGTTGTGGGGGCTCGGGCTGCGCGTCTCCAGTTGTGGGGGCTCGGGCTGCGCGTCTCCAGTTGTGGGGGCTCGGGCTGCGCGTCTCCAGTTGCGGGGGCTCGGGCTGCGCGTCTCCAGTTGTGGGGGCTCGGGCTGCGTGTCTCCAGTTGTTGGGGCTCGGGCTGCGCGTCTCCAGTTGCGGGGGCTCGGGCTGCGTGTCTCCAGTTGTTGGGGCTCGGGCTGCGCGTCTCCAGTTGTGGGGGCTCGGGCTGCGCGTCTCCAGTTGCGGGGGCTCGGGCTGCGCGTCTCCAGTTGCGGGGGCTCGGGCTGCGCGTCTCCAGTTGCGGGGCCTGCTGGCTCGGGCTGCACTTCATGCACTTACATACTTCTTCCTCCTCCGTCTGCTTCTCGGTGCCACTCAGTGGTTTATTCATTGCTAGTAATGGGTTTGCAGTCATTCTTCACTTCAGAGATGTCTTTTGGGGGCACCAGACGTCGGGGAGATTTATGGAGGGTCTGTTGTGATGATGTCTTTATTCCTGGATTAGCAGCTGTGGGGGGCCGTGGCTCCAGCACACTAATTACTGAGAGCCATCTGTTGGTGGGGTGCAGGATGCTGCGGACCCTTGAATCTCCCCTTCCTGCCGCTGGTGACGTGCTCCTGGCCTGCGCTGCCAGGACGGGGCGTATTCTGGGCTCCAGTGGCTTCACTTTTCGCTTGGGTTTTGTTTCTTATTGTTGTAGATCTGAGAAATGAGCTGAGTGTGGGGTAAGAAGAGTGCGGGGCCCTCCATACTAAGCCCCTCCGGCTATTGTACTGGTGCGAGGCCAGGCTGGCATTCCCCAAAGCTCCCGCCCCACATACCAGGGTGATGACGGCAGGCACACAATGGTGGCACTGTCTGCAGCCTCCGCATCCTCATTCTGTGCTCAGCAGCATCTCCACAGACCACCAGCGCCAACTATCTGTAGACCCCGGCAGTTTGTGAGCATTGTGGCCGGCGGGGGGCGCTCCTCGCTTTTATTGGTCAAAAATGAGAACCTGCCTGTTCCTATCACCAGAGATCAGCGGTGACATCACTGAGAATGTCTCCTATCCATCACCAGAGATCAGCGGTGACATCACTGAGAATGTCTCCTATCCATTACCAGAGATCAGAGGTGACATCACTGAGAATGTCTCCTATCCATCACCAGAGATCAGCGGTGACATCACTGAGAATGTCTCCTATCCATCACTAGAGATCAGAGGTGACATCATTGAGAATGCCTCCTATCCATCACTAGAGATCAGAAGTGACATCACTGAGAATGTCTCCTATCCATCACCAGAGATCAGCGGTGACATCACTGAGAATGCCTCCTATCCATCACCAGAGATCAGCAGTGACATCACTGAGAATGTCTCCTATCCATCACCAGAGATCAGCGGTGACATCACTGAGAATGCCTCCTATCCATCACCAGAGATCAGAGGTGACATCACTGAGAATGCCTCCTATCCATCACCAGAGATCAGAGGTGACATCACTGAGAATGCCTCCTATCCATCACCAGAGATGACATCACTGAGAATGCCTCCTATCCATCACCAGAGATCAGAGGTGACATCACTGAGAATGTCTCCTATCCATCACCAGAGATCAGAGGTGACATCACTGAGAATGCCTCCTATCCATCACCAGAGATCAGAGGTGACATCACTGAGAATGCCTCCTATCCATCACCAGAGATGACATCACTGAGAATGCCTCCTATCCATCACCAGAGATCAGAGGTGACATCACTGAGAATGTCTCCTATCCATCACCAGAGATCAGAGGTGACATCACTGAGAATGCCTCCTATCCATCACCAGAGATCAGAGGTGACATCACTGAGAATGCCTCCTATCCATCACCAGAGATCAGCGGTGACATCACTGAGAATGCCTCCTATCCATCACCAGAGATCAGCGGTGACATCACTGAGAATGTCTCCTATCCATCACCAGAGATCAGAGGTGACATCACTGAGAATGCCTCCTATCCATCACCAGAGATCAGAGGTGACATCACTGAGAATGCCTCCTATCCATCACCAGAGATCAGAGGTGACATCACTGAGAATGTCTCCTATCCATCACCAGAGATCAGAGGTGACATCACTGAGAATATCTCCTATCCATCACCAGAGATCAGAGGTGACATCACTGAGAATGCCTCCTATCCGTCACCAGAGATCAGAGGTGACATCACTGAGAATGCCTCCTATCCATCACCAGAGATCAGCGGTGACATCACTGAGAATGCCTCCTATCCATCACCAGAGATCAGCGGTGATATCACTGAGAATGTCTCCTATCCATCACCAGAGATCAGCGGTGACATCACTGAGAATGTCTCCTATCCATCACCAGAGATCAGAGGTGACATCACTGAGAATGCCTCCTATCCATCACCAGAGATCAGAGGTGACATCACTGAGAATGCCTCCTATCCATCACTAGAGATCAGAGGTGACATCACTGAGAATGTCTCCTATCCATCACCAGAGATCAGAGATGACATCACTGAGAATGTCTCCTATCCATCACCAGAGATCAGCGGTGACATCACTGAGAATGCCTCCTAACCATCACCAGAGATCAGCGGTGACATCACTGAGAATGTCTCCTATCCATCACCAGAGATCAGAGGTGACATCACTGAGAATGCCTCCTATCCATCACCAGAGATCAGAGGTGACATCACTGAGAATGTCTCCTATCCATCACCAGAGATCAGAGATGACATCACTGAGAATGTCTCCTATCCATCACCAGAGATCAGCAGTAACATCACTGAGAATGTCTCCTATCCATCACCAGAGATCAGAGGTGACATCACTGAGAATGTCTCCTATCCATCACCAGAGATCAGAGGTGACATCACTAACTCCTTAGTGCCTGAGACAATTTTTTAAATATTTTGACCAGTGTCACTTTATGTAGTAATAAAGTGAGCGGAATGGTAAAGTGTATGATCACTAAATGTCGGTGACTTCTGCTTTGGCCGCTATTTGGCCGGGAATTGCCGGCAAACATCAGGACCCCACAATCGTGAAAGGTGTTTTTTTGGGGGGCGGTAGTTGACCGAGATTTGCGTGGGTGTTTTGGGGGGGTTATTCTCCTTTCTGCCGAGCGCAGTGATGAGTGGCTGTCACCCAGCTTTCTGCGGAGCAGATCACGCAGTGTTCTATGTAGGGTGGGCTGTTGGTGTCGTAGGGTCGCGTTCTGTGAGGGGGCTACTCTGTTATAAAGTCCTATTGTGCCCTGTGTTTGCGCTGCGCCTTGGTGGGCGGCCATTCCTGATGCCCCATCCATTACTGCCACATTCCGGACGGACCATGGGGCCGTGCTGCAGCTGTGACCAACTGAAGGCAAAATCCAGCTCCGAAGGAAGGAGAGAGGGGCACAGAGGACCAGCAGGGTGCGGACCACCCTCTGCACAGCCCCTCATTGTGAACAGTCACGCTCCTGATTAGTCTGTCACCCTCAGAGCCGCACTCACTATTCTGCTGTTACATCGGGTCTTATATTCCAGTCACCTCCAGAGCTGCACTCACTATTCTGCTGTTACGTCGGGTCTTATATTCCAGTCACCTCCAGAGCTGCACTCACTATTCTGCTATTACATCGGGTCTTATCCTCCAGTCACCCCCAGAGCCGCACTCACTATTCTGCTGTTACGTCGGGTCTTATCCTCCAATCACCTCCAGAGCTGAAGTCACTATTCTGTGTCTTTATACTCGTGAATGGTTGGATCTGCACAGTTGTATTATCTTTTCTATTGCTATTGTAGGGTCTTCTGGGTGCATATTTGGGTGTGACTAGAGTATAAATCTAGAGATCAGCGGCGTTCATGATGCTTTTGCTGAGGTTTCTGGCCCGTCTAGCTATTTTGGAAGGATTTTGAGGTGTTGGCTGCAGTCTGTCCCTGGCCACATTGGGCAGCGCCTGGATGGAGGGTGAGTTGGGGGGCGGTGGCTGGATGGAGGGTGAGTTGGGGGGCGGTGGCTGGATGGAGGGTGAGTTGGGTGGTGGCTGGATGGAGGGTGAGTTGGGGGGTGGTGGCTGGATGGAGGGTGAGTTGGGGGGTGGTGGCTGGATGGAGGGTGAGTTGGGGGTGGTGGCTGGATGGAGGGTGAGTTGGGGGGCGGTGGCTGGATGGAGGGTGAGTTGGGGCCGGTGGCTGGATGGAGGGTGAGTTGGGGGGCGGTGGCTGGATGGAGGGTGAGTTGGGGGGTGGCTGGATGGAGGGTGAGTTGGGGGGCGGTGGCTGGATGGAGGGTGAGTTGGGGGGCGGTGGCTGGATGGAGGGTGAGTTGGGGGGCGGTGGCTGGATGGAGGGTGAGTTGGGGCCGGTGGCTGGATGGAGGGTGAGTTGGGTGGTGGCTGGATGGAGGGTGAGTTGGGGGGTGGTGGCTGGATGGAGGGTGAGTTGGGGGGTGGTGGCTGGATGGAGGGCGAGTTGGGGGGTGGCTGGATGGAGGGTGAGTTGGGGGGCGGTGGCTGGATGGAGGGTGAGTTGGGGGGTGGTGGCTGGATGGAGGGCGAGTTGGGGGGTGGCTGGATGGAGGGTGAGTTGGGGGGCGGTGGCTGGATGGAGGGTGAGTTGGGGGGTGGTGGCTGGATGGAGGGTGAGTTGGGGGGTGGTGGCTGGATGGAGGGCGAGTTGGGGGGCGGTGGCTGGATGGATGGTGAGTTGGGGGGCGGTGGCTGGATGGAGGGTGAGTTGGGGGGTGGCTGGATGGAGGGTGAGTTGGGGGGCGGTGGCTGGATGGAGGGTGAGTTGGGGCCGGTGGCTGGATGGAGGGTGAGTTGGATGGTGGCTGGATGGAGGGTGAGTTGGGGGGTGGTGGCTGGATGGAGGGTGAGTTGGGGGGTGGTGGCTGGATGGAGGGTGAGTTGGGGGGTGGTGGCTGGATGGAGGGCGAGTTGGGGGGTGGTGGCTGGATGGAGGGCGAGTTGGGGGGCGGTGGCTGGATGGAGGGCGAGTTGGGGGGCGGTGGCTGGATGGAGGGTGAGTTGGGGGGCGGTGGCTGGATGGAGGGTGAGTTGGGGGGTGGCTGGATGGAGGGTGAGTTGGGGCCGGTGGCTGGATGGAGGGTGAGTTGGGGGGTGGTGGCTGGATGAAGGGTGAGTTGGGGGGTGCCTGGATGGAGGGTGAGTTGGGTGGTGGCTGGATGGAGGGCGAGTTGGGGGGCGGTGGCTGGATGGAGGGTGAGTTGGGGGGTGGTGGCTGGATGGAGGGTGAGTTGGGGGGCGGTGGCTGGATGGAGGGTGAGTTGGGGGGTGGCTGGATGGAGGGTGAGTTGGGGCCGGTGGCTGGATGGAGGGTGAGTTGGGGGGTGGTGGCTGGATGAAGGGTGAGTTGGGGGGTGCCTGGATGGAGGGTGAGTTGGGGGGTGCCTGGATGGAGGGTGAGTTGGGGGGTGGTGGCTGGATGGGGGGGGTGCCTGTATGGAGGGTGAGTTGGGGGGCGGTGGCTGGATGGAGGGTGAGTTGGGGGGCGGTGGCTGGATGGAGGGTGAGTTGGGGGGCGGTGGTTGGATGGAGGGCGAGTTGGGGGGCGGTGGCTGGATGGAGGGCGAGTTGGGGGGCGGTGGCTGGATGGAGGGCGAGTTGGGGGGCGGCGGCTGGATGGAGGGCGAGTTGGGGGGCGGCGGCTGGATGGAGGGCGAGTTGGGGGGCGGCGGCTGGATGGAGGCCGAGTTGGGGGGTGGTGGCTGGATGGGGGGGGTGCCTGGATGGAGGGTGAGTTGGGGGGGTGCCTGGATGGAGGGTGAGTTGGGGCGGTGGCTGGATGGAGGGTGAGTTTGGGGGGGTGGCTGGATGGAGGGCGAGGTGTGGGCAGGATGCCGGGACCTGCAGGCTGGTGACAGCTGCCAGTGTTGGCTTCATTTTGTACCTTAACGCTAAAAGCTGAGAATGGCGGCATATATCGCGTTGCCCCTGCGCCATTGTGGTTCAGGTCCCATGATGTGCACTGTTCTCCTCCGTCACTCGGATGCTGGCGGTGCAGTCGCAGCCCTTCAGTGGTGGGCGTACAATAGGCTGGCTAGAGCCGTCGCTGTGTGTGGGAGGAGGACGGCGGTATTTGCCAGAATTGTCGCCTCATGTTTTTTCCTTTTCTATTCTCCTTGTACATGTAGAGAGGAGGAGCGGCGAGGACGCGGCGGTCGTGAGACCCCCATCCGTGTGATGCAGGGGTCCCGTACTCCGGCACAGCGCTCATTGTCTGGACTCCAGCTCCGTGTGTTATGGGAGGCAGTGGCGCACTCTGGGGGCTCCGTCACAGATTCCATAATATTTTCGGGGAAAATTAGCGCAGCAGCGAAATAAGGGAGTTGTGCCAATCCACTGGGTCTGGCAGGTGCCGGGGCCATCACATGACCGATCCAACACCGCCGACCGCATCACCATACTGCCACGGGCAGGAAACCGTGACCACGAGGTCCGCTCTGAACACAAGCGCACGCACCGCTCTCTGCTGCTTCTCCACTGGGTCCCCCACTCTCGCTGCCTCGGTCTCTCCACCCCCCACTCTCGCTGCCTCGGTCTCTCCACCCCCCCACTCTCGCTGCCTCGGTCTCTGCACCCCCCACTCTCGCTGCCTCGGTCTCTCCACCCCCCCACTCTCGCTGCCTCGGTCTCTCCACCCCCCACTCTCGCTGCCTCGGTCTCTCCACCCCCCCACTCTCGCTGCCTCGGTCTCTGCACCCCCCACTCTCGCTGCCTCGGTCTCTGCACCCCCCACTCTCGCTGCCTCGGTCTCTGCACCCCCCACTCTCGCTGCCTTGGTCTCTGCACCCCCCCCCTACTCTCGCTGCCTCTGTCTCTGCACCCCCCACTCTCGCTGCCTTGGTCTCTGCACCCCCCCCACTCTCGCTGCCTCGGTCTCTGCACCCCCCCCCCTACTCTCGCTGCCTCGGTCTCTGCACCCCCCCACTCTCGCTGTCTCGGTCTCTGCATCCCCCACTCTCGCTGCCTCGGTCTCTGCACCCCCCCCCCCCCACTCTCGCTGCCTCGGTCTCTGCACCCCCCCTACTCTCGCTGCCTCGGTCTCTGCACCCCCCCACTCTCGCTGCCTCGGTCTCTGCACCCCCCCCCCCCCCCACTCTCGCTGCCTCGGTCTCTGCACCCCCCCCTACTCTCGCTGCCTCAGTCTCTGCCAGCTCGCTTTCTCCCACATTTTGCATTGTAGAATGTTCACCAACATCAAAGAACTCACCGCTGTCAGATGCCGGCCGAGTGTCTCCGGACGGAGGTACTCTGGCTCCTGCCGTGGCGCTGTCCTGGTGCTGGCCGCCCGCCCAGGAGGATGAAGATGGCAGGCCAGCGGCCAGCGCCGTGGCACGGGGATGTATTCTCGTCTGGTGCCGAGCGTCCCCTGGAGAGGGAGGTGCTCCGGCGTCAGTTGTCTCCATGGTTCGGTGCTGGCTGGTGGACCGGGGAGGTACGTATGGTGTGTCTCCCTGTGCGTCAGCCCAGGACGGAGCTCGGTGCTGGCTGGTGGACCGGGGAGGTACGTATGGCATGTCTCCCCGTGCGTCAGCCAATGAAGGAGCACGTGACGGATGAGATCTGTCGTGTGCTCGATGATGAGAGGCTATTGGGGCTCCGATCTCTGCCTGGTCGGTAACGGGGGGTGTCAGTGTCTGTTCCCACCGGGTACCCGCTCTGGGTGTCCGGTGAGACCGCCGCCTTTCGGCGTGCGACCGGTACCGCCCGTTGTGACTCCCCGATGTGTCTGAACCGGTTGTGGATGGCGAACGCCATCTGGAGGAGCGGGATCTGTGGTGGCTCCTGCGTGAGTGGTGTCGGCGTCTGGAGTGGGAATGGCGACAGCTAGAGGGACAGCGGGAATGGTGGCGGGAATCTACTGATGAGGGTGAGGACGATCTGCGGCATCTATGTCTGCGATCGCCCTGTCTAGGGGTTGTGTTAGGTGCATTCACCTCGGGAGTAAGGGGGACGTTATCTTGGCCACGGGGCGTGAGTGGCGGTGCAGGGGGTAGAGACGGGGAAGGTGCAGAGACTATTAGGCTGGAACCGCAGGGTGAGCGCAACAGGGCGGGGACTGATAGGAAACTGTCTGCAATTAGCGTTTGGGAGCATGGGGGTGTTGGCGGCGCGTAATTTATTGCAGCTGTGTTAGTGTTTGGTGCGACTGTGTGCGTGTTTGGTGCGTACATTCCTGGCTGCGGAGCGTGCTGGCTGGTCTGAATAGACCAGTCATCCCGCTCCGCGGCCGTGTTCGTGGCTCTGGCCCCCGACCGCCGCCCGCCTCCCCGCACAGGCAACGCTGATGTGCCTGCTGGGGGGACGCGGTGGGCCAGGGGTGGGCTGGCCAGAGGTCCAAAGTGAGGGACCTGGCTCGGGGAGCTTGTGAGGGCCGTGTTTGAGGCGCCCCCCCGGCCGATTTGGCGGGTTGGGGCCCCGCCGCTGTTAGTGGGCGGTGCTTGGCAGTCCCAAGCCGGCATCAGGGAGGGGGGACTCCCTGACGCTGCCGGGGACCTGCGGTATGCCTGGACCGGCTGCCCCCCGTTCCCCTGAGCGGCTGGCGCGCCACCGAGGGGACCGAGGCGGCGGGCGGTCCCCTGCTTGCTCCTGCACTGCAGTGCGATTGCCTGGAGGAAGTGGGGCCGGAAGTGGGCGTGTCCTGCCCGGCCCGCACTGCACTATGGGAGGCAGGGCGGGCCTGCATAGCATGGGAGGGCGGCGGATGATGCACTAAGCGCGCCGGGCCCCGGGTTTCAGAGCGGGGACAGGAAGTGCCCGGGGCCCGGACGCGATCGGCGTATGGAGCCGGCACCTGGCACCGGCGGGCAGCGGCGCCAGAGGCAAGCGCCGAGACTTCCGCCGCGCATCCCGGCGCCACACGTGGGGCAGAAGCACGGCGACTTGGCAGCGCCGGCTCCCCCCCAACACGTAGGCGCACGGGAGGACCGCCCCGAACGTCTGGCCTGGGGCGCCGCTGCGGCCCGGTCAGCCGGAGCGCCAGGGGCTAGCAGCTGGAGCCCCGAAGGACCGGAGTCTGCAGCTATAATGAGCTGGTGAGTGGGGGTTAGTAGCGCTGGGGAGACAGGAGAGGACAAGGCCCCAGGAGGGGGGATAAGCAGGGACGGAGCCCTGGGGGAGGACGGAGAGGCCAGGGGGTGAGAAGAGGACGAGGCCCCAGGAGGGGGGATGTGCAGAGATGGAGCCCACGGGGAAGACGGGGAGGCCTGAGGGGATGCTAGGGGGTGAGGAGAGGGCACAGGAAGGTGAGCACCCAAACCAGGATTAGGGGATCGCGACCATTGCTCACCTTCCTGTGCAGCTCCTTGCTGTAGGGCCTCGGTCATGGGGGCAGCCATGGTGGTCAGGAGATCAGGGACAACAACAGCTTCCAAGGGTCAACCGGGGAGAAAGAGGGAGAACCTGGCCCGGTCACTAGAATTTAACCCCTGAGGGTGTGGCCTGACTCACCTCCTCTCCCCGGTTGGTCCGCTGGGCGTCCCAATCATGACCTCACCTGGGGAGGTAGTGGGAGGGGGGAATTGGGCACTGCACTGATTTCCCCTTTAGCTATCCCTTAGGGGCTCTGCAGTCAGAGGCACGTTCCTTATACAGTGCCGTGCCTACCACTCTGTGCCCTGACGTTGGCACTCTACCCGGTGATCTGATGCCATGATCTGTAATGAGGATTTAGTCTTAATGTGTAGCGGGGGCTGCCTCCATGCTGATTGCACCCGCCCCCCACTCTCGCTGCCTTGGTCTCTGCACCCCCCCCACTCTCGCTGCCTCGGTCTCTGCACCCCCCCACTCTCGCTGCCTCGGTCTCTGCACCCCCCCCTACTCTCGCTGCCTCGGTCTCTGCACCCCCCACTCTCGCTGCCTTGGTCTCTGCACCCCCCCCACTCTCGCTGCCTCTGTCTCTGCACCCCCCCACTCTCGCTGCCTCGGTCTCTGCACCCCCCCCACTCTCGCTGCCTCGGTCTCTGCACCCCCCCCACTCTCGCTGCCTCGGTCTCTGCACCCCCCCCACTCTCGCTGCCTCGGTCTCTGCACCCCCCCCACTCTCGCTGCCTCGGTCTCTGCACCCCCCCCACTCTCGCTGCCTCGGTCTCTGCACCCCCCCCCCACTCTCGCTGCCTCGGTCTCTGCACCCCCCCCCACTCTCGCTGCCTCGGTCTCTGCACCCCCCCCCCACTCTTGCTGCCTCGGTCTCTGCACCCCCCCACTCTCGCTGCCTCTCTCTGCACCCCCCCCCCCACTCTTGGTGCCTCGGTCTCTGCACCCCCCCTACTCTCGCTGCCTCGGTCTCTGCACCCCCTCCCCCCCCCCCTACTCTCGCTGCCTCGGTCTCTGCACCCCCCCCCCACTCTCGCTGCCTCAGTCTCTGCACCCCCCCCCACTCTCGCTGCCTTGGTCTCTGCACCCCCCACTCTCGCTGCCTCGGTCTCTGCACCCCCCCCCCCCACTCTCGCTGCCTTGGTCTCTGCACCCCCCACTCTCGCTGCCTCGGTCTCTGCACCCCCCCCACTCTCGCTGCCTTGGTCTCTGCACCCCCCACTCTCGCTGCCTCGGTCTCTGCACCCCCCCCCCCCACTCTCGCTGCCTCGGTCTCTGCACCCCCCCCCCCACTCTCGCTGCCTCGGTCTCTGCACCCCCCCCCCACTCTCGCTGCCTTGGTCTCTGCACCCCCCCCCACTCTCGCTGCCTTGGTCTCTGCACCCCCCACTCTCGCTGCCTTGGTCTCTGCACCCCCCCTACTCTCGCTGCCTCGGTCTCTGCACCCCCCCCACTCTCGCTGCCTCGGTCTCTGCACCCCCCCCCCCACTCTCGCTGCCTTGGTCTCTGCACCCCCCACTCTCGCTGCCTCGGTCTCTGCACCCCCCCTACTCTCGCTGCCTCGGTCTCTGCACCCCCCCCACTCTCGCTGTCTCGGTCTCTGCACCCCCCACTCTCGCTGCCTCGGTCTCT
Source organism: Ranitomeya imitator (assembly GCF_032444005.1). Classification (NCBI taxonomy): domain Eukaryota; kingdom Metazoa; phylum Chordata; class Amphibia; order Anura; family Dendrobatidae; genus Ranitomeya; species Ranitomeya imitator. The sequence goes on from NC_091290.1 coordinate 808,130, forward strand.
GCACCCCCCCCCCCACTCTCGCTGCTTCGGCCTCTGCACCCTCCACTCTCGCTGCCTCGGTCTCTCCCCCCCCCCCACTCTCGCTGCCTCGGTCTCTGCACCCCCCACTCTCGATGCCTTGGTCTCTGCACCCCCCACTCTCGCTGCCTCGGTCTCTGCACCCCCCCTACTCTCGCTGCCTCGGTCTCTGCACCCCCCACTCTCGCTGCCTCGGTCTCTGCACCCCCCCCCCCCCACTCTCGCTGCCTCGGTCTCTGCACCCCCCCCCCCCACTCTCGCTGCCTCGGTCTCTGCACCCCCCCTACTCTCGCTGCCTCGGTCTCTGCACCCCCCCCCACTCTCGCTGCTTCGGCCTCTGCACCCCCCACTCTCGCTGCCTCGGTCTCTGCACCCCCCCCCCACTCTCGCTGCCTCTGTCTCTGCACCCCCCCACTCTCGCTGCCTCTGTCTCTGCACCCCCCCCCCCACTCTCGCTGCCTCGGTCTCTGCACCCCCCCCCCTACTCTCGCTGCCTCGGTCTCTGCACCCCCCCACTCTTGCTGTCTCGGTCTCTGCATCCCCCACTCTCGCTGCCTCGGTCTCTGCACCCCCCCACTCTCGCTGCTTCGGTCTCTGCACGCCCCCTACTCTCGCTGCTTCGGTCTCTGCACCCCCCCACTCTCGCTGCTTCGGTCTCTGCACGCCCCCTACTCTCGCTGCTTCGGTCTCTGCACCGCCCCACTCTCGCTGCCTCGGTCTCTGCACCCCCCCCCCACTCTCGCTGCCTCGGTCTCTGCACCCCCCCCCCCACTCTCGCTGCCTCGGTCTCTGCACCCCCCCCTACTCTCGCTGCCTCAGTCTCTGCACCCCCCCCCACTTTCGCTGCCTTAGTCTCTGCACCCCCCACTCTCGCTGCCTCGGTCTCTGCACCCCCCCCACTCTCGCTGCCTCGGTCTCTGCACCCCCCCTACTCTCGCTGCCTCGGTCTCTGCACCCCCCCCACTCTCGCTGCCTCGGTCTCTGCACCCCCCCACTCTCGCTGCCTCGGTCTCTGCACCCCCCCCCCACTCTCGCTGCCTTGGTCTCTGCACCCCCCCCACTCTCGCTGCCTCGGTCTCTGCACCCCCCCACTCTCGCTGCCTCGGTCTCTGCACCCCCCCCTACTCTCGCTGCCTCGGTCTCTGCACCCCCCACTCTCGCTGCCTTGGTCTCTGCACCCCCCCCTACTCTCGCTGCCTCTGTCTCTGCACCCCCCCCCACTCTCGCTGCCTCGGTCTCTGCACCCCCCCCACTCTCGCTGCCTCGGTCTCTGCACCCCCCCCACTCTCGCTGCCTCGGTCTCTGCACCCCCCCCACTCTCGCTGCCTCGGTCTCTGCACCCCCCCCCCACTCTCGCTGCCTCGGTCTCTGCACCCCCCCCACTCTCGCTGCCTCGGTCTCTGCACCCCCCCCACTCTTGCTGCCTCTGTCTCTGCACCCCCCCACTCTCGCTGCCTCTCTCTGCACCCCCCCCCACTCTTGGTGCCTCGGTCTCTGCACCCCCCCTACTCTCGCTGCCTCGGTCTCTGCACCCCCTCCCCCCCCCTACTCTCGCTGCCTTGGTCTCTGCACCCCCCACTCTCGCTGCCTCGGTCTCTGCACCCCCCCTACTCTCGCTGCCTCGGTCTCTGCACCCCCCACTCTCGCTGCCTCGGTCTCTGCACCCCCCCCCCCCACTCTCGCTGCCTCGGTCTCTGCACCCCCCCCCCCCCACTCTCGCTGCCTCGGTCTCTGCACCCCCCCTACTCTCGCTGCCTCGGTCTCTGCACCCCCCCCCCCCACTCTCGCTGCTTCGGCCTCTGCACCCCCCACTCTCGCTGCCTCGGTCTCTGCACCCCCCCCCCCCACTCTCGCTGCCTCTGTCTCTGCACCCCCCCACTCTCGCTGCCTCTGTCTCTGCACCCCCCCCCCCACTCTCGCTGCCTCGGTCTCTGCACCCCCCCCCCTACTCTCGCTGCCTCGGTCTCTGCACCCCCCCACTCTTGCTGTCTCGGTCTCTGCATCCCCCACTCTCGCTGCCTCGGTCTCTGCACCCCCCCACTCTCGCTGCCTCGGTCTCTGCACGCCCCCTACTCTCGCTGCTTCGGTCTCTGCACCGCCCCACTCTCGCTGCCTCGGTCTCTGCACCCCCCCCCCCCACTCTCGCTGCCTCGGTCTCTGCACCCCCCCCCCCCCCACTCTCGCTGCCTCGGTCTCTGCACCCCCCCCCTACTCTCGCTGCCTCAGTCTCTGCACCCCCCCCCACTTTCGCTGCCTTAGTCTCTGCACCCCCCACTCTCGCTGCCTCGGTCTCTGCACCCCCCCCCACTCTCGCTGCCTCGGTCTCTGCACCCCCCCTACTCTCGCTGCCTCGGTCTCTGCACCCCCCCACTCTCGCTGCCTCGGTCTCTGCACCCCCCCCCCCCACTCTCGCTGCCTCGGTCTCTGCACCCCCCCCCCCCCCACTCTCGCTGCCTCGGTCTCTGCACCCCCCACTCTCGCTGCCTCGGTCTCTGCACCCCCTACTCTCGCTGCCTCGGTCTCTGCACCCCCCCCCCACTCTCGCTGCCTCGGTCTCTGCACCCCCCCCCCCACTCTCGCTGCTTCGGCCTCTGCACCCTCCACTCTCGCTGCCTCGGTCTCTGCACCCCCCCCCCCACTCTCGCTGCCTCGGTCTCTGCACCCCCCCCCCCCCCACTCTCGCTGCCTCGGTCTCTGCACCCCCCACTCTCGCTGCCTCGGTCTCTGCACCCCCTACTCTCGCTGCCTCGGTCTCTGCACCCCCCCCCCACTCTCGCTGCCTCGGTCTCTGCACCCCCCCCCCCACTCTCGCTGCTTCGGCCTCTGCACCCTCCACTCTCGCTGCCTTGGTTAGGCCCGTGCTGCAGCTCTGTGCCCTGACGTTGGCACTCTACCCGGTGATCTGATGCCATGATCTGTAATGAGGATTTAGTCTTAATGTGTAGCGGGGGCTGCCTCCATGCTGATTGTCACCCCCGGGCAGCAGCAGATGTTCTCCTCCGCCAGCGCTCTTCACAATTACTTATGTCTTGTTCCTTCTGTGAACGTTCCCTGCGTCACCCATCACTTGTGCCGTCAGATGCCAGCGGATGCCCTTTATTCGCCCTGTGCAATTGACTGGTAACCGAGAACAGGAACACACTGTAGTATGGGGGGACGTAGGACATGGGCCCTCTGCATGGCCACAAGGGTCCTCCACGCTCCTGCACCATTGTTTCGGCCTCTGTTCTCTATATGACTCCTCTCCCGATCCCTGACTGGATGTGTTATTTGTTCCGCTCTTTGGTGCTGTGGAATGTGACCGTAATCTTGCGGTGACCCGCCGACTGTAATGAAGGGATTATCTCCTCGCTGCCGCCGTGAGAATAAACGTTGTGCGTTTCCTTATCTCGCTGTGTTGTATTCACCTACTGATCTTCTGTCGTTTTCTGGCATTGACATTACATCGGCGTCTTATGTGGCAGCGATCAGCGGGATGTATATAGTGGGCGCCATGTAAACGGCTCCCTGAGGACCTCGTGGATGTAGAGGAAGCAAGCAGATGGTGAACAGTGGTGAGGGTGCGGGCGCACGGGAAGGGGTGCTGTGAGGGTGCGGGCGTACGGGAAGGGGTGCTGTGAGGGTGCGGGCGTACGGGAAGGGGTGCTGTGAGGGTGCGGGCGCACGGGAAGGGGTGCTGTGAGGGTGCGGGCGCACGGGAAGGGGTGCTGTGAGGGTGCGGGCGCACGGGAAGGGGTGCTGTGAGGGTGCGGGCGCACGGGAAGGGGTGCTGTGAGGGTGCGGGCGCACGGGAAGGGGTGCTGTGAGGGTGCGGGCGCACGGGAAGGGGTGCTGTGAGGGTGCGGGCGCACGGGAAGGGGTGCTGTGAGGGTGCGGGCGCACGGGAAGGGGTGCTGTGAGGGTGCGGGCGCATGGGAAGGGGTGCTGTGAGGGTGCGGGCGCACGGGAAGGGGTGCTGTGAGGGTGCTGGCGCACGGGAAGGGGTGCTGTGAGGGTGCGGGCGTACGGGAAGGGGTGCTGTGAGGGTGCGGGCGTACGGGAAGGGGTGCTGTGAGGGTGCGGACGTACGGGAAGGGGTGCTGTGAGGGTGCGGGCGCACGGGAAGGGGTGCTGTGAGGGTGCGGGCGTACGGGAAGGGGTGCTGTGAGGGTGCGGACGTACGGGAAGGGGTGCTGTGAGGGTGCGGGCGTACGGGAAGGGGTGCTGTGAGGGTGCGGGCGCACGGGAAGGGGTGCTGTGAGGGTGCGGGCGCACGGGAAGGGGTGCTGTGAGGGTGCGGGCGCACGGGAAGGGGTGCTGTGAGGGTGCGGGCGCACGGGAAGGGGTGCTGTGAGGGTGCGGGCGCACGGGAAGGGGTGCTGTGAGGGTGCGGGCGCACGGGAAGGGGTGCTGTGAGGGTGCGGGCGCACGGGAAGGGGTGCTGTGAGGGTGCGGGCGCACGGGAAGGGGTGCTGTGAGGGTGCGGGCGCACGGGAAGGGGTGCTGCGAGGGTGCGGGCGCACGGGAAGGGGGTGCTGCGAGGGTGCGGGCGGATGGTGGACAGTGGTGTGAGGGATATCTGAAGTGTGATTGGTTGTTCTAGGCCACTGTTTTCTGAAGATGAAAGCTGAGCTGTGATTGGTTGCTATGAGAACCCTCTAGAGCTGTGGCCATGAGGTCCTGGTGCTGCATCCTGTGAGTGGGTAGCGGTGGGTTAGCAGCGGAGACTCCTGTTCTCACAATGTCTTGGTGCAGATGACCTCTGCCTGTGGCAGGCTGAGTGTTTCCAGATCCCCAGTAATAACTGGTGATTATCAGGATATAATGGCTCAGCCAGGCTTATCTCTTATCTGCAGACGTTGAGGATATTTTTGGCCTGCACAGTGTGAGCAGCCTCTGTGCAGAGAAGGTCCGCTACTGGTGACAGCGGAGCTGCGAGGATGGAGCGCACCGAATCCACTGCACGCAGCAGGTGACGTTAGTACCCCGACACCCCTCACAGATGTCTGCGCAGCACGGCCGCCAAGCTCTGTGCGCCCATCAATTGATCATGTCACATTATTGTAGTCTGCCATACAAAGTGGTCGGTGTGGACAGGGGCATGCACACAAAGCGCGGAGTCCCCATGGCACACGTACAAACATTCAAAACAGGGAGAGCAACATTAATTGTGGCATGTACACAGTAAGGCCGGCCTCACACTAGCGAGTTTTACGGACGTATGAGCGCATTAAATACGTCCGTAAAACACGCATTACACACTTCCCAATTATTCTCTATGCCCCTGCTCCTACCTGCCGTATTTTACTGATCCGTATTATACGGCTTTCTACGGCCGTAGAAAATAGCAGCATGCTGCGTTTGTCACCGTATTGCGCAAAAAAATCGCCAATGCAAGTCTATGGGGGCCCGAAAAATACGGATTACACACGGACCAGCAGTGTGACTTGCGAGGAATACGCAGCGGTGTTAAAGAGAAAAGCCGGCAATTCAGTGCGGTGTACAGTAAAATCACACTGACAGGTTACAATAGAATAGGTAGAATAAATGTGTACACATAGAATAGGTATATATATATATATATATATATATATATATATATATATATATATATATATATATATATATATATATATATATATAATGTCAGTAGACACATATATGTATATATATTAATATTTCATCCAGCGCGATATAGCAGAAAGCTGGTAATTCAATTGCCGGCTTTTGCTTTCTCCTTCCTAAACCCGACATGATATGAGACATGATTACATACAGTAAACCATCTCATATCCCCCTTTTTTTTGCATATTCCACACTACTAATGTTAGTAGTGTGTCTATGCAAAATTTGGCCGTTCTATTAAATGAAAGGATTAAATGGCGGAAAAAATTGGTGTGGGCTCCCGCGCAATTTTCTTTGTCAGAGTAGTAAAGCCAGTGACTGAGGGCAGATATTAATAGCCTGGAGAGGGTCCACAGTTATTGGCCCCCCCCTGGCTAAAAACATCTGCCCCCAGCCACCCCAGAAAAAGCACATCTGGAAGATCCGCCTATTCTGGCACTTGACCACTCTCTTCCCATTCCCGTGTAGCGGTGGGATATGGGGTAATGAAGGGTTAATGTCACCTTGCTATTGTAAGGTGACAGTAAGCCAAATTAATAATGGAGAGGCTTCAATTATGACACCTATCCATTATTAATCCAATTGTATGAAGGAGTTAAAAAAAGCACACACATTAAAAAGAATTTTAACCCCTTTATGACCCAGCCTATTTTGACCTTAAAGACCTTGCCGTTTTTTGCAATTCTGACCAGTGTCCCTTTATGAGGTAATAACTCAGGAACGCTTCAACGGATCCTAGCGGTTCTGAGATTATTTTTTCGTGACATAATGGGCTTCATGTTAGTGGTAAATTTAGGTCAATAAATTCTGCGTTTATTTGTGATAAAAACGGAAATTTGGCGAAAATTTCGCAATTTTCACATTTTGAATTTTTATTCTGTTAAACTAGAGAGTTATGTGACACAAAATAGTTAATAAATAACATTTCCCACATGTATACTTTACATCAGCACAATTTTGGAAACAAAATTTTTTTTTGCTAGGAAGTTATAAGGGTTAAAATTTGACCAGCGATTTCTCATTTTTACAACGAAATTTACAAAACCATTTTTTTTAGGGACCACCTCACATTTGAAGTCAGTTTGAGGGGTCTATATGGCTGAAAATACCCAAAAGTGACACCATTCTAAAAACTGAACCCCTCAAGGTACTCAAAACCACATTCAAGAAGTTTATTAACCCTTCAGGTGCTTCACAGCAGCAGAAGCAACATGGAAGGAAAAAATGAACATTTAACTTTTTAGTCACAAAAACGATCTTTTAGCAACAATTTTTTTATTTTCCCAATGGTAAAAGGAGAAACTGAACCACGAAAGTTGTTGTCCAATTTGTCCTGAGTACGCTGATACCTCATGTGGGGGTAAACCACTGTTTGGGCGCACGGCAGGGCTTGGAAGGGAAGGAGCGCCATTTGACTTTTTGAATGAAAAATTGGCTCCACTCTTTAGCGGACACCATGTCACGTTTGGAGAGCCCCCGTGTGCCTAAAAATTGGAGCTCCCCCACAAGTGACCCCATTTTGGAAACTAGACGCCCCAAGGAACTTATCTAGATGCATAGTGACCACTTTGAACCTCCAGGTGCTTCACAAATTGATCCGTAAAAATGAAAAAGTACTTTTTTTTCACAAAAAAATTCTTTTAGCCTCAATTTTTTCATTTTCACATGGGCAACAGGATAAAATGGATCCTAAAATTTGTTGGTCAATTTCTCCCGAGTACACCAATACCTCACATGTGGGGGTAAACCACTGTTTGGGCACATGGTAAGGCTCGGAAGGGAAGGAGCGCCATTTGACTTTTTGAATGGAAAATTAGCTCCAATTGTTAGCGGACACCATGTCGCGTTTGGAGAGCCCCTGTGTGCCTAAACATTGGAGCTCCCCCACAAGTGACCCCATTTTGGAAACTAGACCCCCAAAGGAACTAATCTAGATGTGTGGTGAGGACTTTGAACCCCCAAGTGCTTCACAGAAGTTTATAACGCAAAGCCATGAAAATAAAAAAATAAAAATTATTTTCTCAAAAATGATCTTTTAGCCTGCAATTTTTTATTTTCCCAAGGGTAACAGGAGAAATTTGACCCCAAAAGTTGTTGTCCAGTTTCTCCTGAGTACGGTGATACCCCATATGTGGGGGTAAACTACTGTTTTGGCACATGCCGGGGCTCGGAATTGAAGTAGTGACGTTTTGAAATGCAGACTTTGATGGAATGCTCTGCGGGCGTCACGTTGCGTTTGCAGAGCCCCTGATGTGGCTAAACAGTAGAAACCCCCCACAAGTGACCCCATTTTGGAAACTAGACCCCGAAAGGAACTTATCTAGATGTGTGGTGAGCACTTTGAACCCCCAAGTGCTTCACAGAAGTTTATAATGCAGAGCCGTGAAAATAATAAATACGTTTTTTCCTCAAAAATAATTATTTAACCCAGAATTTTTTATTTTCCCAAGGGTTACAGGAGAAATTGGACCCCAAAAGTTGTTGTCCAGTTTCTCCTGAGTACGCGGATACCCCATGTGTGGGGGTAAACCACTGTTTGGGCACACGTCGGGGCTCAGAAGAGAAGTAGTGACTTTTGAAATGCAGAATTTGATGGAATGGTCTGCGGGCGTCACGTTGCGTTTGCAGAGCCCCTGGTGTTCCTAAACAGTAGAAACCCCCCACAAGTGACCCCATTTTAGAAACTAGACCCCCCAAGGAACTTATCTAGATATGTGGTGAGCACTTTGAACCCCCAAGTGCTTCACAGACGTTTACAACGCAGAGCCGTGAAAATAAAAAATAATTTTTCTTTCCTCAAAAATGATGTTTTAGCAAGCATTTTTTTAGATTCACAAGGGTAACAGGAGAAATTGGACCCCAGTAATTGTTGCGCAGTTTGTCCTGAGTATGCTGGTACCCCATATGTGAGGGTAAACCACTGTTTGGGCGCACATCGGGGCTTGGAAGCCATGTTGCGTTTGGAAACCCCTGATGTGCCTAAACAGTGGTAACCCCTCAATTCTAACTCCAACACTAACCCCCCCGCACCCCTAACCCTAATCCCAACTGTAGCCATAACCCTAATCACACCCCTAACCACAACCCTAATTCCAACCCTAACCCTAAGGCTATGTGCCCACATTGCGGATTCGTGTGAGATTTTTCAGCATCATTTTTGAAAAATTCGCGGGTAAAAGGCACTGCGTTTTACCTGCGGATTTTCCGCGGATTTCCAGTGTTTTTTGTGCGGATTTCACCTGCGGATTCCTATTGAGGAACAGGTGTAAAACGCTGCGGAATCCGCACAAAGAATTAACATGCTGCGGAAAATACAACGCAGCGTTTCTGCGCGGTATTTTCCGCACCATGGGCACAGCGGATTTGGTTTTCCATAGGTTTACATGGTACTGTAAACCTGATGGAACACTGCTGCGGATCCGCAGCCAAATCCGCACCGTGTGCACATAGCCTAATTCTAAAGGTATGTGCACACGCTGCGGATCCGCAGCAGCTTCCCATGAGTTTACAGTTCAATGTAAACCTATGGGAAACAAAAATCGCTGTGCCCATGCTGCGGAAAAACTGCACGGAAACGCAGCGGTTTACATTCCGCAGCATGTCACTTCTTTGTGCGGATTCCGCAGCGGTTTTACAACTGCTCAAATAGAAAATCGCAGTTGTAAAACCGCAGTGAAATGCACAGAAAAAACGCGGTAAATCCGCCATAAATCCGCAGCGGTTTAGTGCTTGTAGCTGTAAAACCCCAGCGAATGAATGGAAACTAGGTCAATGACCTGTAGTTACCTGCATTCACAGTGAGGCGCCCTCTGCTGGATGTCCTCCTATGAACTCGAGCCTGGGAACTTTTCTGTTTTTTTTCCCACGCTCGAGGGACATCCAGCAGAGGGCGCCTCACCGGGAATGAAGGTAACTACAGGTCATTGACCTAGTTTCCATTCATTCGCTGGGGTTTTACAGCCACGAGCACAGCTGCATTATAGCAGAGCTCCTGGCTGTAAAAAAAATTAACCCCTTCAGATGGATTTACAACGTGGGACGTTACAGATCCTCGGAAGGTATGTATATTGTTGGTTTATTATTTTTTCTTTGTCACAGAGCGAGGGTCTTCAGCCAGTGGATTGAGCGTACAATAAAATATTACAACAAACGGTGTGTTTATTTCATTAAAATACTTTTTAATAATGTGTGTGTTTTTTTTTAACTCTTTCATACAATTGGATTAATAATGGATAGGTGTCATAATTGACGCCTCTCCATTATTAATCTGGCTTAATGTCACCTTACAATAGCAAGGTGACATTAACCCTTCATTACCCCATATCCCACCGCTACACGGGAATGGGAAGAGAGTGGCCAAGTGCCAGAATAGGCGCATCTTCCAGATGTGCTTTTTCTGGGGTGACTGAGGGCAGATGTTTTTAGCCGGGGGGTCGGGGGGGGCAATAACCGTGGACCCTCTCCAGGCTATTAATATCTGCCCTCAGTCACTGGCTTTACTACTCTGGCGGAGAAAATTGCGCAGGAGCCCACGCCAATTTTTTCCGCCATTTAACCCTTTAATTTAATAGCTAGAACAGCCAAATTTTGCATATACATTAGTAGTGTGGAATATGCAAAAAAAAAGCGGGATATGAAATGGTTTACTGTATGTAATCATGTGTCATATCATGTCGGGTTTAGGAAGGAGATAGGAAAAGCCGGCAATTGAATTGCCGGCTTTTCCGATCTCGCGCTGGATGAAATATTAATATAAATATATATCTCTATATATCTGTTTTTATTATTTTTTGAGCACATGGATCCCTTGTATATCCGTATGTCGGTTTTGCAAGCCTGTGAGAAAATCTCGCAGTACGGATGCCATACGGATTATATACGGAGGATGCCATGCGCAAAATACGCTTACACACCCTGCCTACGGAGGAGATACGGACCACTATTTTGGGGACTTTTCAGCATATTATGGCTGTAAATTACGGACCGTATTTTTATACGCTGAGTTTGAGGCCGGCCTAATTAAATCCTTTGTGTTCTCACCCACTACCATACCCCTTTCATGATCCCCATAAAGTATGATGTCCCCAAAAATATAGCTTTTACATTGTGTGATGCCTCTAATTTACCTGCCACCAGCATGTACCGAAGGTTCTGCACAAACAATCTGATGTCCCGCAGTCCCCCACAAACAGTATGTCTCCACACACAGTATGATGTCCCCACAGTACATTCCCCCACACACAGTATAATGTCCCCACAGTACATTCCCCCCACACAGTATGATGTCCCCACAGTACATTCCCCCCACACACAGTATGATGTCCCCACAGTACATTCCCCCACACACAGTATGATGTCCTCACAGTACATTCCCCCACACACAGTATGATGTCCCCACAGTACATTCCCCCACACACAGTATGATGTCTCCACAGTACATTCCCCCACACAGTATGATGTCCCCACAGTACATTCCCCCACACACAGTATAATGTCCCCACAGTACATTCTCCCTGTGCACAGTATGATGTCCCCACAGTACATTCCCCTACTCAGTATGATGTCTCCACAGTACATTCCCACACACAGTATGATGTCCCCACAGTACATTCCCCCACACACAGTATGATGTCTCCACAGTACATTCCCACACACACAGTATGATGTCCCCACAGTACATTCCCCCACACACACAGTATGATGTCTCCACAGTACATTCCCCCACACACAGTATAATGTCCCCACAGTACATTCCCACACACAGTATGATGTCTCCAAAGTACATTCCCACACACAGTATGATGTCTCCAAAGTACATTCCACCACGCACAGTATGATGTCTCCACAGTACATTCCCCCACACACAGTATGTCCCCACAGTACATTCCCCCACACACAGTATAATGTCCCCACAGTACATTCCCCACACACAGTATGATGTCCCCACAGTACATTCCACCACATACAGTATAATGTCCCCACAGTACATTCCCCACACACAGTATGATGTCTCCACAGTACATTCCCACACACACAGTATGATGTCCCCACAGTACATTCCCCCACACACACAGTATGATGTCTCCACAGTACATTCCCCCACACACAGTATAATATCCCCACAGTACATTCCACCACACTCAGTATGATGTCTCCAAAGTACATTCCACCACGCACAGTATGATGTCTCCACAGTACATTCCCCCACACACAGTATGTCCCCACAGTACATTCCCCCACACACAGTATAATGTCCCCACAGTACACGCCACCACACACGGTATGATGTCTCCACAATACATTCCACCACACACAGTATAATGTCCCCACAGTACATTCCCCACACACAGTATGATGTCCCCACAGTACATTCCCCACACACAGTATGATGTCCCCACAGTACATTCCCCACACACAGTATGATGTCCCCACAGTACATTCCCCACACACAGTATGATGTCCCCACAGTACATTCCCCACACACAGTATGATGTCCCCACAGTACATTCCCCACACACAGTATGATGTCCCCACAGTACATTCCCCACACACAGTATGATGTCCCCACAGTACATTCCGCACACACAGTATGATGTCCCCACAGTACATTCCCCACACACAGTATGATGTCCCCATAGAACATTCCCCCCCACACACAGTATGATGTCCCCACAGTACATTCCCCCACACATAGTATGATGTCCCCACAGTGCATTCCCCCACACACAGTATGATGTCCCCACAGTGCATTCCCCCACACACAGTATGATGTCCCCACAGTGCATTCCCCCACACACAGTATGGTGTCCCCACACTGCATTTCCCCCCCCCCCACACACACACACATAGTATGATGTCTCCACAGCACAGTACATTCCCCCACACACGGTATGATGTCCCCACAGTACATTCCCCTACACTCAGTATGATGTCCCCACAGTACATCCCCCCCACACACAGTATGATGTCCCCACAGTACATTCCCCCCACACACAGTATGATGTCCCCACAGTACATTCCCCCCACACACACAGTATGATGTCCCCACAGCACATTCCCCCACACACAGTATGATGTCCCCACAGCACATTCCCCCACACACAGTATGGTGTCCCCACAGCACATTCCCCCACACACACTATGATGTCTCCACCTTACATTCCCCTACACACAGTATGATGTCTCCACAGTACATACCCCCCCACACACACACACATTATGATGTACCCACAGTACATTCCCCCAAAAACACACATATTACTATATTACACTGAGGAGAAGGGCGGCCAAATTACGATATATCTATATCACACTGAGGACAAAAACGGCCATATTACTATATCACACTGAGGAGAAGGGCGGCCGTATTACTATATATATATTACTATATCGCACTGAGGAGAAGGGCGGCCGTATTACTATATATATTACTATATATATTACTATATCACACTGAGGAGAAGGGCGGCCGTATTACTATATATATTACTATATCACACTGAGGAGAAGGGCGACCATATTACTATATAAATTACTATACCACACTGAGGAGAAGGACGGCCATATTACTATATATATATTACTATATCACACTGAGGAGAAGAGCGGCCATATTACTATATATATTACTATATCACACTGGGAAGGGCGGCCATATTACTATATACATTATTATATCACACTGAGGAGAAGGGCGGCCATATTACTATATATATTACTGTATCACACTGAGGAGAAGGGCGGCCATATTACTATATATATATTACTATATCACACTGAGGAGAAGAGCGGCCATATTACTATATATATTACTATATCACACTGAGGAGAAGGGCGGCCATATTACTATATATATTACTATATCACACTGAGGAGAAGGGCGGCCATATTACCATATATTTTACTATATCACACTGAGGAGAAGGGCGGCCATATTACTATATATATTACTATATCACACTGAGGAGAAGGGCGGCCATATTACTATATATATTACTATATCACACTGAGGAGAAGGACGGCCATATTACTATATAAATTACTATACCACACTGAGCAGAAGGGCGGCCATATTACTATATTTATTACTATATCACACTGGGAAGAGCGGCCATATTACTATATATATTACTATATCACACTGAGGATTAGGGCGGCCATATTACCATATATATTACTATATCACACTGAGGAGAAGGGCGGCCATATTACTATATATATTACTATATCGCACTGAGGAGAAGGGCGGCCATATTACTATATATATTACTATATCACACTGAGGAGAAGGGCGGCCATATTACTATATCACACTGAGGAGAAGAGCGGCCATATTACTATATATATTACTATATCACACTGAGGAGAAGGGCGACCATATTACTATATATATTACGATAACACACTGAGGAGAAGGCCGGCCGTATTACTATATATATTACTATATCACACTGAGGAGAAGGGCGGCCATATTAATATATATATTACTATATCACACTGAGGAGAAGAGCGGCCATATTACTATATATATTACTATATCACACTGAGGAGAAGGGCGGCCATATTACTATATATATTACTGTATCACACTGAGGAGAAGGGCGGCCGTATTACTATACATATTACTATATCACACTGAGGAGAAGGGCGGCCGTATTACTATATATATTACTATATCACACTGAGGAGAAGGGCGGCCATATTACTATATATATTACTATATCACACTGAGGAGAAGAGCGGCCATATTACTATATATATTACTATACCACACTGAGGAGAAGGGCTGCCATATTACTATATATATTACTATATCACACTGAGGAGAAGGGTGGTCATATTACTATATATATTACTATATCACGCTGAGGAGAAGGGCGGCCATATTACTATATATATTACTATATCACGCTGAGGAGAAGAGCGGCCATATTACTATATATATTACTATATCACACTGAGGAGAAGGGCGGCCATATTACTATACATATTACTATATCACACTGAGGAGAAGAGCGGCCATATTACTATACATATTACTATATCACACTGAGGAGAAGGGCGGCCATATTACTATACATATTACTGTATCACACTGAGGAGAAGGGCGACCATATTACTATACATATTACTGTATCACACTGAGGAGAAGGGCGACCATATTACTATATAAATTACTATATCACACTGAGGAGAAGGGCGGCCATATTACTATGTATATTACTATATCACACTGAGGAGAAGGGCGGACATATTACTATGTATATTACTATATCACACTGAGGAGAAGGGCGGCCATATTACTATATATATTACTATATCACACTGAGGAGAAGAGCGGCCATATTACTATATATATTACTATATCACACTGAGGAGAAGGGCGGCCATATTACTATATATATTACTGTATCACACTGAGGAGAAGGGCGACCATATTACTATATAAATTACTATATCACACTGAGGAGAAGGGCGGCCATATTACTATTTATATTACTGTATCACACTGAGGAGAAGGGCGACCATATTACTATATAAATTACTATATCACACTGAGGAGAACGGCGGCCATATTACTATATATATTACTATATCACACTGAGGAGAAGGGCGGTCATATTACTATATATATTACTATATCACGCTGAGGAGAAGGGCGGCCATATTACTATGTATATTACTATATCACACTGAAGGGAAGGGCGACCATATTACTATATATATGTTACTATAACACACTGAGGAGAAGGGCGGCCATATTACTATATATATTACTATATCATCACTGAGGAGAAGGGCGGCCATATTACTATATATATTACTATATCACACTGAGGAGAAGGGCGGCCATATTACTATATATATATTACTACATCACACTTGAGAAGAAGGGCGGCCATATTACTATATATATTACTATATCACGCTGAGGAGAAGGGCGGCCATATTACTATATATATTACTATATCACACTGAGGAGAAGAGCGGCCATATTACTATATATATTACTATATCACACTGAGGAGAAGAGCGGCCATATTACTATATATATATATTACTATATCACACTGAGGAGAAGGGCGGTCATATTACTATTTATATTACTACATCACACTTGAGAAGAAGGGCGGCCATATTACTATATATATTACTATAACACACTGAGGAGAAGGGCGGCCATATTACTATATATATATATATTACTACATCACACTGAGGAGAAGGGCGGCCATATTACTATATATATTACTATATCATCACTGAGGAGAAGGGCGACCATATTACTATATATATTACTATATCATCACTGAGGAGAAGGGCGGCCATATTACTATATATATTACTATATCACACGGAGGAGAAGGGAGGTCATATTACTATATATATTACTATATCCCACTGAGGAGAAGGGCGGACATATTACTATATATATTACTATATCACACTGAGGAGAAGAGCGGACATATTACTATATATATTACTATATCACACTGAGGAGAAGGGCGGCCATATTACTATGTATATTACTATATCGCACTGAGAAGGGCAGCCGTATTACTATATATATTACTATATCACACTGAGAAGAGCGGCCATATTACTATATATATTACTATAACACACTGAGGAGAAGGGCGGCCATATTACTATATATATATTACTACATCACACTGAGGAGAAGGGCGGCCATATTACTATATATATTACTATATCATCACTGAGGAGAAGGGCGACCATATTACTATATATATTACTATATCATCACTGAGGAGAAGGGCGGCCATATTACTATATATATTACTATATCACACGGAAGAGAAGGGCGGCCATATTACTATATATATTACTATATCACACTGAGGAGAAGAGCGGTCATATTACTATATATATATATTACTATATCACACTGAGGAGAAGGGCGGACATATTACTATATATATTACTATATCATCACTGAGGAGAAGGGCGACCACATTACTATATATATTACTATATCATCACTGAGGAGAAGGGCGGCCATATTACTATATATATTACTATATCCCACTGAGGAGAAGGGCGGCCATATTACTATATATATTACTATATCACACTGAGGAGAAGGGCGGACATATTACTATATATATTACTATATCACACTGAGGAGAAGGGCGGCCATATTACTATGTATATTACTATATTGCACTGAGAAGGGCAGCCGTATTACTATATATATTACTATATCACACTGAGAAGAGCGGCCATATTACTATATATATTACTATATCACACTGAGGAGAAGGGCGGCCATATTACTATATATATTACTATATCACACTGAGGAGAAGAGCGGCCATATTACTATATATATATATATATATATATATATATATATATATATTACTATATCACACTGAGGAGAAGGGCGGCCATATTACTATATATATTACTATACCACACTGAGGAGAAGAGCGGCCATATTACTATATATATTACTATATCACACTGAGAAGAAGGATGGCCATATTACTATATATATTACTGTATCACACTGAGGAGAAGGGCGACCATATTACTATATATATTACTATATCACACTGAGGAGAAGAGCGGCCATATTACTATATATATTACTATATCACACTGAGGATAAGGGCTGCCATATTACTATATATATTACTATATCACACTGAGGAGAAGAGCGGCCATATTACTATATATATTACTATATCACACTGAGGAGAAGAGCGGCCATATTACTATATCACACTGAGGATAAGGGCGGCCATATTACTATATATATTACTATATCACACTGAGGAGAAGGGCGGCCATATTACTATATATATTACTATATCACACTGAGGAGAAGAGCGGCCATATTACTATATATATAACTATATCACACTGAGGATAAGGGCTGCCATATTACTATATCACACTGAGGATAAGGGCGGCCGTATTACTATATATATTACTATATCACACGGAGGAGAAGGGCGGCCATATTACTGTATATATTACTATATCACACTGAGGAGAAGGGCGGCCATATTACTATATATATATTACTATATCACACTGAGGAGAAGGGCGGCCATATTAATATATATATTACTATATCACACTGAGGAGAAGGGCAGCCATATTACTATATATATTACTATATCACACTGAGGAGAAGGGCGACCATATTACTATATATATTACTATATCACACTAAGGAGAAGGGTGGCCATATTACTGTATATATTACTATATCACACTGAGATGAAGGGTGGCCATATTACTGTATATATTACTATATCACACTGAGGAGAAGGGTGGCCATATTACTGTATATATTACTATATCTCACTGAGGAGAAGGGCGGCCATACTACTATATATATTACTATATCACACTGAGGAGAAGGGCGGCCATATTACTATATATATTACTATATCACCACTGAGGAGAAGGGCGGCCATATTAATATATATATTGCTATATCACACTGAGGAGAAGGGCGGCCATATTAATATATATATTACTATATCACACTGAGGAGAAGGGCGGCCATATTACTATATATATTACTATATCACCACTGAGGAGAAGAGCGGCCATATTACTATATATATTACTATATCACACTGAGGAGAAGGGCGGCCATATTAATATATATATTACTATATCACACTGAGGAGAATGGCGGCCATATTACTATATATATATTACTATATCACACTGAGGAGAAGGGCGGCCATATTACTATATCACACTGAGGAGAAGGGCGGCCATATTACTATATATATTATTATATCACACTGAGGAGAAGGGTGGCCATATTACTGTATATATTACTATTTCTCACTGAGGAGAAGGGTGGCCAGATTATTATATAGACTGTGTGCAGAATTATTAGGCAAGTTGTATTTTGATCCCATGATACTTTTATACATGTCGTCCTACTCCAAGCTGTTCAGGCTGAGAGCCAACTACCACTTCAGTAAATCAGGTGATGTGCATCTCTGTAATGAGGAGGGGTGTTGTCTAATGACATCAGAACCCTATATAAGGTGCGCTTAATTATTAGGCAACTTCCTTTCCTTTGGCCAAATTTGTCAGAAGAGAGATTTGACGGCTCTGAAAAGTCCACAATTGTGAGATGTCTTGCAGAGGGAGCAGCAGTCTTGAAATTGCCAAACTTTTGAAGCGTGATCACCGAACAATCAAGATTGTTGTGGCAAATAGCCAACAGGGTCGCAAGAAGCGTGTTGGGCAAAAAAGGCGCAAAATAACTGCCCATGAATTGAGGAAAATCAAGCGTGAAGCTGCCAAGATGCCATTTGCCACCAGTTTTGCCATAGAGTTTTGTTTCAGAGCTGCAACACCTAAATGTATCCACCAAAAAGACCATGAAGGAAAATTACTGCTACACCGAAAAAACTGCCTTCACACAAGGTCAGTAAAATAGAATAATTTTATTAACCAAACAACAAAGAAATATATATACACATATAAAATACAGTGGGTACACACCTAAAGCACAGGAATAGGTGGGCTACCCAGGTAAGGACCCCATAAGTAATGGTATCATAGTAGTAACAACCAAAACGTATTAACGCAAATAATCATTGAGCAAGTGACCATGTACAGACATGCAGATAATAGTTTAGGTACAAATAGATACTAACCGTGTACAATAATGCAAAGTAATGATATAGTTACCAATTGTGGCACTCCTGGGGGACCCACCAAAACCCGGCTCGCGTTTCGCATCAAAATGCTTCGTCTTGGGGTGATTAGGTGTTGTGAATTCCGCTCTTTGGGTCCCTCCGGTGGTTGTAAGTAGCATTTTTGTGAGTTCTGCTCTTGGGCTCCCTCCTGTGGTTTTGAGTGGTATGGCTGCTTCTTGGATTTAGCTTCAGCAGCTGTTTTCACTGATCGTCTTTCTGGCTCGGCTATATTAGTCTGGCCTTATCCCTCATTCAATGCCAGTTGTCAATTGTTCCTGCCTGGAGTCATTGCTCTTAGGACTTTCCTGACACTCTGACCAGTTCATCAAAGCTAAGTCCTTGCTTGTCCTTTTGCGGTTCACTTGTTGTGGACTTTGTTGTTCAGCACTTTCTTTGTTTTTGTTCATTTGTCCAGCTTTTCAGTATGGATCTATTCAGCTAAGCTGGAAGCTCTGGGCAGCTGAGTTTGCCCTCCACACCTTTAGTCAGGTGTGGAGATTTTTGCATTTCTCTGCGGTGGACTTTTTCTAGTTTTTATTACTGACCGCACAGCGTTCTGTCCTGTACTATTTTCTATCTAGCTAGAAGTGGCCTCCTGTGCTAAATCTTGTTTCATACTACGTATGTCATTTCCTTCTCCTCTCACAGTCATTATTTGTGGAGGCTAATCTATCCTTTGGGGATTTTCTCTGAGGCAAGATAGTTTTCCTGCTTCTATCTTTAGGGGTAGTTAGCTCTTAGGCTGTGACGAGGTGCCTACGTAGAGTTAGGAGCATCCCATGGCTACTTCTAGTGTTGTGTTGAGCTTAGGGACTGCGGTCAGTACAGTTACCATCTGCTCAGAGCTAGACGCATGTCGCTCCTTAATCACTAGATCATAACAGTTAGGTACTGGCCATTGATCGTATGTATGTATAATATATATATATATATATATATATATAATCTGTAAATTAAATAATGAAGGAATCCTGTGTGCACCTGCGCAGATAGAGGAAACGCCGATGTAATGAAACACCCATGAATGGGACAGAAACAGACCTTGATCGCCACAAAGGAACACGTGCATCGGCCAGCAGTCGCCATGACCGCGCTGTAGAATCATCCCGGACCACAGCCAGAACTACCATCGCCGCATCTCGCTGACGTCACATCGGGTGCGCCGTAGCGCGCAGTCATGGTAACCACAATCAAACACTGCGCGCTCCATATACCTCATCATAGGCCAGTTCAACCCGGTGCCGATATGAAAGTAAGTATCCCATGATAAATACAATAATACAAGTGTGAAGTGAAAAAAGTGCGCAGTGAAACCATACACAAAGTAATGACTGGGGGAAAAAAAAATTTAATTAAGACGCACAACAAACAGGCAATGTTATATATATATATATATATATATATATATATATATATATACACATACATGGAATATATAAAAACACATATATGTATATAAAAATACAACTCTAATACAATTATGCAATATAAGAGAACTGATGTGATAAAAACGATATGTGGACACAATCCAAATTTCACATATAGGACCAATAAATAGTGAATTATACATATAAATTAGAAGAATCAATCACATACATGAAATATAATAAATGCATATAAGCACATGGACACCAGCACAAAATGTGACCTTGCATAAAAAATAACAAAACTAGTACCACCAATTATAACCATATCACGGGTATATATAAAAAGCTGTCACGTTGCAAAAGATGTCACGTTGCATAATAATATCCACTGTCTCGCAGAACTCCAAAAAAAACACTCTAACCCTAAGGATCAAGAAACAAAAAAGAAAAGAAATTGTTTAATAATAAAATAATAAAACCAGCTAAAAAAAACAATAAAAACAGCAAAAACGACTACACTACACTAATGCTGTAACTCCTATAATGAAAATACGAGGTGAGTATTTTAAAAGGGCAAAACACATCCTACAAAGCAAAACATTGCCTAACGGAGGCCCTTTTGGGGTTATATAGACAAAAAGGGAGTAAAACTATTGTGATCATTCAGATCCATAGGTGTGATGGTGTCTAACCTGAAAATCCACCTAGCCTCCTTCTGGGCCAACATCCTTTTCCAATTACCCCCTCTAAGTCCAATGAATACTCGGTCAATACCCTTGACAGACAGTCCCGTAGGGTCACACCCATGTAGGGCCTTAAAGTGCCGTGGAATAGGTTTAAGCTTGTTGAAATCTGCTTCTGTTGCTGCCCCCTCTATATCTAACACATGCTCACGTACCCTCCTACGGAGTTCCCGTGTGGTCATCCCGATGTAAATGAGACCACATGGGCAGGTAGCATGGTAGATTACAGCCTTTGTTGTACAGGTAATGGTGTGTGTGATACGATATACTCGATCACCCTTAGAATTCGAGAAATCTGAGGCTGTCTGGATTTTACGACAGGCCACACATTTGCCACAGCTTGTACAACCCCACCTTGGGCCCACACCATTTGATTAAGAATATCCCAACGGGAGAATTCCTACGGGCGAGAAGGATATGTTCTAATGACGATTTGTTTGAAAATCAGGCTCGTGATCTATGTATATGTTTTAAGGATCGTGGGTATGGAAAGAAGACCATTTGCCACTCTTACCAAAAGGCCTATCACTGTCAAAGGAATGTCCTTCTGCAGAAACGGAAAAAGTATAGGAATAGGGACCAGGTACGTTGTATCCTGGACTTTAACTCAAGAAGTGAGGACATTAGGAGGGCTATTACTAAACACTGGTCTGTGCTCTTGACAGATAAAATCATTGCCAAATGCATTGGATCTAATCCCTCTATCACCTATAGGCGTTCACAAAATCTAAGGGACCAGCTGGTACATAGTTACCATAAAGCATCTGGCTCCAAATTTATTTTTGGAGCCAAGGGCCCAAGGTGGGGTTGTACAATCTGTGGCAAATGTGTGGCCTGTCGTAATATCCAGACAGCCTCAGATTTCTCGAATTCTAAGGGTGATCGATCAAGGTCTGTTCCTGTCCCATTCATGGGTGTTTCATTACATCGGCGTTTCCTCTATCTGCGCAGGTGCACACAGGATTCCTTCATTATTTAATTTACAGCCGGCGCTCTCCCTATTGGTGTATATATAAATTATTCTATTTTACTGACCTTGTGTGAAGGCAGTTTTTTCGGTGTAGCATGTTTCAGAGCTGCAACGTTACTGGAGTAACAAAAAGCACAAGGTGTGCGATACTCAGGGACATGGCCAAGGAAAGGAAGGATGAAAAATGACCACCTCTGAACAAGAAACATAAGATTAAACGTCAAGACTGGGCCAAGAAATATCTTAAGACTGACTTTTCAAAGGTTTTATGGACTGATGAAATGAGAGTGACTCTTGATGGGTCAGAGGCTGGATCAGTAAAGGGCAGAGAGCTCCACTCCGACTCAGACACCAGCAAGGTGGTGGTGGGGACTGGTCTGGGCTGGGATCATCAAAGATGAACTTGTGGGACCTTTTCAGGTTGAGGATGGAGTGAAGCTCAACTCCCAGACCTACTGCCAGTTTCTGGAAGACTTCTTCAAGCAGTGGTACAGGAAGAAGTTGGTATCGTTCATGAAAAACATGACAATGCTCCATCACATGCCTCCAACTACTCCACAGCGTCGCTGGCCAGTAAAGGTCTCAAAGAAGAAAAAATAATGACATGGCCCCCTTGTTCACCTGATCTGAACCCCATAGAGAACCTGTGGTCCCTCATAAAATGTGAGATCTACAGGGAGGAGAACAGTCCACCTCTGGGAGCAGTGTCTGGAGGCTGTGGTGGCCGCTGCACCAATGTTGGTCGTAAACAGATCAAGCAACTGACAGAATCTATGGATGGAGGCTGCTGAGTGTCATCATAAAGAAAGGGGGCTATATTGGGCACTCATTTTTGGGGGGTTTGTTTTTGCATGTCTGAAATGTTTGTTTCTAAATTTTGTGCAGTTATATTGGTTTACCTGGTGAAAATAAACAAGTGAGATGGGAATATATTTGGTTTTTATTAAGTTGCCTAATAATTCTGCACAGTAATAGTTACCTGCACGAACAGATATCCTCCTAAGATAGCCAAATCTAAAAAAAAAAACCCACTCCAACTTCCAAAAATATTAAGCTTTGATATTTATGAGTCTATTGGGTTGAGAACATAGTTGTTGATCAATAATAAAAATAATCTTCCACAATACAACTTGCCTAATAATTCTGCACACAGTGTATATATATTACTGTCGGGGTCGTCACGACAATACCCTTCATTCACCAGTCATTCCAAATTAGACTATGAGCATTGGTACCGGGTAAGAATGAGTCAGACAAAGTGCTGGTTCAATCTCAGTGCATGCTCGTGCTTCTACAAGTTTTAGCAACGGTCACAGCAACTGAACTTTATTTCCTGATACACAGCATTATGTAGTGTATTAGGGGAAGGCGTGCAATAGGCGGGGTTTAACCCCTTAGTGACGGAGCCAAATTTTTTAAATCTGACCAGTGTCATTTTATGTGGTAATAACTCTATAACGCTTCAACAAATCCCAGTGATTTTGAGACTGTTTTTTCGTGACACAATATACTTTATGATAATGGTAAATTTAGGTCAATATGTTTTGTGTTTATTTATAAAAAATATAAAAAATTTGAGAAAAATGTTAAAAAATTTGCAATTTTCAAAGTTTTAATGATTATCCCTTTAATCCAGATGGTCATACCACAGCAAAACATTAATAAATAACATTTCCCTCATGTTGGAAAAATGTTAAAAAATTTGCAATTTTCAAAGTTTTAATGATTATCCCTTTAATCCAGATGGTCATACCACAGCAAAACATTAATAAATAACATTTCCCTCATGTTGGCTTTACATCAGCACCATTTGTAAAATGTTCTTTAATTTTGTTAGCATTTTAGGAGGTTTAAAAATGTAGCAGCAATTTTTCATTTTTTTCAAGGAAATTTACAACATTTATTTTTTAACGGAACAATCCATGTTTAAAGGGACTATAGGGGTCTCATATATTGGGAAACCCCCAAACGTGATACCATTTTAAAAACAGCACCCCCTGACATATTGAAAACTGCAGTCAGGTAGTTTATTAACCCGTTAGGTGCTTTACAGGAATTAATGCAAAGTGGCATGACAAAAATGAAAATGTGCATTTTTACCACCTAAATGGTGGTAACTTCTGAACAGATTACTACAGCTGTCAAACTCTAGGGCCAATATTTGGTCGTGAATTGCCATTGCAAACATCAGGACCACACAATCATGATCTGAGGGCACCAATTCGGATAAAGAGGAAGCCCCCACACTCTGTTAACCATTTGTAATGATATAGTCACTGTTCACAGCAGCATCTAAGGGGTTAAACATATGTACGGTGCCAACACTGATCGTGGCTGATACAGCAAGTTGTCAGCTATAGGGTATAGCCGACAGCTGCTGGATTGTCACCTGTATGGGGAGGCTATTCTCTAATATCTCAGGTCAGTTAAAAGACATATTGGCTGTCATTAAGGGGTTAAGCAATATATGTCTAGTATCCGGTCCTTCTGGTTAGTCCTGACGTCATCTGGTGGATCCTCCTCTCTCCACGTATCTCAGGTTTCGACTTCAGCAGAAACGATACTTAGCTTCTCAGAAACTAGGGCATAGGTGAATACTGGCAGCCATTTTAAATACAGTTACATTTGCATCAGCAAGCAAAGGGGAAAACTTATTGTTTCACAGCATAAGAATATAAAAGTACAAAAAGTGTATAAAGATATATCTTTTCACCCTGACAATCCCCCCTAACCACTAAGTTTTTCCCTAAAAAGAAAGATCTCTCGAGACTGTCCATGTGATGGGGAAAGGGGAGGTGGATTTCTTCATCCAGACACCTCAGAAGCTCTCCCCTTGCGAGAGGCCTCCAGGCAGCTGAACCCTTCACTAGCTTCACATGGAGTTCTCCCGCTGTCCCTAGAGTAAGTCTCTTAGCTTCATCTGAGAGTAGGGGGTATTGTCTAATTTCTTGAGGGGGACGTACTTAGGGATCTCCCCTGGATCAGTGCCATCATACTCTAGTGGGTCCAATAACCTGACACACACCACCCTGTGCTGCTGTTAAGTAGTCCAGTGACTATG
This sequence comes from Ranitomeya imitator, assembly GCF_032444005.1. Lineage (NCBI taxonomy): Eukaryota > Metazoa > Chordata > Amphibia > Anura > Dendrobatidae > Ranitomeya > Ranitomeya imitator. The sequence goes on from NC_091290.1 coordinate 833,596, forward strand.
ATAAGTTGGTTTTGGACAGCAACAGTAGTATTAAGTATATCCAATATATCCCAAATTTGATCATCTAGATAGCCTGTGACCCTAAGCAATTTATCCCACATTTGTGTAATCATAGGGTAAATGAAAATAGAACTGACAATTTTATTGGCTATACCCATCTGTACTACTAATCTTTCATGATATTGTACAAACTTATTATTCAAGGATGTTGGAGAATTTAGGCTGTCCCATGCGGTTACCAATATTATTAAATGGAAATACGAAAAACTAAAACATTATGTTCCCTTATTTGCTACTAGTCTGTTTGACCAGCTTGCAGTGCGATACATGGATCCACGTCGGCCTTTCTTCCAGCTTTACTGACATAGGAGTGATGAGGAGGACTTGGTAGGGACCATCGTACAAGGGTTCTAGTCCGTGTTTTCTGACATAGCTTTTCACGACCATAAAACCACCAGGCTTCAAATTGTGACAAGTGTCGGTTTCTGCTGAATCTGGAAGGGAAGAAGAAACTAAAACATGGGTGTTACCAAAATTTTTACTAAGCTGAATAACATATTGAACAGCACGGTCAGTTTCTTCTGAGAACTACTGAGGCTGGAAATTTGTAACTGAGAACCTAGCACCAAACAATATCTCATATAGGGACAGGCCATGTTTTGCAATAGGGGCAGTACAAATGTGGTACAGTACAATGGGTAGGAGCTCTGGCCATGGAGCCGTAGTCTCCTGCATCAGTTTGGTCAATTGTCCCTTCAGTGTGCCGTTCAGCCTCTTAACTTTCCCACTAGATTGTGGATGGTACGGAGTATGGAGAGCTACAGTGGATCCAAGAATTATCAGAACCTCCTGATACACATGAGAAGAAAAGACCGGACCTTGGTCACTTTCAACAACTTCTGGAATACCATATCTGTATATAACTTCCATCACCAGTTTCTTTGCTGTGGTCTTTGCAGTCATGTTGGTAACGGGAAATGTTTCCGGCCAATTGAAGAACATGTCGACAACCACCAGACAATATTCATACCTTCCAGACTTAGGCAACGTGATGTGGTCCACCTGGAGCCTTTGGAAAAGATAGTCGGGCTTAGCAAGGTGCTTCGGGGGTACACGTTGAAGTTGACTGGGATTGCAGGTCTGACAGATATTACATGCACGGTTGAGTGCTGTCAGGACTGTAGAAATACCTGGAGCCCAGTAGAATTTTTGTACCAGGGATAGGGCCTGTTTTTTTTTCCTCGATGTGTGGGCCCATGCGCCCACGTGGCAATAGCAGGGTACATCCGCTTAGGGAAACACACAAGTTGGTCCTTTTTCCAGAGACCATTGTCCATACGTGCTCTATCAGCTTTCCACTGCTTCACTTCTTCCTTTGGGGACATTCTCTGCATCGTCATTAAGCGGTCTCGTGGGGTCCAGCAGAAGACCTCAGTCTGTCCTGGATCATCAGGTTCCTGTAGAGTCAGTGTTTCTTGTAACTGTTTACGCTGAGAGCGTGTGGTCACCATAGTTGGTATGGTCTGTTCAACGGGTAGGAGAGCAGCAGCTTTTGCTTGCATATCCGCAAAGGCGTTACCAACAGTCTGTGGACTGTTCCTAGGACCGTGCTCCTTAACTTTGATAATGGCCACCTGGGTAGGTAATTTGATTGAGTCCATGAGGGTTTTAACAGCTTCAGCATTCTTCACTGGAGTTCCGGCAGTAGTAATAAACCCTAGATTGGCCCATAGGGCTCCAAAATCATGAGCAATACCAAGTGCATACTGTGAGTCCGTGTATATATTAGCCCGCCTGTCTTTGGCCAGAACACATGCAGTAGACAGAGCCTGAAGTTCTACTTCTTGTGCTGACTGTGAGGGAGGGAGGGAGTGCAGCTGCGTGCACTACAGTGTCTTCCATAGTAACAGCGTATCCTGTGTGGAGTCTGCCAAAATCATCAGCATATCTTGAACCGTCTTTCAGGGCATTGTAGAGGGGTAGCATTATGCGGGATGCGTCCGGTATCCACTGACGACAATAAGTACATAGTCCAAGAAAACGCTGGAGTTCAGTCTCATCTTTTGGGAAAGGAAGGGAGCTGACGTTTATTTTTCTTCTGTGAGGTGTCTGGCACCCTGAAGGAGACAGTGACCCAAAAATATCACTGGACCAAGGCAGAACCGAAGTTTCGAGGCCGAAACCCGACAGTTCAGATCTGCCAGACACTTGAGAAGGCTAACAGTGGCAACAATGGCTTCCTGCTCTGTCTGTGCACACAACAAAAGATTACCCACATACTGAAGCAGCGTGACATAAGGATATTCTAACTGCCAGGGTAAAAGACACTCGCCCATATTTTTTTGCAAACTGATTGGGACTGTTTTGGGCCCCTTGTGACTTAACTGTCCATGTCAATTGTCGTCCCTGATAAGTGAATGCAAACAGAAACTGGCAATCTGGGTGTAATGGAATGCTGAAGAAGACATTGGCGAGGTCGATGAATGTGAACCAAGCAGCATCCTGAGATATCTGGGACAAGAGAGTATATGGATTAGGCACCGGAGTTTCCAGAACAGTAGCTGCATTAACTGCCCGTAGATCTTGTACCAGCCGATACAGAGGGGGTTGGCCGGGTGGGGTCTTTTTCTTAACGGGAAACAAAGGCGTGTTACATGGGGAAACACAGTGTACCATTATCGAGTAACGTTTGTATTTGACCCTTGAGGCCCCGCTCCTGATCATATTTCAAAGGGTACTGATGGACTTTGGGAAAAGGGGCACCAGATTTGAAAAACACTTTTACTGGTCCTACAGGCATTATTGGGGGTGAATCTGGGCCTATCAGGGCCATCATAACTGTGGAAAGGACGTGTAAGATACAGATCTCATTATGTTCATCTGCATAGGGGTTATATAACGTAAATACCATTTAACCATCATCTTGGAATTATATTCTGGAGCGGAACTGTGATAATAAATCTGCCCTCCGTAAATTTACCGGACATGAGGGAGAGATTACGAACTGAGCAGTAACTTCAGGGAAAGGTCCCACAGGGATGGGTTTTGTGAGAGTATATTTATTGGGTCTGCCATCTACTCAAATTAAAACAAGCTCTTGATCGGAGAATTAACATGGCGAGGGAGATTCCCAGACATAGGGTTAAAAAGGGATATTGGAGTATGGGACTGGATTTGTGTAAGGTGGGAGGAGGGCTGGAGCTGGAGTCTGGGCCACTGATAAGGAACGGAGCTGTGTCCTTGAAGCTGCGGCTCCTTGAAGCTGCGGTGGGGGCTAGAGAGTGAGCAAAAATCGCTGCAGCTGCTGGTTTAACCTCTAATTTCCCTGCTGATGCAGAATGGGTTAAGTTCTTCTGAAAACTTTGTACTACTTTTTTTAATGCATCGTCCGGAATGGAAATCTCAATATCGGATCTGACTGACATTATTGCCTTTTTCAATTCAGATTTAAGGCCGGACATTAAAGCTGCCACAAAAAGGTGTAAATGGGCTTTATTATACAGTGAAAACCCCAGATCTTTAAATACTGCCATAAGACGCCCATAGAACTTCTCAGCAGTCCAGGATATATTGGTGCCTTGGAGTTAAGGGGCATAGGGCATACAGTCGGGAGAAGAGGCTTAATTTCCTGGGGAGGGACCATATTATCTAGCAGGGAGCCCCCCTGTACCAATTTTTTTTATTGTTTGCTTTCCCAACACATTAATCTCAGTCACTTTCTCAGTTCCTTCCTGCACCACAAAACATTCAGCCACTTTCTCATAGTAATAGACAACTTTCCTTTTTCAACGTAACAAAAACAAATCAGAATTCATTTCCTCTGTTAATCCTTAATTTGCTATATATCAACCACTCAACTTGAAGCAGGTGAATCTTTTACCAATCTTTCAATTACACTGATAACCAAACTATCACTTACAAGTTTCCTTCTAAACCAAGACACCATATTTTACTTTAAACTTACAATATTTCTTTCTAATTCAATACAATATTGTTGTTTTAAACAAAACACAGATCTCCCAGCGCGTTCTACACCAAGGACATAAAATTCCGAGAGAACGCAGCGACTTGCCCCCTCCATACCAGAGACACAGAACAGATAAGAACATCACAGCATTCCTCATCTAACTTGTGGGGCACGGACTTCTTCTTGTTTAAGAGACGCAACATGACTCACAGAATACTACGCCCTGCTGCAGCTCAGGCCGCTGACAACGACAATCAACACTGTGTCCTAAAGCACGGAACCTCGCGTTCAACGTACTATGAATATAGAGCCTCGCGCTCGATATTTCCTGTCCCTAACCTGAACAACAGTGATTACAGACTGTCCTGTCACGATATTCCAAACCGTTGGGAGGCGGTCTCCTAATGAGAGCCCTCCACTGAAATACAGGTGGTCCCCTCTCGGGACGTCTTAGTTACCTATCTATACAATATCACAGAGGCTGCGTCTCCTATCCCTTTCTCTAAGCCGCCCCCCAATCTACAACTTTCTCAATCTTTCACTCTATTTCGCTACTAGACAATAGTCACGGGTAGGGTGGTTGAATGGAGTACGATGACCGGTGGAGGAGGTATGGTGTACACGAGGACGCGCAGAATGCGACGTCTCTCAGTTGCTGGGTCGAAGCGTGGCACGGGATTGCGCTCGGTCTCACCACTCGACCGGTCACCCCTCGGACCCAAGGAGACCACAGACAAACCAATAACGGCTGAAACACTAGCAAGTGTGACACATACAGAGTATATGATCTCCACTTACCGTGTTTGGAGGGTGATCAGTCCTCGAGGTCAACCACTATGGGTGTCGTCCACGGACGTCCAGGGATTGGTCTAGGGGGTCTCAGATCGCTGGCCACGCCCCACGTTGTTTGCGCCAAATTGTCGGGGTCGTCACGACAATACCCTTCATTCACCAGTCATTCCAAATTAGACTATGAGCATTGGTAACGGGTAAGAATGAGTCAGACAAAGTGCTGGTTCAATCTCAGTGCATGCTCGTGCTTCTACAAGTTTTAGCAATGGTCACAGCAACTGAACTTTATTTCCTGATACACAGCATTATGAATTGTATTAGGGGAAGGCGTGCAATAGGCGAGGTTAGGCGGGGTTTAAGCAATATATGTCTAGTATCCGGTCTTTCTGGTTAGTCCTGACGTCATCTGGTGGATCGTCCTCTCTCCACGTATCTCAGGTTTCGACTTCAGCAAAAACGATACTTAGCTTCTCAGAAACTAGGGCATAGGTGAATACTGGCAGCCATTTTAAATACTGTTACATTTGCATCAGCAAGCAAAGGGGAAAACTTATTGTTTCACAGCATAAGAATATAAAAGTACAAAAAGTGTATAAAGATATATCTTTTCACCCTGACATTACTATATCACACTGAGGAGAAGGGCGGCCATATTACTATATATATTACTATATCACACTGAGGAGAAGGGCGGCCATATTACTATATATATTACTATATCACACTGAGGAGAAGGGCGGCCATATTACTATATATATTACTATATCACACTGAGGAGAAGGGCAGCCATATTACTATATATATTACTATATCACACTGAGGAGAAGAGCGGCCATATTACTATATATATTACTATATCATCACTGAGGAGAAGGGCGGCCATATTACTATATATATTACTATATCACACTGAGGAGAAGGGCGGTCATATTACTATATGTATTACTATATCACACTGTGGAGAAGGGTGGCCATATTACTATATATATTACTATATCACACTGAGGAGAAAGTCGGCCATATTACTATATATATTACTATATCACACTGAGGAAAAGGGCGGCCATATTACTATACATATTACTATATCACACTGTGCAGAAGGGCGGCTATATTACTATATATATTACTATATCACAATGAGGAGAAGGGCGGCCATATTACTATATATATTACTATATCACGCTGAGGAGAAGGGCGGCCATATTACTATATATATTACTATATTGCACTGAGGTGACGGCTCTGCTGGGGACGTTGAGCAAAGTGGATGTGTGTTGGGGTTGCGGAGTGATCAGCAAATGTGCACTGTATCTGGGAGGACGTAAGGCCAACTGGTACTGGCAGGTTCAGCCAGAAGTCAAGAGGTAGAGGACTGTTCTCTGTTGGGGTGTGCCATACTGACATAGAATCCTAGAATATTAGAGTTGGAAGGGACCCCCAGGGTCGTCGTGTCAACCCCCTGCTCAACACAGGATTCCCTTACTCATCTCAGACAGATGTCTTTCCAGCTTCTGTTTGAAGACTTCCATTGAATGAGGACTCGCCAACTCTCGTGGCCACCTATTCCACTTGTTGACATATGTGCTTCTGAATGAACTGGTTTTTCGCTGTGATACCTTTGTGCTGAGAAGAGGCTGATTTTTCTTTTGGATCACTTGGACGTTTATGAAAGCTGTAAAACTGCACGTTGGGACTAATCTGTATTTCATGTGTGTGAACGCTCCCTACTGCTGAGCGTGACTTCTTCACTAAATATATACACTGGGGAAAGAATTTAGTCAGCCACCAATTGTGCAAGTTTTCCCACTTAAAAAGATTAGAGAGGCCTGTAATTGACATCATAGGTAGACCACAACTATGAGAGTCAAAATGAGAAAAATCCAGAAAATCACCTTGTCTGATTTGGCAAGATTTATTTTGCAAATTATGGTAGAAATTAAGTATTTGGTCATTAACAAAAGTTCATCTCAATATTTTGTTATATATCCTTTGTTGGCGATGACAGAGGTCAAACGTTTTCTGTAAGTCTTCACAAGGTTGGCACACACTGTTGTTGGTATGTTGGCCCATTCCTCCATGCTGATCTTCTCTAGAGCAGTGATGTTTTGGGCCTGTCGCTGGCAACATGGACTTTCAACCCCCTCCAAAGGTTTTCTTTTGGGTTGAGATCTGGAGACTGGCTAGGCTACTCCAGGGCCTTCATATGCTTCTTACGAAGCCAGTCCTTCGTTGCCCTGGCATTGTGCTTGGGATCATTATCATGCTGAAAGACCCATCCACGTTTCATCTTCAATGCCCTTGCTGATGGAAGGTTTGCACTCAAAATCTCACGATACATGGCCACATTCATTCTTTCATGTACACGGATCAAGGGTCCTGGTCCCTTTGCAGGGAATCAGCCCCAAAGCATGATGTTGCTACCCCCGTGCTTCACAGTAGGTATGGTGTTCTTAGGATGCAACTCAGCATTCTGTCTCCTCCAAACACGACGAGTTTTGTTGCTACCAAACAGTTCTACTTTGGTTTCACGAGATCATATGATATTCTACCAGTACGCTTCAGGATAATCCAAATGCTCTCTAGCAAACGTCAGATGGGCCCGGACTTGTACTGACTTAACCAGGGGGACACATCTGGCACTGCAGGATCTGAGTTCCTGGCGGCGTAGTGTGCTACTGATGGTAGCCTTTGTTACGGTGGTCCCAGCTCTATGAAGGGCATTCACTAGGCCCACCTGTGTGGTTCTAGGATTTTTGCTCACCGTTCTTGTGATCATTTTGACCCCACGCGGTAAGATCTTTCATGGAGCCCTAGATTGAGGGAGGTTATCAGTGGTCTTGTATGTCTCCTGTTTTCTTATTATTGCTTCCACAGTTGATTTCATCACACCAAGCTGCTTCCCTATTGCAGATTCAGTCTTCCCAGCCTGGTGAAGGGCTACAATTTTGTTTCTGGTGTCCTTTGACAGCTCTTTGGTCTTCACCATAGTGGAGTTTGGAGTGTGCCTGTTTGAGGTTGTGGACAGGTGTCTTTTATACTGGTAACAAGTTCAAACAGGAGCTATTACTACAGGTAATGAGTGGAGGACAGAGGAGCCTCTTAAAGAAGTTACAGGTCTGTGAGAGCCAGAAATCTATGTTTTTAGGTGACCAAATACTTTTTTTCCACCATAGTTTGCAAAATAAATCTTGCCAAATCAGACAAGGTGATTTTCTGGATTTGTTATCTCATTTTGACTCTTAGTTGTGGTCTACCTATGATGTCAATTACAGGCCTCTCTCATTCTTTGTAAGTGGGAGAACTTGCACAATTATGGGCTGACTACATACTTTTTTCCCCACTGTACATTACTGTACTGCCCTGAGGTCTGTGAAATTGTCTAATCTTTTTTCTACATTTGTGTTTGGTTATTATTTACCAGAGACAAATCCGCACTGTGACTTATACTCGGGATTCTTCACCTCTTGGACGGACGACAGCGGCTACGATCATTGATAAATTACAGTGGTCAACGCAATTTTTCTGGCAAAAGGTTTTAAAACATATTTTAAGTCAATTTTGGCTGCTGATTACGAATATGAACTCCGTTTTTGGCTATCACATCAGGATTTTGAGATATTTTCAATTTTTGATGAAAATTACTAATGTTTTATGATAAAAACACATGATTTTCGGAACTAAAGTTTTGTATATTTTTAATCAAGGAATAACAAAGATTCCAAAGTCTATGTACAGAAAATCAAATATACTTAAGAATTAACTACAAAATATAAAACACATATATATAGCGCACAGATGAATGGCAAATGGCAGTTATTTGGACTTTCTTTTCTTGGCTGATCTGTGATGTTCAGCTTCTGGGTTCTCTCTCATCAAGCTCCAGCAATTGTCGGCCATCATATGTGAGTCCCACCGGCCCTGATACCGTTCTTCCATTGTTTTAATGTCCTGATGAAAACGCTCCCCTTGTTCCTCGCTCACATCCCCAAGGTTCTCTGGAAAAAACTCCAAATGGCTGTGTAACTAGTGAATCTTGCTCCTCATTCTCCATCCAAGATTTCGCAGACTCATTAGTAGCTCTTCCACAATCTCTTCATAGTTGTCTGCTTTCTTATTCCCTAGAGAATTCTGCACCACATTACAAAATGCATTCCAAGCTCTTTCTTCTGTCTCATTCATTGATGTGATAAAACTTGGGTCTCATAAGTTGTCACGATATTGTATGAAATAACATCAGTTAGTCTCTTGTTAGCCAGGCAGTGGGCTATAACCCTCCTTCCCTTTCGCAGCCAGGCAAGAGCTTTCCTTTTCAATGTGTGTGGGGGAGATTTTATTGCCTCTAGCTCTGAGAGCAAAGGAATTTACGACCGCTGGTGTAGGCTCAAACTCTGTCCAGCTAGAACTGGATTAGGAGTCCCCAGAATCCCTGAGGTCTTTGTTCTGTTATTGTAAGATATTAGGCAAACAATTTAAGCTAGAAATAGGAAAAATACCTATTCTTAACGTTCCTCGGCTGAGCTGTCAACCGCTGTAAACATGAGCTTCTAACTCCATCAGGTAAAAAAGTAGGGATTTCTCTGTAATTATGCATCCCACATATGACTTATTTGATCTCATTAGAATGCCAATGTTAATATGAGATGAATGCTGGGTTTGTTATGACCATGACATATTCGGTAGCGGAGTTACAAGTCTTAGACAAATTTAGCTTACATTTAGTTAGACTGAAAAGGTAGGAGGGTCTGGGATAGCCAGCCCCTTTGGTGATGTCACCAAGCTGAGCTATAACTGTTTTGCCAGACTCCAGCAGTGAGTCTGCTGCTGGAGTCTATGTGAGCCTGACGTGAAGAACTGTTCCTAACCAGTCCTAATGCACTGGGACAGATGGAAACCCCCCACTAGTCTGGTTGCCTGAACTGATATGAACTGAGAACATGTGAGTTGTACCTTTTCTTATTTAATCCCTGTTTATTTTATAATTATCTTGTACATATTTTCAATTGTCTCTTATTGTAACAACTTTATATGACCGTTTATAAACACTGCCTGAAACTTTTGACGGAGTATAATATTGAATACTAGAGTCATTCTTCATGCTCTAAAACGTACCCTAAGTCTCCTGAAGACTTACGCTACTGTTTTTGGGGTTAGCTTCGGACCCATTTAATCAAAGCTGGTGGCAGCAATACCGTGTGCCGGCCTTTGGGTGTCGTTGTAGCGACTGCGGCATTGATAATTATTGTTCCTACCTGAGTGGGAGTAGTTAATCGCGTCGCTGCAGCGTGCCCAATAGCCAGTACATAGCAGGCAGCCTTTCTGGTGACTAATTACCCCAGGTGCAGTACCTAATCTGACCTGAGAGTAAGGGAAGCGCCAGAGAGCTGCAAGTTTCAAGTGGAACTGTAAGCGGGATATACATAAATCCCTGCAGTTCGTGGTATATTGAAGAGCAGTGGGATACCTAGAATAAGCCCCTGCTGTAAACTAAGAGGTCAATAGCCTTGTGTGTGTTTTTTTCATCACATTGTGGAGTGGAGGGATAATTAAGATAAGCCCCCCTGCACATGTGATAGCCGTCTGTTGGCCTAAAGTCACCCCGACCCGTGTCGTAGGGGTGACGGTCACGGTGTGAAGCGTGACAAATTGGTGGCAGCGGTCAGGGATTTCTGACAAATTGGTGGCAAGGCGTGGGATATCTTAGAGCATTAGTAATTTGGTCTGAGTAATCATTCCTCTCACTAAAAACTTGCAAAGTTCTTGCGAGGACTCTGCGCAAATAAGTTTGGAGAACGAACTCAGTGTTTATTAGTCCTGAGACAATTGTGTGTACTGATAATTATCCCTTCCATTTCTCTTCGTTTTTCTGTGCTATCTTTTATTTGGCAACCATGGTTGGGCTGGGAGAAACCTTTTATGAGCAGCAGACGAGAGACACCCTTATTGCCTTATGCAAGTCACAGCACATTGACTTTGCCGGCAAAAACAAAGCCCAACTGGTCGCAGACCTGGTGCAATGGGAAGCTGCTCTAGACAACTCTCAGAGCCCAGTGGCCGCAGAAGCCAGCACGAGCAGAGATGGTGCAGCAGAGGTCCAACTACTGAATATGGGCCCGACTAGCAACCAGGGCGAATTGGACCCCCACCTGCAGGCGGCCTTGAAAGAATTTCCCACTGACGACCATGAGGGACGTCGGCTGCTGATCCAGCAATACCGGCAGGAGGCCGAGGCCCGAGCCGAGTGAGAGACCCAGGCCCAGCGAGCCGAGCGGGAGGCTGAGAGAGACGAGCGCCAAGCCCAGCGAGAACATGAACTGGATATGCTCCGGCAGGGGGGATGCCCTCCACCGCCCAGAGCCGTGAGCCCAGCAGCGCTCAGATACCTAAGCCCCGGCCCGATCACTTTCCTGTTATGGAGAAGGACGGGGACTTGGACACGTTTCTGCGGGCCTTTGAGAAAGCCTGCAGACAGTACCGGCTGCCTACAGATGAATGGGCCCGATACCTGACACCAGGGCTGAGAGGCAAAGCTCTGGAGGCGTTTGTTGCCCTCCCTCAAGAACAAGATGGAGACTATGAGGCCATCAAGCAGGCCCTGATAACCAAGTACCAGCTTACACCCGAGGTTTACCATAGAAAGTTCCGGACCCTCCAACGTGGCCCACAGGACAGTTACAGCGATGTGGTGCATGGACTGGGGACCCACTTTGACCAGTGGACTCAAGGACTGTCGGTGACCACCTTTGCACAGCTGCGAGACCTGATGATCAAAGACCAGTTCCTACATCTTTGCCCAGCTGAGGTGCGACCGTTCGTGATGGACAGAGAACCCAAAGACGTGACGAAAGCAGCGCAGATTGCCGATGCCTATGAGGCCAACCGTAGATCGGAAGCACGGAAGCCAGTCACCACCAGCTGGAGAGGGGGTAAGCCTGCATCCAACGCCAGTACCCCTGCCAGCCAACACACCAGAGGTCCTGCCCCCGTGGCCAACAACACCAGACCTACCACCGACCTTCGCCTGTGTTTCCACTGCAGGCGGCCTGGTCATATCAGTACCCACTGTCCAGACAAGCAGAAGAACCTCCCAGCCAAGGCCCCAGGGCCTAATGCAGCAGTTCTTTTGGTGGATGGTGTGGTTGGGAGGGTGTGTGACAACGTACAACACGTCACGGTGGGAGACCATGTTGCTACAGGCCTCAAGGACACCGGGGCTGAACGAACCCTCATCCGACCCGAACTGGCGGCCCCTGAAGAAATCATTCCGGGGAAAACCCTAACTGTCACTGGGATTGGGGGCATCAGCTGTCCCTTACCAATGGCCCGGGTTTATATTGATTGGGGTGCCGGGAGCGGGGTGAAGGAAGTGGGGCTGTCTGATAATTTGCCCACTGATGTTTTGTTGGGGACTGATTTGGGGTTGATGGTTGCATACTACGTCCCTGACACCCCTCCCCAGGCTACTAATGAGGGTAAAGTTAACCCTGATGATGAGGATGATGATAATGATGGGAAATCGCATGTTACCTCACCATGCTTTATCTTGTAATGATGCATCTAATAACCATTTGTTCCCTAGGATTGATGGTGAAAATGTTGTACCTGTGCCAACTGAACCTGATAATGATTTTTCTGTGAAGGTTAATGTGTCCATAGGTACAGGCGTGCCCAGCCACGTCGCTCTGCGGAGTGAGACGGCTGAGGAACCCCTAACTGGGGCAAGTGTCGGTGCTACAGGAAATGGGGAGATGCATGGGAACCGTGAAGAAGGTGATGCCATGAAAGTGACCAGTGCCACCGAGGAAGGTAACTGGCCCATAAGTAGCACTGCCCCTGGAGTGTTGGGGGTGGATGGGGAGGTAGAGCCCATAGCAGCGCCGGCTGATGGGTCTGTAGAAACCCCCGAGGAGACAGCCTACGTAGCTGCTGTCACCGCAGTCAGAGTGCCCGAAACGCAGATAACTGTCGGCCTTCCGGACACTCCTCAGTCATCAGTGTGACTGAACCAGAGGTGGACCCAGATCAGGTCCAAGAGGGTTCCCGTGGGGAAGGGACCCTGACATCGCTTCTGGCTTCCCCTAGCCAGGAGTTTCAGGCCGCTCTGCGCACAGATGCGAGCCTAGAGAGTTTGAGACAACTCGCTGAGACGCCCGCCTCCGGGTCTGATAAGGAGAGGGTGTTCTGGGAACGAGGAAGGTTATCCCGGGAGAAGTACCCGGAGAATCACAAAAGGAGTGGTTGAGGGAAAGACAGCTGGTCGTCCCGCAGCAATTCCGGGGTGAGTTGCTACGGATTGCCCATGAGATCCCGCTAGCTGGACACTTGGGGATCAGCAAAACTAAGGCCCGGCTGTCTCAACACTTCTATTGGCCTAAGATGGGGACAGATGTGTCAAACTACTGCCGCTCCTGTATCACCTGTCAAAGAGTGGGGAAGGCGGGGCCTGCTCTTAAGGCTCCCCTGATCCCTTTGCCAGTGAAAGAGGAGCCTTTCTGTTATGAACTGGTGGTTTAGGAGCAACATGGGACGAGCTCTGAAGGAAGTGGTACCTGTACTGACCGCAGTCCCTAAGCTCAACACAACACTAGAAGTAGCCGTGGGATGCTCCTGTCACTCCCTAGGCACCTCGTCACAGCCTGAGAACTAACTACCCCTAAAGATAGAAACAGGAAAACTATCTTGCCTCAGAGAAAATCCCCAAAGGATAGATAGCCCCCCACAAGTAATGACTGTGAGTGGAGAGGGAAAAGACATACACAGAATGAAACCAGGATGTAGCACAGGAGGCCAGTCTAGCTAGATAGATAGGACAGGATAGAATACTGTGCGGTCAGTATTAAAAACTACAAAAATCCACACAGAGTATACAAAAATCTCCACACCTGACTAAAGGTGTGGAGGGTAAATCTGCTTCCCAGAGCTTCCAGCTTAACTGAATATATCCATACTGACAAGCTGGACAAAACATAGAAAGCACAGGACGAATAAGTCCACAACCTGTGGACAGAAAAGAGCAAGCAAGGACTTAACTTTGCTGAACTGGTTAGGATATCTGTATCGAGTGCGTATCACCCACAGACCAATGGCTTGTGTGAATGCTTCATTGGTACCCTCAAACAGATGCTACGCATGCTGGTTGAGACCCAAGGGCGCGACTGGGAGCTGTATCTCCCACACCTGCTATTTGCTTACCGAGAGGTTCCGCAGGCCTCGACGGGGTTCTCCCCCTTCGAGCTCCTGTACGGCAGGCGAGTCCGGGGACCCCTTGGGTTGGTAAGAGAATCCTGGGAAGAGGAGCCGAACCCTTCTGAAGTGGAGTATGTCATGCGCTTCCGTGACAAGATGCAGACCTTGACGCAGTTGGTGCATGACAACATGACGCAGGCTCAGGCTGACCAGAAGCACTGGTACGACCATAACGCCCGGGAGAGGGCCTACCACGTGGGTCAAAAGGTGTGGGTGCTGGTCCCCGTACCAAAGGAAAAGCTTCAGGCAGCCTGGGAAGGCCCGTACGTAGTCCACCAACAGTTCAACCCGGTCACCTACGTAGTTACGCTTGACCACGCTCGGGGTAGGCAAAAGGCCTTTCACGTCAACATGATGAAGGCTCATCACGAACGTGAACCTTTCGTCCTACCGGTCTGCAGCTTACCCGAGGACGGGGAGGAAGACACCCTCCTGGACATGCTGGCCCAAGCGAAGGCCGGTGGGTCCATCGAGGACGTGGAGGTAAGCGCCTCGTTAACTGAACCCCAGCGGTTGCAGTTGCAAACCACACTGGAACTCTTCCGGGTCGTGTTCTCCAACCGACCTGGGAGGACTGAGTTAGCAGTCCACGAAGTGGACACCGGGAATCACGCCCCACTACGGCGAACACCCTATTGAATCTCTGACCAGGTGCAGCAGATTATGCGCCAAGAGATCGATATGATGTTACAGCTGGGGGTGATTCGACGGTCAAAGAGCGCGTGGGCCTCACCTGTAGTTGTCATGCCAAAGAAGGACCAGACCACCCGGTTCTGTGTGGACTACAGGGAGCTCAACGCCATCACAGCCTCTGATGCGCACCCAATGCCGCGCATCGAGGAGCTGCTTGAGAGGTTAGCTGGCGCAAAATACCTGACAATAATGGATCTGAGTAGAGGATACTGGCAGATTCCCCTGAGCCCCGAGGCGCAGGAGAAGTCCGCCTTTATCACACCCTTTGGACTGTAAGAGTCCACGGTCATGCCCTTCGGCATGAAGAATGCACCTGCCACTTTCCAGTGGATGGTCAACCTCCTGCTTCAGGGACTGGAGAAGTACGCCGTGGCGTACTTGGATGACATTGCCATCTTCAGTTCCTCCTGGGAGGAATACCTGCAGCCTCCCGAGGAGGTGCTCAGGCGAATTCACCAAGCAGGACTGACTATCAAGCCGGGAAAGTGCCAGATGGGCATGAGGGAGGTCCACTACTTGGGGCACCGGGTAGGCAGAGGCACCCTAAAGCCAGAGCCTGAGAAAGTGGGCGCGATCGTGAACTGGCCCACTCCCGTGACCAAGAAACAGGTGATTTCCTTCCTGGGCACTGCAGGGTACTATAGGCGCTTCGTACAGCACTATAGTATCCTGGCAAAACCCTTGACGGACCTCACCAGGAAGAAGCTACCCCACATCGTCAACTGGACAGATGGCTGTGAGGGGGCCTTCCAGGCGTTGAAAACAGCACTGTGCAACACCCCTGTGTTGAAAGCAGTCGACAGCAGTCGACCGTTCTTGGTGCAGACCAACGCCAGCGAGTTTGGCCTTGGTGCTGTGCTCAGCCAGGTTGACTCGGAGGACCAAGAGCACCCCGTGTTATACCTGAGCCGGAACTTTTTCCGAGGGAAGTGGCCTACTCCACCATCGAGAAGGAGTGCCTGGCCATAGTCTGGGCCCTGCAACGCTTGCAGCCCTACTTGTGCGGTCGCACCTTCACCGTGGTGATCGACCACCACCCTCTGCGCTGGCTAAACGCCATGTGTGGAAGCAACGGCAGGTTGCTACGCTGGAGCCTTGCCCTTCAGCATTTTGACTTCACCATGGAACACAAAACGGGCAGGGAGCATGGCAATGCAGATGGACTGTCCCGCCAGGGTGAACCTACTGAGGTGCGCATAAAGGTATACCGAGAGGTTCTGCCGCCGTAGCACACACCAAAAAGGGGAGGTGTTACGATATTGTATGAATTATCATAAGTTAGTCTCCTGTTAGCCAGACAGTGGGCTAAAACCCTCCTTCCCTTTCGCAGCCAGGCAAGAGCTTTCCTTTTCAATGTGTGTTGGGGAGATTTTATTGCCTCTAGGTCTGAGAGCAAAGGAATTTACGTCCGCTGGTGTACTCTCATACTCTGTCCAGCTAGAACTGGATTAGGAGTTCCCAGAATCCTTGAAGTCTTTGTTCTATTATTGTAAGATATTAGGCAAACGATTTAAGCTAGAAATAGGAAAAATACCTATTCTTAACGTTCCTCGGCGGAGCTGTCAACCACTGTAAACATGTGCTTCTAACTCCATCAGGTAAAAAAGTAGGGATTTCTCTGTAATTATGCATCCCACATATGACATATTTGGTCTCATTAGAATGCCAATGTTAATACGAGATGAATGCTGGGTTTGTTATGACTATGCCATGTTCGGTAGCGGAGTTACAAGTCTTAGACAAATTTAGCTTACATTTAGTTAGACTGAAAAGGTAGGAGGGTCTGGGATAGCCAGCCCCATTGGTGATGTCACCAAGCTGAGCTATAACTGTTTTGCCAGACTCCAGCAGTGAGTCTGCTGCTGGAGTCTATGTGAGCCTGACGTGAAGAGCTGTTCCTAACCAGTCCTAATGCACTGGGACAGATGGAAACCCCCCACTAGTCTGGTTGCCTGAACTGATATGAACTGAGAACATGTGAGTTGTACCTTTTCTTATTTAATCCCTGTTTATTTTATAATTCTCTTGTACATATTTTCAATTGTCTCTTATTGTAACAACTTTATATGACCGTTTATAAACACTGCCTGAAACTTTTGACGGAGTATAATATTGAATACTAGAGTCGTTCTTCATGCTCTAAAACGTACCCTAAGTCTCCTGAAGGGAATTACGCTACTGTTTTTGGGTTAGCTTCGGACCCATTTAATCGAAGCTTGTGGCAGTAATACCGTGTGCCGGCCTTTGGGTGTCGTTGTAGCGACTGCGGCATTGATAATTATTGTTCCTACCTGAGTGGGAGTAGTTAATCGCGTCACTGCAGCGTGCCCAATAGCCAGTAGATAGCAGGCAGCCTTTCTGGCGACTAATTACCCCAGGTGCAGTAACTAATCTGACCTGAGAGTAAGGGGGGCGCCAGAGAGCTGCAAGTTTCAAGTGGAACTGTAAGCGGGATATACATAAATCCCTGCAGTTCGTGGTATATTGAAGAGCAGTGGGATACCTAGAATAAGCCCCTGTTGTAAACTAAGAGGTCAATAGCCTTGTGTGTGTTTTTTTCATCACATTGTGGAGTGGAGGGATAATTAAGATAAGCCCCCCTGCACATGTGATAGCTGTCTGTTGGCCTAAAGTCACCCCGACCCGTGTCGTAGGGGTGACGGTCACGGTGTGAAGCGTGACAAATTGGTGGCAGCGGTCAGGGATTCCTGACATAAGTGTTCTTGTTTGAGGTCTATCAAATAGTCCAGCCTTTTTCTTCTCTTCACTAAGACCAGAAAAAGTTGAACATATATAGTTAAAGCATTCTCCACTGTGATTGAGAGCTTTGACGAACTGTTTCATAAATCCAAGTTTTATGTGTAAGGGAGGAAAGACAATGTCCTTCCTATCCACTAGATGATCATGGATGACATTCTTATCGCCAGATGCCAAACTCTGTCGCTGAGGCCATTCAGTTTTCACCCAATGCTCTGCTGTAGCTCTACTGTCCCAGTAGCACAGAAAACAAGGGTGTTATCAGAACAAATGGGAATTATGCATGTTCAAAGAAAACAAAGATATTCTATTTATTGGGAGACTAAAAGAAAACTAAATGTACCTTAGTGAACCGTATAAACCGGCACTTTTCATACACTACTTATATAGCCCATTTTCATGAATTCCATGATAAATATACCTATAGCGCAAAAACGTGATGTGATAGAGAAATTATAAGATCAGATTTGAATTCAGCACCCCCAAATTAGTCTAAAACTGTTCTTAAAGTCCATGCCAGAATTTTTTTTTTTTTTTGTAGACCATTGTTATTATTAGAGACACAGATAATGATTCTGCACACGGTGTATGGGGGAATATTGTGGATGGGATCTGTGTTATACGTGCTTCTGTGTTAGATACACCTGGACATAGTTACATAACTTGAAATATGACCTAGGTGCATATAGGCTGAACTGGATGGACAAATGTCTTTTTTCGGCCTTACTAACTATGTTACTATGTTACTATGCATCAAGTTCAATGTTTCTCTAACAATTGTATGAGTGGGGACGCACATTATCTGAACTATGTCCTTAGTGTGACCTTGCCGCATTTCCAGAACGATGACGATCCGGAAAGTATTTTATCAGGAATGTGTGAGATTAATTTGTGCAGGGAGCAATTCTTAATATTGGCAGCCTGTCCTCGAGACTCTGCGATATCCTCAGCACGTCACTGTCACTTCATTTAGAAAGATAGCATAGAGACGCTAGTAATGTGACGACACAGGGAATGAGCGCTGCTCCTGGTCACTGTACATTTTTTTATTATTATTATTATTATTATTCATTTTTATAGCGCCATTTATTCCATGGCGCTTTACATGTGAATTTGGGCAAATATAGACAAGTACAATAAACATGAGTAAAACAAAACACACAAGTACAGGAGGAGAGAGGACCCTGCCCGCAAGGGCTCACAGTCTACAGGGGATGGGTGAGGATACACTAGGTGAGGGTAGAGCTGGTCATGTGGCGCTTCAGTAGACTGGGGATCACTGCAGGTTGTAGGCTTGTCGGAAGAGGTGGGTCTTCAGGTTCCTTTTGAAGGTTTCCGTGGTAGGTGAGAGCCTGATGTGTTGGGGTAGAGAGTTCCAGAGTATGGGGGAATCACGGGAGAAGTCTTGGATGCGGTTGTGGGAGGAAGAGATGAGAGAGGAGTAGAGTAGGAGATCATGAGATGATCGAAGGTTGCGTGTAGGTAGGTAGCGGGAGACCATGTCACAGATGTATGGAGGAGTCAGATTGTGAATGGCTTTGTATGTCATTGGTAGTGTTTTGAACTGTAGCCTCTGGGCAATAGGAAGCCAATGAAGGGCCTGGCCAAGAGGAGAGGCTGGGGAATAACGGGGAGACAGGTGGATTAGTCGGGCAGCAGAGTTTAAGATGGATTGGAGTGGTGCCAGAGTGCTAGAAGGGAGGCCAGAGAGTAGGAGGTTGCAGTAGTCAAGGCGGGAGATGACAAGGGCATGTAATAGTATTTTTGTGGTTTCATGGTCAAGGAATGTACGGATCCGGGAAATGTTTTTGAGTTGGAATCGGCAAGAGGAGGCAAGGGCTTGGATATGTGGCTTGAAAGAGAGGGTAGAGTCCAGGATCACCCCGAGGCACCGAGCGTGCGGGACCGGGGAAAGTGAGCAGCCATTGACATTGATGGATAGGTCGGGTGGAAGGGTAGAGTGAGGTGGGGGAAAGATGATAAATTCTGTTTTGTCCATGTTCAGTTTTAGAAAACGAGCAGAAAAGAAGGATGAAATAGCAGACAGACATTGCGGGATTTTGGTCAGTAAGGAAGTGAGGTCGGGTCCAGATAGGTAGATCTGTGTGTCATCAGCGTAGAGATGATATTGTAAACCGTGGGATTCTATGAGTTGTCCCAGGCCGAAGGTGTAGATGAAGAAGAGTAGGGGTCCTAGAACTGAGCCTTGGGGAACACCGACAGACAGGGGGCGAGATGAGGAGGTGGTGTGGGAGAGGGAGACACTGAATGTCCGGTCTGTTAGATATGATGAGATCCAGGATAGGACCAAGTCTGTGATGCCAAGAGATGAGAGGATCTGTAACAGGAGGGAGTGGTCCACAGTGTCGAAGGCAGAAGACAGGTCCAGGAGGAGGAGGACAGAGTAGTGTCGCTTGCTCTTGGCGGTTAGTAGGTCGTTGGTCACTTTAGTTAGTAAGCCTCTGCCAAAGAATATCCCCACCCCTGACCTATCTGCATTATATACCATGACCATGCGTCTTTGTGGTGAAGCTTCTCTCATGGAAGTCTCGGAAGGAGGTGTAGTGGATGTGTGGTAGTCCATGATGATGACTGTTTAAATACTGGACCATCCAGAACCTGTTAAAATCTAACCAATTTATACCATTCATGTTTTTCTATCTGTTGAACATTCTAAAATTAGAAACTCCATGTATCGAACTGCTCCTCCCCATTATCCTGGAGTGTCCCCTGAGGGCCCCTTCTGTTTTGAATGGGTTCTTGCTGCCACTCTACAGGAGACCTGATTTCTTGTATTTGAGGATGGTTGCAGCTTCATTACACACTGAGATGGTATGAATAGCACATCATTTGCACGTTCTGCTTTGTAACAACTATCATCAGTAGTAATATTGCTGCAGGACAATGACCCCATAATCCCCCAGTTCATGAAGCCACTCAAGCAGCCACACAGTCTTGTGTCTTATGAATCCGCATTGATGTCGAGATATCAATCATGCAACTTGCATCACATCAGTTCATTCAGTTCCAGTCATCTGTCTATTGTCTATTGTATGTACAAGTCCCCTCTATAATTTGTAAAGCGCTGCGGAATATGTTGGCGCTATATAAATAAAAATTATTATTATTATTATTATCTGTCTGGTGGGTGCTTGATTTTACAAATTCTTCCAAATCTCTTATGTGGCCTGGTCGGAGCGAACCAATGAAAACCCTGCAACTCTGCCTAATCGTCCTCCCCGCCCACTCCCTGCCTGGTTGCTCATTCCCTGCCTAATCACCACTCCCTGCCTGATCGCCCTTCCTGCCGGATTGGCCTCACCTCCCACTCCCTGCCTGGTTGCCCACTGCCAGTCTGATCTCCCTCCTCACCTACTCCCTGCCTGATTTCCCTCTGTGGAGACATGGGGGTCAGTGGGTGCTCTAGTCTGCTGGCCTGAAACTGCATGGACCAGGGCTCATCCCACTGAACCCCAGCTCTCACTTTTTCCGTGGGCATAATACTACTCTGGCAACACAGGGAGGGTAAAACAGTGTGGCAATACTTTATTGAACCACAAAACAGACATTATCGCATAGAACAGTCCCAGCACTGTACCTAAGATGGTGCAAATTACAGAGTCTCACCCTTCTGCTGACTTGTCAGGATTAAAGCAGCTGCGACTAGCAGGGCCGACTACCCTGACCTCTGTTACACACAGAGAGGAAGTAACATCAAGCTTAGGAATCCAACAGTCCATTGTGGAGGAGAGAACGTTTTTCCACCAACATAGAAGAGGATTCTTTACTGTTAGGGCAGTGAGAATCTGGAATTGCTTGCCTGAGGATGTGGTGATGGCGAACTCAGTCGAGGGGTTAAAGAGAGGCCTGGATGTCTTCCTGGAGCAGAACAATATTGTATCATACAATTATTAGGTTCTGTAGAAGGACGTAGATCTGGGGATTTATTATGATGGAATATAGGCTGAACTGGATGGACAAATGTCTTTTTTTCGGCCTCACTAACCATGTTACTATGTTACAAGGACAGGTGACCGGAAGGTCCCAACCTGGCTTCTCCAAACATGTCCATGGAGCCAGGTAACCTGTGGGTCCCAATCCTGGCGTTCGTAAATTTATTCAGGGGACTCAGGTGACCGGTGGGTCCAAATCCTGACTTCCGCAAACCTATCCATGGGTTCAGTGATGGTCAATGGAGCAGATCTGTATTATTTCAAGCCGAGGCCGTGGTCCCCTAAGCTGCCATACTGTAGAATGTCAAATCTGTGTCCCTCGTGATGAAGCCATGATGTCCTTGCTGCTTTATTGTGGATTGTTCCTGGCTGTGGTTTTGCAAAGAGTCTCTGCATCTCTGGACGTATTGTTACAGAGGCATATCCCCTTTATATAGTTTACAACTGTTTCCATTCAAGCCATCATCCAGAGGTCAAGAGGAAGGTGTGATGAGAATAACTTGCATTATTTGAGTATTTAATCAATTTGCATAGTTTTTATTCCTCTGTTTTGCAAGTCAACAAGCCACAGGGTCCCACACAATGGTCGATGAACATATTATCAAACATCTACTGTTCAATTACCCTGTGTCTCTATCCCTCAAAGATAGCAAACAATGAGTTTGCAGCAAACAGCAACTACACAGTCACATTCAGGTTAGTGTGAACAATAGTCTATATTTCTTGACCAACCAAATAATGTAAACATAAAGATAAGTCTGTGCCTCCTGGCCTACTGTATATAGACGTCTCGATAATTCAAATTAAATTCTGTGTCGTCACACCCTCTCTGCCTGATTGCCCATTCCCTGCCCAATCATTAGCTCCACCCCGTCTGCCAGGTTGTTCTCCCTTGCCTAATTTCTCTTTTGTGCCCCCCTTTCATGATCATTTGCTTTGCATCTTCCGTTTGTTGGGCAGAGCCCTGGAGCCCCCCGGTGTTGTGAAGAACCCTGGCGCCCCCTCCCTTTCCCCGGAGTGTTTTGGAGAGTCCTGGAGTCGCCTATTTACCAATCTGTTGTGCAGAGCCATGGAATCCCCCTATATCAGCCGTTTAGAAGATGTAGCTCACATATGTGCACAGATGTCATGGTGTCTTTGGTTCTGGTAAAGTGTGATGAACTGCAAAGCCTCTGTCCCTGCAGGGCAGACCATTTACTAGGGTGGGGCCAATGTTCCATTAATGGGGATATTAGTGCTAAATTATGACTGTCAGATCTCAACTACAGAGATTTGTAACTGAATCATCTGTGACAGGACACCTGGAGGTGCCGGAATAAAAGAATGCTTCACATACATACACCCGAGAATATGCATCCTGGAGCAGACGCCATAAAAGATGCCATTAGTGCAATCACAATTCAAAGCTCTAAGTTATATGCTCAGCCACTGCTTTGTCACCAGCTTGCCATTCGTTCCTTGTTGCCCTCTCGCTCCTTGTCACGCTCTTGGCTCGTGCTGTTGCTCCTGGTCGTCTGCCTGACCCTCGCTTGTTGTCGTCGGCTCGCCCCTCGCTCCCTGCCCTCGGCTAGCCCATCTCGTGTCATTGACATGCACTGTGACATCGGCTCAACACTTGCTTTGTGTCCTTGGCTCTCTCTGTGCCGCTGGATCGCCTCTCGATCTGTCGGGTTGCCGCGTGTCGCTGCTCCTAGTCGTAGACTTGACCCGCGCTCCGTTCCATCGGCTCACCCCTTGCTTTGTGCCATCGGCTTCACCCTCACTCCCTGTCGTCAACTTGGCCCTAGCTCCCTGTCGTGGGCTCACCCCATTTTGTCAGCTCTTCCTGCATTGTTGGCTCAACCCGTGTTGTTGGCACGTCCCTTGCACCGTTTCTTTGTTTTATCTCGCATTGTTGGCTCGACCCTCTCTATGTGTCATTATCTTGTCCCGAGTTGTCAGCTCATCCCTCCATGTCGTTGTTTTGTCTCCCATCTTCGACTAGCTCCACGTCATGGTATTGTTGTTGTCGGGTGCCCTTTGTTGTCTGCTCATCTCGTGTCATTGGCTCGCCGCCTGCTCACCCATCGCCCTGTGTCATTGGCTCTACCATTGCTTCACTACGTCGGCTCGACCCTCGTCTGCTCACCCTGCGTAATTTTATTGATCCTTTCCTCATATCATCAACTTGCCCTGCTTTATCGGATTGTCCCTTTCTTTGTGTCATCAGCTCGCCCTGCTTCGTCATATTTACCCTTTCCTCATGTCATCAGCTTGTTCTGTGTCATCTGCTCGTCCCTCGCAGCCTGTCGTCGGCTCACCCCTTCATCGGCTCGCTCCTCGCTCCCTGTCGTCAGCTCGCCCCTCGTGCCTTGTTGTCAGCTCATCCCCTATCGTCGGCTTGCCCCATCGTCAGCTCGCCCTTCTTCCCCCATCTTCGGCTCGCCCCTTGCTTGGCTATCCCCAGTGTCATTGGCTCACCCTGTCTTCGCACGCCTCCTGTCGTTGCCTCGCTCCTTCTCTCCCTGTCGTCGGCTTGCCCCTCGCTCCGTCTTTGGCTCGTTCTCTGACGTCGACTCGCCCCCTGCTGTCAGCTCGCCCTTTCTCCCTGTCTTCGTCTTGCCCCCTTTCGTCGACTCGCCCATTGCCCCCTGTCTTCTGCTCGCCCGTCACCCCACCTTTGGCTCACCCCCTGTCGTCAGCTTGCTCCGTTTTCGGCTCGCCCCGTCTTCTGCTCACCCCCTGTCATCTGCTCGCTCCCGGTCTTGGGCTCGCCCCTCGCTCCCTGTCTTCGGCTCACCCCGTTTCTGCTCACCCCCTGTCATTGGCTCGCCCCCTGTCGTCGGCGCGCTCCCGGTCTTAGGCTTGCCCCTTGCTCCCTGTCATCGGCTTGCCCCATCTTCAGTTCGCCCACTGTCTTGTGCTTGCCCCCTGTCATTGGCTCGCTCCCGGTTTTCGGCTCGCCCACTATCGTGGGCTTGCCCCCGGTCTTCGACTCGCTCCCAGTCTTCGGCTCGCCCCTTGCTCCGTGTCTTCAGTTCGCCCCCTGCCTTCGGTTCGCCCATTGTTGTCGGCTCGCCCTTCACCCCTGTCATCGGCTCGCCCCGTCGTCGCTTCGACCCTCGCCCCCTGTCGTCGACTTGCCCCTCTCTCCAGGTCTTTGGCTCCCCCTCGCTCTCTTGTCTCGCTGCTCTCCCCATGTCTTTGGCTCGCCCCTCACCCCCTGTCATGGGGTACATTTATGCTTCTTGTGGCAGGGGCGGGGAGTATGGAGCGGGCGCTGGGGACACTGCGGGGAGTATGGAGCGGGCGCCGGCCACTGACTGCGGGGAGTAAGGAGCGGCCATTTTCTTCCGGACTGTGCCCGTCGCTGATTGGTCGTGGCTGTTTTGCGGCGACTTGGATTTCCATGATAGACAGAGGCCACGACCAGTGAATATCCGTGACAGACAGACAGAAGGACAGACGGAAGTACCCCTTAGCCAATTATGTATATAGTAGATGTGTGGTTGCTGTTGCCTGTTCCTCTGCTGCAGGATGAGTGCGGCGCCCACAGACTCGCCCCCTCTTCTTGTCAGTGGCACAAGCTGAGACCTGCCGTCTTTGTTCCTTCCATTGTCGCAGTCGTGGAGACTGGGGCTGAGCCGAGCAGTGTAATGGAGAGACGTCAGCTGTGAGTGCAGGAGGAGGCGGGTGTTGTCCTGGGGGGCGCAGACCCTCAAGGTCACAGATCAGCAGAGAAGGAATCCTGCTCCACCTGCAGCACACTCCTCTCCTCCCGGGTGCCCGGTGATGTCACCTGGGTGTTGGCTACTGGAGGTGACACCATGAAGTTCTGTCTGCAGCCTGAGCACTTGGAATAGACCGTCTCCATAAGCATGAAGTCAGCGTGGACCTAGAGCCTGGAGACCATGTGGAGACCCCTGTACTCTCCTCCACACGAAGAATATCCAGTTTACCAGCTGTCATACAGGTGTGTGCCCCTCTGCATGCTGTCATACAGGTGTGTGCCCCTCTGCATGCTGTCATACAGGTGTGTGCCCCTCTACCAGCTGTCATACAGGTGTGTGCCCCTCTACCTGCTGTCATACAGGTGTGTGCCCCTCTACCTGCTGTCATACAGGTGTGTGCCCCTCTACCTGCTGTCATACAGGTGTGTGCCCCTCTACCTGCTGTCATACAGGTGTGTGCCCCTCTACCTGCTGTCATACAGGTGTGAGCCCCTCTACCTGCTGTCATACAGGTGTGTGCCCCTCTACCTGCTGTCATACAGGTGTGTGCCCCTCTACCTTCTGTCATACAGGTGTGTGCCCCTCTACCTGCTGTCATACAGGTGTGTGCCCCTCTACCTGCTGTCATACAGGTGTGTGCCCCTCTACCTGCTGTCATACAGGTGTGTGCCCCTCTGCATGCTGTCATACAGGTGTGTGCCCCTCTGCATGCTGTCATACAGGTGTGTGCCCCTCTACCTGCTGTCATACAGGTGTGTGCCCCTCTACCTGCTGTCATACAGGTGTGTGCCCCTCTACCTGCTGTCATACAGGTGTGTGCCCCTCTACCTGCTGTCATACAGGTGTGTGCCCCTCTACCTGCTGTCATACAGGTGTGTGCCCCTCTACCTGCTGTCATACAGGTGTGTGCCCCTCTACCTGCTGTCATACAGGTGTGTGCCCCTCTACCTGCTGTCATACAGGTGTGTGCCCCTCTGCATGCTGTCATACAGGTGTGTGCCCCTCTGCATGCTGTCATACAGGTGTGTGCCCCTCTACATGCTGTCATACAGGTGTGTGCCCCTCTACCTGCTGTCATACAGGTGTGTGCCCCTCTACCTGCTGTCATACAGGTGTGTGCCCCTCTACAGGCTGTCATACAGGTGTGTGCCCCTCTACCTTCTGTCATACAGGTGTGTGCCCTCTACCTGCTGTCATACAGGTGTGTGCCCTCTACCTGCTGTCATACAGGTGTGTGCCCCTCTACCTGCTGTCATACAGGTGTGTGCCCCTCTACAGGCTGTCATACAGGTGTGTGCCCCTCTACCTTCTGTCATACAGGTGTGTGCCCCTCTGCATGCTGTCATACAGGTGTATGCCCCCTACCTGCTGTCATACAGGTGTGTGCCCCTCTACCTGCTGTCATACAGGTGTGTGCCCCTCTACCCGCTGTCATACAGGTGTGTGCCCCTCTACCTTCTGTCATACACGTGTGTGCCCCTCTACATGCTGTCATACAGGTGTGTGCCCCTCTACATGCTGTCATACAGGTGTGTGCCCTCTACCTGCTGTCATACAGGTGTGTGCCCCTCTACCTGCTGTCATACAGGTGTGTGCCCCTCTACAGGCTGTCATACAGGTGTGTGCCCCTCTACCTTCTGTCATACAGGTGTGTGCCCCTCTGCATGCTGTCATACAGGTGTATGCCCCCTACCTGCTGTCATACAGGTGTGTGCCCCTCTACCTGCTGTCATACAGGTGTGTGCCCCTCTACCCGCTGTCATACAGGTGTGTGCCCCTCTACCTTCTGTCATACACGTGTGTGCCCCTCTACATGCTGTCATACAGGTGTGTGCCCCTCTACATGCTGTCATACAGGTGTGTGCCCCTCTACCTGCTGTCATACAGGTGTGTGCCCCTCTACATGCTGTCATACAGGTGTGTGCCCCTCTACATGCTGTCATACAGGTGTGTGCCCCTCTGCCTGCTGTCATACAAGTGTGTGCCCCTCTACCTGCTGTCATACAGGTGTGTGCCCCTCTGTATTCCGTATATCAGGTGTTGTAGAGTTGTGTGCCCCCCTGTATGCTGTATATCAGGTGTTGTACAGGAGTGTGCCCCCTCTGTATGCTGTATATCAGGTTTGTACAGTTGTATGCCCCCCTGTATGCTGTATATCAGGTGCAGTACAGATGTGTGCCCCCTCTATATGCAGTATATCAGGTGTGTGCCCCTCTGGATGCTGTATATCAGGTGTTGTGCAGGTGTGTGCCCCCTCTGTATATCAGGTGTTGTACAGGTGTGTGCCCCTCTGCTGTATATCAGATGTTGTACAGGTGTGTGCCCCTCTGTATTCCGTATATCAGGTGTTGTACAGGTGTGTGCCCCCTTTGTATTCCGTATATCAGGTGTTGTACAGGTGTGTGCCCCTCTGTATTCCATATATCAGGTGTTATACAGGTGTGTGCCCCTCTGGATGCTGTATATCAGGTGTTGTACAGGTGTGTGCCCCCTTTGTATTCCGTATATCAGGTGGTGTACAGGTGTGTGCCCC
Source organism: Ranitomeya imitator (assembly GCF_032444005.1). NCBI lineage: Eukaryota > Metazoa > Chordata > Amphibia > Anura > Dendrobatidae > Ranitomeya > Ranitomeya imitator. The sequence continues at coordinate 861,247 of NC_091290.1, forward strand.
CTCTGGATGCTGTATATCAGGTGTTGTACAGGTGTGTGCCCCTCTGGATGCTGTATATCCGGTGTTGTACAGGTGTGTGCCCCTCTGTATTCCGTATATCAGGTGTTGTACAGGTGTGTGCCCCCTCTGTATTCCGTATATCAGGTGTTGTACAGGTGTGTGCCCCTCTGGATGCTGTATGTCAGGTGTTGTACAGGTGTGTGCCCCTCTGGATGCTGTATATCAGGTGTTGTACAGGTGTGTGCCCCTCTGGATGCTGTATATCCGGTGTTGTACAGGTGTGTGCCCCTCTGTATTCCGTATATCAGGTGTTGTACAGGTGTGTGCCCCCTCTGTATTCCGTATATCAGGTGTTGTACAGGTGTGTGCCCCTCTGGATGCTGTATGTCAGGTGTTGTACAGGTGTGTGCCCCTCTGGATGCTGTATATCAGGTGTTGTACAGGTGTGTGCCCCTCTGGATGCTGTATATCAGGTGTTGTACAGGTGTGTGCCCCCTCTGTATTCCGTATATCAGGTGTGTACAGGTGTGTGCCCCTCTGGATGCTGTATATCAGGTGTTGTACAGGTGTGTGCCCCCTCTGTATTCCGTATATCAGGTGTGTACAGGTGTGTGCCCCTCTGGATGCTGTATATCAGGTGTGTACAGGTGTGTGCCCCTCTGGATGCTGTATATCAGGTGTTGTACAGGTGTGTGCCCCTCTGGATGCTGTATATCAGGTGTTGTACAGGTGTGTGCCCCCTCTGTATTCCGTATATCAGGTGTTGTACAGGTGTGTGAGCAGGGTGTGGCTTTAGGCTGTGTGCACACGATGCAGATTTGGTGCAGAATTTTCTGCATAAAATCTGCACTAAATCTGTATCTCCTGGCAGAATCCGCAGGTGCGTTTTTTTGTGCGTTTTTTATGCGTTTTTATGCGTTTTTTACCAATGGATTTCTATTATGGAAGGGTGCAGAAACGCTGCAGAACTGCACAAAAGAAGTGACATGCACTTCTTTGAAATCTTCAGCCTTTCTGCGCAGATTTTTCTGCACCATGTTCACAGCTTTTTTTTTTTTTCACATTGATTTACATTGTACTGTAAATCACAGTGCAGTTCTGCAGCGTTTCTGCTGCAGAAAAATCTGCTGCAGTTCTGCACTAAATCTGCATCGTGTGCACATACCCTTAAACTGCAGCTGACCAATCCTGCATAGCCACCTGTGGTCACTCCCTTCTCAGTCAGGAATTTCTTTGTCTCCAGGGTCTGAAAACGTAAAGATACCTGTGTTACAGAACCCCCAGCACCAAGAATATGTTATGCAGTATATATTATGTATAATAGGTTCCATGTGAAATGCATCAGTCCACAGGCTGCGCCCCTGGGCAGAGAGGACAAGATATCTCCCTTCTGTCCTCCCCCACCTTTGTAATTCCCCCAGTAAATATCAGCAGGCTCCGGCCCCCTGTGGCTATTGTAATGTATGTCTGGCCTGCTTTTTCTATTGGCCTGCCCTGTGTATCTGTGTTATATATTCTGTGTGCTGTAAATAAAGTGAGTTATTTTAGACTGGAAATACGTGGGGTAGCAGTCAGCTTTTATATGCTCTCACGTAATCAAGGAATTTCAGCCAGCGTCCTTCATTCAGAATCCAGCAAAAGCAGAGTAGACCTCCTGAAACACGGGGCGGTACTGAAAGAGGTACCCCAGCTTGGTAGACCCCGTTACACTGGTGGCAGCAGTGGGATCTGATACCCCTACAGGAGGAAAGGAATGAATGGAAGACAACTACCAGAAGTTAAAGAGGACTACATTAAAAGATCTGGTGGAAGCCCGAGGGTTAATCGCCAGTAACAAAACAAAAGCGGATTTGATAGCAGCCATCATGGAACACGACAGTGCAGCGCCCCCCAATGTGAACGTGGAGGAGACTGAATTCCAGGGGGAGGTAAAGAACAGACTGGCGTTCTATGGCCCAAACCCTGCAGTAGAGATCATACGAGAGGTGATGGCTGATGTGCGTACTGATCTGAAGGAAAAGATGGCCGAGCGGACCAGGATAGAGATAGCCAAGATGGAGATGGCAGAGCGGACCAAAGTGGAGCTGGCCAAGATGGAGATGGCAGAGCGGAGAGAGGAGAGTCAGCGAGCAGGGGGAGCTCTGGCTTCCGCCCAGGTACCTTCAACAGTAAGCCACAAAAAGATCCAGTATAATGCCTTCCGACAGTTGGGGTAGGCAGAGGAAGACATTGATGGCTTTCTGCAGGACTTTGAGCGGCAGTGTGCCCTTCATCAAGTGAAGCCGGAGGAACGGGTTCAGATTCTGGCCAGCAAGCTGACAGGCCGGGCAGCGGACGCCTATCGCACGGTACCTGATGAGTACTGTATGGACCATGAGCGGATCAAAGAAGTGATCTTGGCCCGGTATGCGCTGACACCAGAGGCATACCGCCAAAAGTTCCGCGGACTTATAAAACGAGTAACCGATACCCACGCTGAATGGGCCTGTAAATTACGGCGGTCACTGCTACAGTGGGTACAAGGGAGCCAAGCAACCACTAAGGAGGGCATCCTCCAGCTCTTCTTGTTAGAACGATTCTTTAATGGACTAAACCCCGAGACACAGGAATGGCTTCGGGACACGCGGCCAATGACTCTTGAGGAAGCCGCTCGTCTGGCCGATGAACATCATGACGCCAGGAGGCCTCAGTTGTGCGGATCAAAGATGGTCACTAGGGGTCCGCCCATGGACCTGGAGGGCCCCAAACCACCGAAGATTGTAGGGGGACCAGCTAGAAACCCGGCCTACCACAGTTTCCCTGGGGCGTGATTCCACACCTGCCGTCAGCTGGGCCACCTGCAAAGACAATGTCCCAACCGGACTCAGCATACCCAGTGGCCAAAGGCGGGAACAGCTACCTTCCGCCGGGCCGCTGTACACTGCTACCAAGGCGAAGCTGACCCAGCATTGGGGGCTACAACTAACCAAGGGGTGGAAGACATGGAGGAATTGCTGCATGAAGTAGACCCTGTGCAGGCAGCCCGGGCAGATAATCGACAACAGCATCGACAGGTCGTGTGGGTTAATGGGAAACGCATGCAGGGACTAAGAGATTCCGGAGCAACTTTGACCCTTGTGAAGCCTCATCTCGTCCGGGACCAAGAGAAGACGGACCGGACAATGGCAGTCCGTGTAGCAGGGGGAGCCATACATAGACTGCCCACTGCCAGGATTCACCTGAACTGGGGAGTTGGGGATGGCCTTGTTGAGGTCGGCTTGATGGAGGATTTGCCTGCAGACGTTTTGCTGGGAAATGACTTGGGGCCCATGTTGTCTGCCTTCTCGGTTGCCCCTCTGGCTGAAACATATCCTGTGACCACCCGGAGACAAGCTCGAGCTGCGGAGGCGGAATCACACTCAGAGGAGGCCCAGGTAAGACATCCCAGCCCTACACGTATTCCCATAGCCAGACACATTTCTTCGGCCACCCCAGATGAATTTAAGAGGGAGTTACTTGAGGATCCTTCATTGGAGGGATATTGTGGGAAGGCACAGGAGGGGAGAGGGGTACTGGAAGGGGAACAGTTTGTATGGAAGCAGGGACTCCTCTACCGCATCACAGAGCAGCATCACACAGGGACGAGCCCCACTATAAAACGACAGCTGGTAGTTCCCAAGAAGTATAGGCAGGAGTTACTGCGAATCTCTCATGACATACCCTTGGCCAGGCACTTCGGCGTCAGTCGCACCAGGCATCGTCTGACACAAAACTTCTTTTGGCCGGGGGTAACCTATGATGTTCGTCAATACTGCCAGACCTGTGACAGTTGCCAGCGCATTGGCAAGAGCGGAGATCGATGCAAGGCCAAATTACGCCCCCTCCCCATTGTGGAGGAACCATTTACCCGAGTAGCGGTCGATCTGATAGGGCCGTTAGCCAAACCCAGTCCATCAGGGAAAAGGTATACATTGACAGTGGTAGATTATGCCACACGGTATCCAGAGGCGGTTGCGTTCCCTAGCATACTGGCAGAGACAGTGGCGGCTGCCCTGCTCCAGGTTTTCTCACGGGTTGGATTTCCCCGGGAGATTATCTCAGACCAGGGTACCCAGTTTACAGCAGAGGTGACCAACCAACTGTGGAAGCTGTGCGGCGTAAAGTCCATTAGAAGTGCACCATACCACCCGCAAACCAATGGGTTGTGTGAACGCTTTAACGGGACGTTAAAACAACTCATTGGGACTTTTACCAGGACCTACAGGGACGGGGAGAAATTCTTGCCTCACCTCCTGTTTGCCTATCGAGAGGTGCCCCAAGAATCCACGGGGTTCTCCCCATTCGAACTGGTATATGGGAGACAGGTAAGGGGACCCCTAGACTTAGTGCTAGAACACTGGGAAGGGGAGGGCATCATAGAAGGGGTACCTATTGTTCCCTATGTGCTGGAATTCCGGGACCGCCTACAGGAGCTGACCCAGGCTGTACGTGGGAACATGCAGGTGGCCCAGCGGCACCAGCGCGTATGGTACGATCGGAGGGCCAGAGAGCGCACCTTGGAAATAGGGCAGAAGGTCCTGGTGTTAGAGCCCACTAGGCAGAACAAGTTCCAAGCTGCATGGCAGGGGCTCTACCAGGTAGTGGGGAAAATAGCAGACACCACCTATAATGTCGCCGATTGTGACGACCCCAGGGTTATCCGCATGTTCCACGTGAATATGCTGAAGCCCTATCGGGAGCGCCCAGAAGAGGTAGTGGCCATCTGTGCATCTGAAGCAGAGGATTTAGCCGGACTTCCCTTGCCTGATGTCTTAGGGGAGAGGACTCAGTCTAAAACATGGGACCAGGTACACTGGGGTGAAGACTTAGGTCCCCGGGAGAGACAGCAGGCGGAGGAGTTGTTGAGGCAGCAGCGACAGAGGATGTTTTCGGGGGAACCCGGGTACACTCACCTGGCACAACGCAAGGTTGAGACCCAGGATCAGACCCCCCTGTTTAGGGGTCATTGAAGAGTCAGATAGTGCCTGGGCATCCCCCGTAGTGTTAGTGCCCAAGAAGGATGGGACTACACGGTTTTGTGTAGACTATCGTAAGCTCAATGAGAAAACAGTGACGGATGCGTATCCCATGCCGCGTGTGGATGACTTGTTAGACCGGCTGGCAGGGGCAAAGTATTTGACCACCATCGATCTATGCAAAGGCTACTGGCAGATTCTCCTTAGTCCTGATGCTATTCCCAAGTCGGCATTTGTCACCCCGTTCGGCTTATTCCAGTTTCGAGTTATGCCATTCGGGATGAAGACTGCCCCAGCGACCTACCAGAGGCTGGCTGACCGGCTTCTGGATGGTCTCCAGGACTATGCGTGTGCCTACCTGGATGACATCGTCATCTACAGCGCAACATGGGAAGAGCATCTAAGTCACCTAGAGACAGTATTAGACAGGATCCACAAGGCCGGAATCACCCTGAACCCAAACAAGTGTCACGTGGGCAAAGCAGAGGTTCAGTATTTAGGGCATTGGGTGGGAAGTGGGAAACAGAGACCAGAACCAGCCAAGATTGAGGCCATAGCCAAATGGCCCACCCCACGCACTAAAACCCAGGTCATGGCGTTTCTAGGGACAGCGGGGTATTACAGGAAATTTGTTCCCAATTACAGCAGCGTGGCCAAGCCCCTCACTGATCTGACCCATAAGAACCAACCCCGCCAGGTAACCTGGACCCCAGAGTGTGAGGAAGCCTTCCGCCAGCTAAAGGACGCCCTCACCAATACCCCTGTACTGGCCGCACACAATCCAAGTAAACGTTTCCTGGTTCACACAGACGCTTCTATGTTTGGATTGGGGGCAGTACTAAGCCAAGTCGGGCCGGACGGCCAAGAGCACCCGGTAGGTTACCTGAGTCGGAAACTACTGCCCCGTGAAGTGAGCTATGTCGCCATCGAGAAGGAGTGCCTGGCAATAGTATGGGCACTCAAAAAGTTACAACCATATTTGTATGGATGACAGTTTTCCCTCCTAACGGACCATAATCCCCTAGTCTGGCTTAATCGGGTCTCCGGAGACAACGCCAGATTACTGCGGTGGAGTTTAGCGCTACAACCTCTGGACTTCACCATCCACTACAGACCCGGCAAACAAAACGGTAATGCCGGTGGACTAAGTTGACAAACGGAACTTGTACCAACCCCATAAACTTCGGTCATCCCCAAACCGATCCGTTAAGGATCAGACTGTGTATGCCGATCGCGTCGCTGAAAAGGGGAGCCGTGTTACAGAACCCCCAGCACCAAGAATATGTTATGCAGTATATATTATGTATAATAGGTTCCATGTGAAATGCCTGTCCACAGGCTGCATCCCTGGGCAGAGAGGACAAAATATCCCCCTTCTGTCCTCCCCCACCTTTGTAATTCCCCCAGTAAATATCAGCAGGCTCCGGCCCCTGCGGCTATTGTAATGTATGTCTGGCCTGTTTTTTCTATTGGCCTGCCCTGTGTGTCTGTGTTATATATTCTGTGTGCTGTAAATAAAGTGAGTTCTTTTAGACTGGAAATACGTGGGGTAGCAGTCAGCTTTTATATGCTCTCACGTAATCAAGGAATTTCAGCCAGCGTCCTTCATTCAGAATCCAGCAAAAGCAGAGTGGACCTCCTGAAACACGGGGTGGTACTGAAAGAGGTACCCCAGCTTGGTAGACCCCATTACAACCTGACCTCAGTGAATATCATTAACCAGCCCTTTAGTGATGTCCATAGGCTGGAGTATATAAGCCCCCCACACATAACCCAGCTGGGAGTCTGAGTTTTTTAGCCTGAGGAGCTGTACTATGCATTGGGACATTTGGGAGCTCTGCCTGCAGCATGGTTTTGCCTGACATGAACTGAGAAAATGTGAGTTTTACCTCTCTTCTTTATTCCATGTTATTTTTTATAATTCTACATATTTTCAATTGTCTCATATTGTAACATCCTTGAAATATTTTCTATAAACACTGCCTAATCTTTCGGAGTAATATATATAACTAGTTTTGTTCCTCCTGTTCTAAAACGTACCCTAAGTCTTCTGAAGGGAATTACGCTACTGTTTTGGGTTAGCTTCGGACCCATTTAATCGAAGCTGGTGGAGCATACCTTGTGCGGGGCCTTTTGGGTGTCGTTGTAGCGACTGCGGCGTTGATAATTATTGTTCCTGCCTGAGCGAGAGTAGTTATATCGCGTCACTGCAGCGTGCCCAATAGCCAGTACATAGCAGGCAGCCTTTCTGGCGACTAATTACCCTAGGTGCAGTACCTAATCTGACCTGAGAGTAAGGGGGGCGCCAGAGAGCTGCAAGTGTTAAGTGGAACTGTAAGCGGGATATACATAAATCCCTGCAGTTCGTGGTATATTGAAGAGAAGTGGGATACCTAGAATAAGCCCCTGCCGTAAACTAAGAGGTCCATAGACTTGTGTGTGTTTTTGTTTTTTTTCCTTCATCACATTGTAGCAGTGGAGGGATAACTAAGATAAACCCCCCTTCACATGTGATAGCCGTCTGTTGACCTAACGTCACCCCGATCCGTGACGTGGGGGTGACGGTCACGGTGTGAATCGTGAAAGTGCCCCTCTGTATGCTGTATATCAGGTGTTGTACAAGTGTGTGCCCCTCTATGCTGTATATCAGGTGTTGTACAGGTGTGTGCCTCTCTGGATGCTGTATATCAGGTGTTGTACAGGTGTGTGCCCCTCTATGCTGTATATCAGGTGTTGTACAGGTGTGTGCCCCTCTATGCTGTATATCAGGTGTTGTACAGGTGTGCGCCCCCTCTGGATGCTGTATATCAGGTGTTGTACAGGTGTGTGCCCCTCTGGATGCTGTATATCAGGTGTTGTACAGGTGTGTGCCCCTCTATGCTGTATATCAGGTGTTGTACAGGTGTGCGCCCCCTCTGGATGCTGTATATCAGGTGTTGTACAGATGTGTGCCCCTCTGGATGCTGTATATCAGGTGTTATACAGGTGTGTGCCCCTCTGGATGCTGTATATCGGGTGTTGTACAGGTGTGTACCCCTCTCGATGCTGTATATCGGGTGTTGTACAGGTGTGTGTCTCTCTGGATGCTGTATATCGGGTGTTGTACAGTTGTGTGCCCCCTCTGTATGCTGTATACCAGGTGTTGTACAGGTGTGTGCCCCTCTGGATGCTGTATATCAGGTGTTGTACAGGTGTGTGCCCCTCTGGATGCTGTATATCGGGTGTTGTACAGGTGTGTGCCCCTCTGGATGCTGTATATCAGGTGTGTACAGGTGTTTGCCCCTCTCGATGCTGTATATCAGGTGTTGTACAGGTGCATGCCCCTCTGGATGCTGTATATCAGGTGTTGTACAGGTGTGTGCCCCTCTGGATGGTGTATATCAGGTGTGTGCCCCCTCTGGATGCTGTATATCAGGTGTGTACAGGTGTGTGCCCCTCTGGATGCTGTATATCAGGTGTGTACAGGTGTGTGCCCCTCTGGATGCTGTATATCAGGTGTGTGCCCCCTCTGGATGCTGTATATCAGGTGTGTACAGGTGTGTGCCCCTCTGGATGCTGTGTATCAGGTGTGTACAGGTGTGTGCCCCCTCTCGATGCTGTATATCAGGTGTTGTACACATTGGTATCCGATGTGTGATACGCCTTGGAATGTGAACACCGCAGAGAGCGGACAAGGCGCATTCCGCACACATTACTCACCCGCCCTGGTTAATAATCGCCCGCCTCCACCACCTCTGCCACATTCTGGTTGCCACCACTTTACTTCTCTCCTGTTCTGGAAATCTGATGTTTGTAGCTGAATTTAACAGCAAGGAGAACACCCCGACCTGTGGAAGTAGAGGTGCCCCGAATGTATATCTGTTACACAGAGATCACCCCCAAGTACCGCACAGTCGTGTTCCTGCGAGCCCGCCACATCTGTCAGACACCCCCAAATCCCTCACTTATTGTGAAATAACTCATGTTTGTCTAAGGACTCCCATATCTCACACCTGAATATACTGAGGACCTCCATATCTCACACCTGTATATACTAAGGACCCCATATCCCTCACACCTGTATATACTGAGCACCTCCATATCCCTCACACCTGAATATACTGAGGACCTCCATATCCTTCATACCTGTATTTACTGAGCACCTCCATATCCCTCACACCTGAATATACTGAGGACCTCCATATCCCTCACACCTGTATATACTGAGGACCTCCATATCACTCACACCTGTATATACTGAGGACCTCCATATGCCTCACACCTGTGTTGTGAATTCTGTTGCAGAGCTCCCTCCTGTGGTCACAAGTGGTACTTCGGCTGGTTCTCTCTGTGAGCTTCCGTTGGTGGAGGAAAGTGGTACTGCGGCTTCTGAGTTTCCTTCCTCAGGTGATGTGGTGAAGTCGTTAGGTGCTGCTCTATTTAACTCCACCTAGTGCTTTGATCCTGGCCTCCAGTCAATGTTCTAGTATTGGACCTGTTTCCTCCTGGATCGTTCCTGTGGCCTGCTGCTCTGCATAGCTAAGTTCCTCTTTGCTATTTGTTTGCTGTTTTTTTCTGTCCAGCTTGTCAATTTGTTTTTTACTGCTTGCTGGAAGCTCTGGGACGCAGAGGGTGTACCTCCGTGCCGTTAGTTCGGTACGGAGGGTCTTTTTGCCCCCTTTGCGTGGTTTTTGTAGGGTTTTGTGTTGACCGCAAAGTTACCTTTCCTATCCTCGCTCTGTTCAGAAAGTTGGGCCTCACTTTGCTAAATCTATTTCATCTCTACGTTTGTCTTTTCATCTTATCTCACAGTCATTAAATGTGGGGGCTGCCTTTTCCTTTGGGGTATTTCTCTGAGGCAAGGTAGGCTTATTTTCTATCTTCAGGCTAGCTAGTTTCTCAGGCCGTGCCGAGTTGCATAGGGAGCGTTAGGCGCAATCCACGGCTGCCTTTAGTGTGGTTGGAGAGGATTAGGGATTGCGGTCAACAGAGTTCCCACGTCTCAGAGCTCGTTCTTGTTTTTTGGGTTATTGCCAGGTCACTGTATGTGCGCTGACCTCTATGTCCATTGTGGTACTGAATTACCTTTCATAACACACCTGTATATACTGAGGACCTCCATATCCCTCACACCTGTATATACTGAGGACCTCCATATCCCTCACACCTGAATATACTGAGGACCTCCATATCCCTCACACCTGTATATACTGAGGACCTCCATATCCCTCACACCTGTATATACTGAGGACCTCCATATCCCTCACACCTGTATATACTGAGGACTGTTGTGAATTCTGCTTTTGGGCTCCCTCCAGTGGTTGAAGGTGGGAATGCAGTTGTCTCTGAGTCGCAGTCCTGGCCAGGTGTATCTGCTGATTGCAGTTCTGACTGGGATATTTAGGTGTGCAGGAATCATTAGTCCTTGCCAGTTGTCCATGGTTCTGGGAGGTTTTGGATCTTTGTCTGGTTCCTCCAGCCTTGCTGCCATTTCATATAATAAGCCCAAACTAAAAAAGATCATATGAAGCTTCTGCACCATGCTCACAACCCTAAATAGGGGAGCCCAATACAGAAAAAAGCCACTACCGATAATATGTAGGACACTCCCAAAACTACATTGTATCAAGCAAGAAAACTGGAGTAATTGTCCATAAAAAATCAATTTTATTGAAAAACCAAAAATAATCCACAATATTAATAACACAATAAATATTAGTACATGAACAAGGTATAACAGACAGATAAATGGCTATGGTAGCACAGATAGAAAACAGCGCGGGGTAAAACTGGTGCCAATTATCATTCCCATAAAGTGCATAGTGCCGTAAATTTACTAAAGGGGGAAAGGAGGCTGGGTGTATCTGATCTAAATGTTTACATCAATTACGTCCATGTGGACCGGTAACGGAGCCCTGTACACAGACTCCCACCACTACGCAGTATACTGAAAGGTCATATATAAACCCTGGATCCTTACGCCACAGAGATGGCACACAGAGAGACACAGCGCGGTGTCTCTCTGTGTGCCATCTCTGTGGGGTAAGGATCCAGGGTTTATATATGACCTTTCAGTATACTGCGTAGTGGTGGGAGTCTGTGTACGGGGCTCCGTTACCGGTCCACATGGACGTAATTGATGTAAACATTTAGATCAGATACACCCAGCCTCCTTTCCCCCTTTAGTAAATTTACGGCACTATGCACTTTATGGGAATGATAATTGGCACCAGTTTTACCCCGCGCTGTTTTCTATCTGTGCTACCATAGCCATTTATCTGTCTGTTATACCTTGTTCATGTACTAATATTTATTGTGTTATTAATATTGTGGATTATTTTTGGTTTTTCAATAAAATTGATTTTTTATGGACAATTACTCCAGTTTTCTTGCTTGATACAATTGCTGCCATTTCAGCAAAGATAAGTGTCTTTTTTTTTCTGTGGCACACATGCTGTGTGCTTAATAATTCTGTGCTATTCATTTGTTTTCTCTTGTCCAGCTTAGACTGTGTCAGTGTTTTCTCTGTCTTGCTGGATTTTCTGGAGTTGCAGATATACGCTCCACATCTTTAGTTAGATGGTGGAGTTTTTTGTATTTTCTGCTGTGGATATTTTTGGAAGGGTTTTAATACTGACCGCTTAGTATTCTATCCTATCCTTTCCTATTTTAGCTATAGTGGCCTCTTTTGCTAAATCCTGTTTCCTGCCTGTGTGTGTCCTTTTCCTCTACTACTCACAGTCAATGTGGGGGGCTGCCAATCCTTTGGGGTTCTGCTCTGAGGCAAGGTAGTATTCCTATTTCCATCTATAGGGGTATTTAGTCCTCCGGCTGTGTCGCGGTGTCTAGGATTTGTTAGGCACACCCCACGGCTACTTCTAAGTGCGGAGATAAGTTCATGATTTGCGGTCAGTATAGTTTCCACCAACTCCAGAGAAAGTTCCATGCGGTTCCAAGGTCACCGGATCATAACAGTACAACTGGCCGATAATGAGTTAAATGCATCTCAGAAGAAGGGAAGAAAGGTGTTGAGCCATTCTTCTCTTCCCTCTTTTTCTCTGGGTGGCTGAGGAGTCTTGTGCTAGCATGGATATTCAGGAATTAGCTTCTCGTGTGGACCAGCTTGCTGCTAGGGTACAGGGTATTTCAGATTATATTGTTCAGACTCCTGTTTTAGAGTCGAAGATTCCTACTCCTGATTTGTTTTTTGGTGACAGGTCCAAATTTTTGAGTTTTAGAAACAACTGTAAACTGTTTTTTGCTCTGAGACCTCGATCCTCTGATGATTCCATTCAGCAGGTTAAAATCATCATCTTCCTGCTGCGTGGCGATCCACAGGATTGGGCATTTTCCCTGGAATCAGGGAATCCAGCTTTGCTTAATGTAGACTCTTTTTTTCAGGCTTTTGGATTATTACATGATGAACCTAATTCTCTGGATCAAGCAGAGAAGACCTTGTTGGCCCTGTCTCAGGGTCAAGAGGCGGCAGAATTGTATTGTCAGAAATTTAGAATATGGTCTGTGTTGACTAAATGGAATGATACTTTGGCGGCAATTTTCAGAAAAGGTCTTTCTGAATCCGTTAAAGATGTTATGGTGGGGTTTCCCACGCCTTTTAGTCTGAGTGATTCTATGTCTCTGGCCATTCAGATTGACCGGCGCTTGCGGGAGCGCAGAACTGTGCGCGCTGTGGTGTTGTCCTCAGAGCAGATTCCTGAGCCAATGCAGTGTGATAGGATTCTGTCTAGAATGGAACAACAAGGATTCAGACGTCAGAATAGGTTGTGTTATTATTGTGGCGACGCTTCTCATGTCATTTCAGTCTGCCCTAAGCGGACAAAGAGGATTGCTAGTTCATTTACCATCAGCACTGTACAACCTAAATTTCTGTTATCTGTGTCCTTGATCTGCTCATTGTCATCATTTTCTGTCATGGCGTTTGTGGATTCAGGCGCCGCCTTGAACTTAATGGACTTTGAATTTGCCAGGCGTTGTGGCTTTTCCCTGCAGCCTTTGCAAAACCCTATTCCTTTAAGGGGCATTGATGCTACACCCTTGGCTAAAAATAAGCCCCAGTTTTGGACACAGGTGACCATGCGCATGGCGCCAGCCCATCAGGAAGATTGTCGATTTCTGGTGTTGCATAATTTGCATGATGCTATCTGTAAGGCAGTGACCGGTGTCATATGCGAGGGTCGCTATGTATCCCCCAGGATGTGCTTAGAAGCATATTAGATCCGCTGGAGTGCCCTGTGCTTACAGCAGGTTTGCCTGTGAGACACAGGGAAGAATAAAAGTGAGTGTGAACTGGGTCAAGTTATTTGTCCCAGAAATTATTCAGGAAAACCCGGTATGGGCTTTTATTTTGAAAAGGACTGCAGGATGGTAGTGGGGCCGGTCCGTTTCCTCCAGCCCAGATCTTATAGTGGATCTGGATAGAATCTGGAGGATAGAAAAAAAAAACCCTGCAAGAGAGTTTGGGTGTGTCAGTCTGGTCTGGGAGTCGGACCTAGCAGGAGGCTTATGAGGAGCTCTTTCCGTGTGGAGCAACACGGGTCAGGCAGAGCCTAAAAGCCTGACACCCCAGCGTACACAGTGGTGTACTGCGTCCACGGCAACGGACTGTGGACTGTCTTTACTTTTCCCGGCTGCATACTGAAGGACTTTTTGCTTATGTTTTCGGTTTGTGAGTATGCTGTGAAATAAACAAGACTTTATTTGAACTTTATATGGGTCACTGCCTATTCACTGCACAGCAAGGACATCGCTACATCACATATCGTGCTGGGTTTTCCGTGGTTGCAGGTACATAATCCTGTGTTGGATTGGAAGTCCATGTCTATGACTAGTTGGGGTTGTCAGGGGGTTCATAATGATGTTCCTTTGATGTCAATCTCCTCTTCTTCCTCTTCTGAAATTCCTAAGTTTTTGTCTGATTTTCAGGATGTATTCAATGAGCCCAAGTCCAGTTTCCTTCCACCGCACAGGGACTGTGATTGTGCTATTGACTTGATTCCAGGCTGTAAGTTTCCTAAAGGCCGACTTTTCAACCTGTCGGTGCCTGAACATACCACCATGCGGAATTATATTAAGGAGTCTTTGGCGAAAGGGCATATTCGGCCATCTTCTTCACCGTTGGGAGCGGGATTTTTTTTTGTTCCTAAGAAGGATGGCTCCTTGAGACCCTGTATTGATTATCGCCTCTTGAGTAAGATCACGATCAAGTTTCAATACCCTTTACCTTTGCTTTCTGATTTGCTAGGATTAAAGGGAACCTGTCACCCCGTTTTTTCAGATTGAGATATAAATACTGTTAAATAGGGCCTGCGCTGTGCGTTACTATAGTGTTTGTAGTGTACCCTGATTCCCCACCTATGCTGAGAAATACATTACCAAAGTCGCCGTTTTCGCCTGTCAATCAGGCTGGTCTGGTCAGGTGGGCGTGGTGACATCGCTCTTTTCTTCCCCAGCTTTCCGTTGGTGGCGTAGTGGTGTGCGCATGTCGCAGTGACGAATCCACTGCGCGCACGTGAAGAAGCAGCGCGCGATCTGCGCTATTACCCCCTGTCATCGGTGGGGCGGCCATCTTCCTGGGGCCGCGCGTGCGCAGATGGAATGCTCTGCTGCACGGGGCTTCAGGAAAATGGCAGCGAGATGCAAACTCGGCTTTGGGAAAATGGCCGCCGCGATCTCTTCTGCGCACGCGCGGCATCCCGCGGCCATTTTCCTGAAGCCCCGTGCAGCAGAGCACTCAATCTGCGCACGCGCGGCCCCAGGAAGATGGCCGCCCCCACCGATGACAGGGGGTAATAGCGCAGATCGCGCGCTGCTTCTTCACGTGCGCGCAGTGGATTCGTCACTGCGACATGCGCACACCACTACGCCACCAACGGAAAGCTGGGGAAGAAAAGAGCGATGTCACCACGCCCACCTGACCAGACCAGCCTGATTGACAGGCGAAAACGGCGACTTTGGTAATGTATTTCTCAGCATAGGTGGGGAATCAGGGTACACTACATACACTATAGTAACGCACAGCGCAGGCCCTATTTAACAGTATTTATATCTCAATCTGAAAAAACGGGGTGAGAGGTTCCCTTTAAGGGGGCTAGTTGGTTTACTAAGATTGACCTTCAGGGGGCATATAATCTTGTTCGTATTAAGCAGGGTGATGAATGGAAACCTGCGTTTAATACGCCCGAAGGTCATTTTGAATATCTTGTGATGCCATTCGGGCTCTCTAATGCTCCATCTGTTTTTCAGTCCTTCATGCATGATATCTTCCGGACTTATCTTGATAAATTCTAGATTGTATATTTGGACAATATTTTGATTTTTTCCGATGATTGGGAGTCTCATGTGCAACAGGTCAGGATGGTGTTTCAGATCCTTCGTGACAATGCTTTGTTTGTGAAGGGGTCCAAGTGTCTCTTTGGGGTGCAGAAGGTTTCTTTTTTGGGCTTCATTTTTTCTCACTCATCTATGGAGATGGATCCGGCTAAGGTTCAGGCCATTCATGATTGGATTCAACCCTCATCCGTGAAGAGCCTTCAGAAATTTTTGGGTTTTGCTAATTTTTATCGCCGTTTCATTGCTAATTTCTCTAGCGTGGTTAAACCCTTGACCGATTTGACGAAGAAAGGCACTGATGTGGCGAATTGGTCCTCTGCAGCTGTCTCTGCCTTTCAGGAGCTTAAACGCCGATTTACTTCTGCTCCGGTGTTGCGCCAACCGGATGTTTCTCTTCCGTTTCAGGTTGAGATTGACGCTTCTGAGATTGGGGCAGGGGTCGTTTTGTCTCTGAGGGATCCTGTTGGTTCCTTGATGAAAACGTGTGCCTTCTTTTCTCGTAAGTTTTCGCCTGCTGAACGCAATTATGATGTCGGCAATCAGGAGTTGTTGGCTATGAAGTGGGCGTTTGAGGAGTGGCGACATTGGCTTGAGGGAGCTAAGCACCGTATTGTGGTCTTGACCGATCATAAGAATCTGATTTACCTTGAGTCTGCCAAACGGCTGAATCCTAGACAGGCTCGATGGTCCTTGTTTTTTTCCCGTTTTGATTTCGTAGTTTCGTAGTTTTGTATCTTCCGGGTTCTAAGAATATTAAGGCTGATGCCCTCTCTAGGAGTTATTTGCCTGATTTTCCTGAGGTCCTTGAACTGGTCGGCATTCTGAAAGAAGGGGTGGTCCTTTCTGCCATTTCCCCTGATTTACGACGGGTTCTTCAGGAATTTCAGGCTGACAGACCTGACCGCTGTCCAGTGGGGAAACTGTTTGTTCTTGACAGATGGACTAGTAGAGTGATTTCTGAGGTTCACTGTTCTGTGTTCTGTGTTGGCTGGTCATCCTGGTATTTTTAGGTACCAGAGGTTTGGTTGGTAGGTCCTTTTGGTGGCCTTCTTTGTCACGTGATGTGCGTTCTTTTGTGCAGTCCTGTGGGACTTGTGCGCGGGCCAAGCCTTGTTGTTCCCGTGCTAGTGGGTTGCTTTTGCCATTGCCAGTCCCTGAGAGGCCCTGGACGCATATTTCGATGGATTTTATTTCTGATCTTCCGGTTTCCCTGAAGATGTCTGTTATCTGGGTTGTTTGTGACCGGTTCTCTAAGATGGTTCATTTGGTGCCTTTGCCTAAATTGCCTTCCTCTTCAGATTTGGTTCCGTTGTTTTTTCAGCATGTGGTTCGTTTGCATGGTATTCCGGAGAATATTGTGTCCGACAGAGGTTCCCAGTTTGTTTCTAGGTTTCGGCGGGCCTTTTGTGCTAGGCTGGGCATTGATTTGTCTTTTTCTTCTGCATTTCATCCTCAGACAAATGGCCAAACCGAGCAAACTAATCAGACTTTGGAGACTTATTTGAGATGCTTTGTGTCTTCTGATCAGGATGATTGGGTGGCCTTCTTGCCATTTGCCGAGTTTGCCCTTAATAATCGGGCTAGTTTGGCTACTTTGGTTTCGCCTTTCTTTTGTAATTTTGGTTTTCATCCTCGTTTTTCTTCTGGGCAGGTTGAGCCTTCTGACTGTCCTGGTGTGGATTCTGTGGTTGACAGGTTGCAGCAGATTTGGGCTCATGTGGTGGACAATTTGGTGTTGTCTCAGGAGGAGGCTCAACGTTTTGCTAACCGTCGTCGGTGTGTTGGTTCCCGGCTTCGGGTTGGGGATCTGGTCTGGTTGTCTTCCAGTCATGTTCCTATGAAGGTTTCTTCCCCTAAGTTTAAGCCTCGGTTTATTGGTTCTTATAAGATTTCTGAGATTATTAATCCGGTGTCTTTTCGTTTGGCGCTTCCGGCCTCTTTTGCTATCCATAATGTCTTCCATAGATCTTTATTGCGGAAATATGTGGTGCCCGTTGTTCCCTCTGTTGATCCTCCGGCCCCTGTGTTGGTTGATGGAGAGTTGGAGTATGTGGTTGAGAAGATTTTGGATTCGCGTTTTTCGAGGCGGAGGCTTCAGTACCTTGTCAAATGGAAGGGTTATGGCCAGGAGGATAATTCTTGGGTTTTTGCCTCTGATGTCCATGCTGCTGATTTGGTCCGTGCCTTTCATCTGGCTCATCCGGATCGTCCTGGGGGCCCTGGTGAGGGTTCGGTGACCCCTCCTCAAGGGGGGTACTGTTGTGAATTCTGCTTTTGGGTTCCCTCCAGTGGTTGTAGGTGGGAATGCAGTTGTCTCTGAGTCGCAGTCCTGGCCAGGTGTTTCTGCTGATTGCAGTTCTGACTGGGATATTTAGGTGTGCAAGATTCATTAGTCCTTGCCAGTTGTCCATGGTTCTGGGAGGTTTTGGATCTTTGTCTGGTTCATCCAGCCTTGCTGCCATTTCAGCAAAGATAAGTGTCTGGTTTTTGTTTCTGTGGCACACATGCTGTGTGCTTAATAATTCTATGCTATTCATTTGTTTTCTCTTGTCCAGCTTAGATTGAGTCAGTGTTTTTCTTTGTCTTGCTGGATTCTCTGGAGTTGCAGATATACGCTCCACATCTTTAGTTAGATGGTGGAGTTTTTTGTATTTTCTGCTGTGGATATTTTTGGAAGGGTTTTAATACTGACCGCTTAGTATTCTATCCTATCCTTTCCTATTTTAGCTAGAGTGGCCTCTTTTGCTAAATCCTGTTTCCTGCCTGTGTGTGTCTTTTTCCTCTACTACTCACAGTCAATATTTGTGGGGGGCTGCCTATCCTTTGGGGTTCTGCTCTGAGGCAAGGTAGTATTCCTATTTTCATCTATAGGGGTATTTAGTTCTCCGGCTGTGTCGAGGTGTCTAGGATTTGTTAGGCACATCCCACGGCTACTTCTAGTTGCGGTGATAAGTTCAGGATTTGCGGTCAGTATAGTTTCCACCAACTCCAGAGAAAGTTCCATGCGGCTCCAAGGTCACCGGATCATAACAGAGGACCTCCATATCCCTCACGCCTGTATATACTGAGGACCTCCATATCCCTCACACCTGAATATACTGAGGACCTCCATATCCCTCACACCTGTATATACTGAGGACCTCCATATCCCTCACACCTGAATATACTGAGGACCCCATATCCCTCACGCCTGTATATACTGAGGACCCCATATCCCTCACACCTGTATATACTGAGGACCCCATATCCATCACACCTGAATATTCTGAGGACCTCCATATCCCTCACACCTGTATATACTGAGGACCTCCATATCCCTCACGCCTGTATATAATGAGGACCTCCATATCCCTCACGCCTGTATATAGTGATGACCTCCATATCCCTCACCCCTGTATATACTGAGGACCTCCATATCCCTCATACCTGAATATTCTGAGGACCTCCATATCCCTCACGCCTGTATATACTGAGGACCTCCATATCCCTCACGCCTGTATATAATGAGGACCTCCATATCCCTCACGCTTGTATATACTGATGACCTCGATATCCCTCACGCCTGTAAATACTGAGGACCTCCATATCCCTCACACCTGAATATACTGAGGACCTCCATATCCCTCACGCCTGTATATACTGAGGACCTCCATATCCCTCATGCCTGTATATACTGAGGACCTCCATATCCCTCACGCCTGAATATACTGAGGACCTCCATATCCCTCACGCCTGTATATACTGAGGACCCCATATCCCTCACGCCTGTATATAATGAGGACCTCCATATCCCTCACGCCTGTATATACTGAGGACCTCCATATCCCTCACACCTGAATATACTGAGGACCTCCATATCCCTCACACCTCTATATACTGAGGACCTCCATATCCCTCACACCTGTATATACTGAGGACCCCATATCCCTCACACCTGAATATACTGAGGACCCCATATCCCTCACACCTGAATATACTGAGGACCTCCATATCCCTCACACCTGAATATACTGAGGACCTCCATATCCCTCACACCTGTATATACTGAGGACCTCATATCCCCCACGCCATGGTGTAATTTCTGGAGGTTATATCAGTACTGGAGCGTTATAAGAGGGGCTGATATCGGTCACATAAGGTGTAATGTCTGGGGGTTATATCAGTACTGGAGTGTCAGGATTTCCCTGACCGCTGCCCCCAATTTGTCACGATTCACACCGTGACCGTCACCCCTACGTCACAGATCGGGGTGACTTTGGGCCAACAGACGGCTATCACATGTGCAGGGGGCTTATCTTAGTTATCCCTCCACTGCTAACAATGTGATGAAAAAACACCCACAAGGCTATTGACCTCTTAGTTTCCAGCAGGGGCTTATTTTAGGTATCCCACTGCTTTTCAATATACCACAAACTGCAGGGATTTATGTATATCCCGCTTACAGTTCCACTTAATACTTGCAGATCTCTGGCGCCCCCTTACTCTCAGGTCAGATTAGGTACTGCACCCTGGGTAATTGGTCGCCCGACAGGCTGCCTGCTATGTACTGGCTATTGGGCACGCTGCAGTGACGCGATAAACTACTCCCACTCAGGCAGGAACAATAATTAACACCGCAGTCGCTTCAGCATAACCCCAAAAGTCAGCACACTATCGCTGCCACCAGCTTCGATTAAACGGGTCCGAAGCTAACCCAACACAATAGTAGCGTATTTTCCTTCAGAAGACTTAGGGTAAGGTTTTTAGAGCATGGAGAATGAACTAACATATAATATTATATCCCATAAAAAATTAGGCAGTGCTTTATCAAAAATATTTTATAAAGATGTTACAAATGAGACAATTGCAAATATGTACAAGGGTAATTATGAAATAAACAGGGATTAAATGAGAAAAGTTAACACTCACATGTTCAAAGAATGGCAGGCAACCATACGTCCCAGCTCATTGGACGTGCGCAGGGCTCTTCCAGGAGAAGAAGCAAGCAAGCAGGAAGAATTAGAAGACCGAGCTGAGAGCCTGCCACAAACTTAAGACCTGCAGCTAGTTACATCACAGAAAGGCTGGCTTATCCAGACCCTCCTCTCTCTACATTCTGACTAAACTTTAAACTATTCTCTCTAATTTCTATAACTTCGCTACAAAACATGTCATAGTCATAACAAACCCATCATTCATCTCGGATTAACGTGGGCATTCTATCAAATATGTCCTATCTGGGATACATATTTACAGAGAAATCTTTACCAGATGGAGTTAGAAGCCCGTTTTTCGCGGAATGGTCCACCGAGTGCGACTAAGGATATATATTTTCGTGTTCGTAATGTAAACATTGTGCATAATATCTTACAAAAACCAAACAAAGAATCTTTCATGGATCCTAGAAGTTTCTAGTTCACTTATAGCTGGACAAGAGCTTGCACGGCAGGAAATGCCGGTCGTAAATACTTTTGGCGAGGGGTGATGGGGGATTTGGGAGTTGAAAGTCAGGAATTTGAAGCTACAAACTGTTGCAGCATCACTCCAAGAAGGGGGGCTTAGCCCACGCAGGCTAGCAAGAGAACTAACTTATGATATACATTTTCCTCACACTGGAGCATTATAAGAGGGGCTGATATCAGTCACATATGATGTAATGTCTGGGGTTATATCAGTACTGGAGCGTTATAAGAGGGGCTGATATCAGTCACATATGATGTAATGTCTTGGGTTATATCAGTACTGGAGCGTTATAAGAGGGGCTGATATCAGTCACATATGGTGTAATGTCTGGAGGTTATATCAGTACTGGAGTGTTATAAGAGAGGCTGATATCAGTCACATATGGTGTATTGCCTGGGGGTTATATCAGTACTGGAGCGTTATAAGAGGGGCTGATATCAGTCACATATGGTGTAATGTCTGGAGGTTATATCAGTACTGGAGCGTTATAAGAGGGGCTGATATCAGTCACATATGGTGTAATCTCTGGAGGTTATATCAGTACTGGAGCGTTATAAGAGGGGCTGATATCAGTACTGGAGCGTTATAAGAGGGGCTGATATCAGTACTGGAGCGTTATAAGAGGCTGATATCAGTCACATATGATGTAATGTCTGGGGGTTATATCAGTACTGGAGCGTTATAAGAGGCTGATATCAGTCACATACGGTGTAATGTCTGGGGTTATATCAGTACTGGAGCGTTATAAGAGGGGCTGATATCAGTCACATATGGTGTAATGTCTGGGGTTATATCAGTACTGGAGCGTTATAAGAGGCTGATATCAGTCACATATGATGTAATGTCTGGGGGTTATATCAGTACTGGAGCGTTATAAGAGGGGCTGATATCAGTCACATACGGTGTAATGTCTGGAGGTTATATCAGTACTGGAGCGTTATAAGGGGCTGATATCAGTCACATATGGTGTAATGTCTGGGGGTTATATCAGTACTGGAGCGTTATAAGGGGCTGATATCAGTCACATATGGTGTAATGTCTGGGGGTGGTACAAGAGAGTGGTACAAGATCAATGGGGAAAGGAGGTAGAGAGTGGTACAAGAACAGTGGGGAAAGGAGGTAGAGAGTGGTACAAGAACAGTGGGGAAAGGAGGTAGAGAGTAGTACAAGAACAATGGGGAAAGGAGGTAGAGAGTTGTTGTGAATTCTGTGGCTGAATTCACTCCTGTGGTCACAAGTGGTACTGCAGCTTCTGAGCTTCCTCCCTCAGGTGTTCTGGTGAGCTCGTTAGCTGCTTCATTACTTAACTCCGCCTGATGCTGCTATCCTTGCTCCTTGTCCATGTTTCAGTGTTGGATCTGAGCTTCTCCTGATTGTTCCTGTGACCTGCTGCTCTGTTTAGCTAAGTGCTTTTTGTTTTTTTGTTGCTTTTTTTCTGTCCAGCTTGTCTTTTGTTTTGCTGGAAGCTCTGAGACGCAAAGGGTGTACCGCCGTGCCGTTAGTTCGGCACGGTGGGTTTTTTTTGCCCCCTTTGCGTGGTTTTGCTTTAGGGTTTTTTGTAGATTGCAAAGTTCGCTTTACTGTCCTCGCTCTGTCCTAGAATATCGGGTCCCACTTTGCTGAATCTATTTCATCCCTACGTTTTGTCTTTTCATCTTACTCACAGTCATTATATGTGGGGGGCTGCCTTTTCCTTTGGGGAATTTCTCTGGGGCAAGTCAGGCCTATTTTTCTATCTTCAGGCTAGCTAGTTTCTTAGGCTGTGCCGAGTTGCCTAGGTAGTTGTTAGGCGCAATCCACAGCCGCTTTTAGTTGTGTTTAGGATAGGATCAGGTGTGCAGTCTACAGAGTTTCCACGTCTCAGAGCTCGTTCTTGTATTTTTGGGTATTTGTCAGATCACTGTGTGCGCTCTGATCGCTAAGCACACTGTGTTTCTGGATTGCCTTCATAACACCTGTCATTAGCAGACATAACAGTACAAGGAGCCAAACTAATGATTCTCAATAGAGGGAAAGAAAAAGTTCTGACATCATTTTTTTTTTTTTTTTTCTGCTCTGTGTTCACTTTTTTTTTTTCCCCTAGACATTTGGGTGATTCTGGACACAGGTGTGGACATGGATATTCAGGGTCTGTGCTCTTCAATGGATAATCTCGTTATAAATGTACAAAAAATTCAAGATACTATTGATCAGAAATCTATGTTAGAACCAAGAATTCCTATTCCTGATTTGTTTTTTTGGAGATAGAACTAAGTTTCTAAGTTTCAAAAATAATTGTAAGCTATTTCTGGCCTTGAAACCTCATTCTTCTGGTAATCCTATTCAACAGGTTTTGATTATTATTTCTTTTTTGCGCGGCGACCCTCAAGACTGGGCATTTTCTCTTGCGCCAGGAGACCCTGCATTGAGTAGTGTCAATGCGTTTTTCCTGGCACTCGGATTACTGTACGATGAGCCTAATTCAGTGGATCAGGCTGAGAAAAATTTGCTGGCTTTGTGCCAGGGTCAGAATGATATAGAAGTATATTGTCAGAAATTTAGGAAATGGTCAGTACTCACTCAGTGGAATGAATCTGCGCTGGCAGCTTTGTTCAGAAAGGGTCTCTCTGAGGCTCTTAACCCCTTCATGACCCAGCCTATTTTGACCTTAAAGACCTTGCCGTTTTTTGCAATTCTGACCAGTGTCCCTTTATGAGGTAATAACTCAGGAACGCTTCAACGGATCCTAGCGGTTCTGAGATTGTTTTTTCGTGACATATTGGGCTTCATGTTAGTGGTAAATTTAGGTCAATAAATTCTGCGTTTATTTGTGATAAAAACGGAAATTTGGCGAAAATTTTGAAAATTTCGCAATTTTCACATTTTGAATTTTTATTCTGTTAAACCAGAGAGATATGTGACACAAAATAGTTAATAAATAACATTTCCCACATGTTTACTTTACATCAGCACAATTTTGGAAACAAAATTTTTTTTTGTTAGGAAGTTATAAGGGTTAAAATTTGACCAGCGATTTGTCATTTTTACAACGAAATTTACAAAACCATTTTTTTTAGGGACCACCTCACATTTGAAGTCAGTTTGAGGGGTCTATATGGCTGAAAATACCCAAAAGTGACACCATTCTAAAAACTGCACCCCTCAAGGTACTCAAAACCACATTCAAGAAGTTTATTAACCCTTCAGGTGCTTCACAGCAGCAGAAGCAACATGGAAGGAAAAAATGAACATTTAACTTTTTAGTCACAAAAATTATCTTTTAGCAACAATTTTTTTATTTTCCCAATGGTAAAAGGAGAAACTGAACCACGAAAGTTGTTGTCCAATTTGTCCTGAGTACGCTGATACCTCATATGTGGGGGTAAACCACTGTTTGGGCGCACGGCAGGGCTTGGAAGGGAAGGAGCGCCATTTGACTTTTTGAATCAAAAATTGGCTCCACTCTTTAGCGGACACCATGTCACGTTTGGATAGCTCCTGTGTGCCTAAACATTGGCGCTCCCCCACAAGTGACCCCATTTTGGAAACTAGACCCCCCAAGGAACTTATTTAGATGCCTAGTGAGCACTTTAAACCCTCAGGTGCTTCACAAATTGATCTGTAAAAATGAAAAAGTACTTTTTTTCACAAAAAATTTCTTTTCGCCTCAATTTTTTCATTTTCACATGGGCAGTAGGATAAAATGGATCATAAAATTTGTTGGGCAATTTCTCCCGAGTACGCCGATACCTCATATGTGGGGGTAAACCACTGTTTGGGCACTCGGCAGGGCTCAGAAGGGAAGGCGCGCCATTTGACTTTTTGAATGGAAAATTAGCTCCAATTGTTAGCGGACACCATGTCGCGTTTGGAGAGCCCCTGTGTGCCTAAACATTGGAGCTCCCCCACAAGTGACCCCATTTTGGAAACTAGACCCCCCAAGGAACTTATCTAGATGCATATTGAGCACTTTAAACCCCCAGGTGCTTCACAGAAGTTTATAACGCAGAGCCATGAAAATAAAAAATAATTTTTCTTTCCTCAAAAATGATTTTTTAGCCTGGAATTTCCTATTTTGCCAAGGATAATAGGAGAAATTGGACCCCAAATATTGTTGTCCAGTTTGTCCTGAGTATGCTGATACCCCATATGTGGGGGTAAACCACTGTTTGGGCGCACGGCAGGGCTCGGAAGGGATGGCACGCCATTTGGCTTTTTAAATGGAAAATTAGCTCCAATCATTAGCGGACACCATGTCACGTTTGGAGAGCCCCTGTGTGCCTAAACATTGGAGATCCCCCAGAAATGACACCATTTTGGAAACTAGACCCCCAAAGGAACTAATCTAGATGTGTGGTGAGGACTTTGAACCCCCAAGTGCTTCACAGAAGTTTATAACGCAGAGCCATGAAAATAAAAAAAATAAATTATTTTCTCAAAAATGATCTTTTAGCCTGCAATTTTTTATTTTCCCAAGGGTAACAGGAGAAATTTGACCCCAAAAGTTGTTGTCCAGTTTCTCCTGAGTACGCCGATACCCCATATGTGGGGGTAAACCACTGTTTGGGCACATGCCGAGGCTCAGAAGTGAAGTAGTGACGTTTTGAAATGCAGACTTTGATGGAATGCTCTGTGGGCGTCACGTTGCGTTTGCAGAGCCCCTGATGTGGCTTAACAGTAGAAACCCCCCACAAGTGACCCCATTTTGGAAACTAGACCCCGAAAGGAACTTATCTAGATGTGTGGTGAGCACTTTGAACCCCCAAGCGCTTCATAGAAGTTTATAATGCAGAGCCGTGAAAATAATAAATACGTTTTCTTTCCTCAAAAATAATTATTTAGCCCAGAATTTTTTATTTTCCCAATGGTTACAGGAGAAATTGGACCCCAAAAGTTGTTGTCCAGTTTCTCCTGAATACGCTGATACCCCATGAGTGGGGGTAAACCACTGTTTGGGCACACGTCGGGGCTCAGAAGGGAAGTAGTGACTTTTGAAATGCAGACTTTGATGGAATGGTCTACGGGTGTCACGTTACGTTTGCAGAGCCCCTGGTGTGCCTAAACAGTAGAAACCCCCACAAGTGACCCCATTTTAGATACTAGACCCCCCAAGGAACTTATCTAGATATGTGGTGAGCACTTTGAACCCCCAAGTGCTTCACAGACGTTTACAACGCAGAGCCGTGAAAATAAAAAATCATTTTTCTTTCCTCAAAAATTATGTTTTAGCAAGCATTTTTTTAGATTCACAAGGGTAACAGGAGAAATTGGACCCCAGTAATTGTTGCGCAGTTTGTCCTGAGTATGCTGGTACCCCATATGTGGGGGTAAACCACTGTTTGGGCACACGTCGGGTCTCAGAAGTGAGGGAGCACCATTTGACTTTTTGAATACGAGATTGGCTGGAATCAATGGTGGCGCCATGTTGCGTTTGGAGACCCCTGATGTGCCTAAACAGTGGTAACCCCTCAATTCTAACTCCAACCCTAACCCCCCCACACCCCTAACCCTAATCCCAACTGTAGCCATAACCCTAATCACAACCCTAACCGCAACACACCCCTAACCACAACCCTAACCCCAACACACCCCTAACCCTAACCACAACCCTAATTCCAACCCTAACCCTAAGGCTATGTGCCCACGTTGCGGATTCGTGTGAGATATTTCCGCACCATTTTTGAAAAATCCGCGGGTAAAAGGCACTGCGTTTTACCTGCGGATTTTCCGCGGATTTCCAGTGTTTTTTGTGCGGATTTCACCTGCGGATTCCTATTGAGGAACAGGTGTAAAACGCTGCGGAATCCGCACAAAGAATTGACATGCTGCGGAAAATACAACGCAGCGTTTCCGCGCGGTATTTTCCGCTCCATGGGCACAGCGGATTTGGTTTTTCATATGTTTACATGGTACTGTAAACCTGATGGAACACTGCTGCGAATCCGCAGCCAAATCCGCACCGTGTGCACATAGCCTAATTCTAAAGGTATGTGCACACGCTGCGGAAAACGCTGCGGATCCGCAGCAGTTTCCCATGAGTTTACAGTTCAATGTAAACCTACGGGAAACAAAAATCGCTGTACACACGCTGCGGAAAAACTGCACGGAAACGCAGCGGTTTACATTCCGCAGCATGTCACTTCTTTTGTGCGGATTCCGCAGCGGTTTTACAACTGCTCCAATAGAAAATCGCAGTTGTAAAACCGCAGTGAAATGCGCAGAAAAAAACGCGGTAAATCCGCCATAAATCCGCAGCGGTTTAGCACTGCGGATTTATCAAATCCGCAGCGGAAAAATCCGCAGAGGACCAGAATACGTGTGCACATACCGAAACCCTAGCCCTAACCCTACCCCTAGCCCTAACCCTACCCCTAGCCCTAACCCTAGCCCTAACCCTACCCCTAACCCCTACCCCTAACCCTACCCCTACCCCTAACCCTACCCCTAACCCTACCCCTAACCCTACCCCTAACCCTACCCCTAACCCTACCCCTACCCCTACCCCTAACCCTATTCTAACATTAGTGGAAAAAAAAAAATTTCTTTATTTTTTTATTGTCCCTACCTATGGGGGTGACAAAGGGGGGGGGGTCATTTATTATTTTTTTTATTTTGATCACTGAGATATAATCTATCTCAGTGATCAAAATGCACTTTGGAACGAATCTGCCGGCCGGCAGATTCGGCGGGCGCACTGCACATGCGCCCGCCATTTTGGAAGATGGCGGCGCCCAGGGAGAAGACGGACGGGACCCCGGCTGGATCGGTAAGTATGATGGGGTGGGGGGGGACCACGGGGGGGGGGATCGGAGCGCGGGAGGGGTGGAACGGAGCACGGGGGGGCTGGAATGGAGCACGGGGGGGCTGGAACGGAGCACGGGGGGGTGGAACGGAGCACCGGGGGGTGTGGATCGGAGTGCAGGGGGGGTGATTGGAGCACGGGGGGGGTGATTGGAGCACGGGGGGAGCGGACAAGAGCACGGGGGGGAGCGGAGCACTGGACGGAGGGGAGCCGGAGCAGTGTACCGGCCAGATCGGGGGGCTGCGGGGGCGATCGGTGGGGTGGGGGCACACTAGTATTTCCAGCCATGGCCGATGATATTTCAGCATCGGCCATGGCTGGATTGTAATATTTCACCCGTTATAATAGGTGAAATATTACAAATCGCTCTGATTGGCAGTTTCACTTTCAACAGCCAATCAGAGCGATCGTAGCCACGAGGGGGTGAAGCCACCCCCCCTGGGCTAAACTACCACTCCCCCTGTCCCTGCAGATCGGGTGAAATGGGAGTTAACCCTTTCACCCGGCCTGCAGGGACGCGATCTTTCCATGACGCCGCATAGGCGTCATGGGTCGGATTGGCACCGACTTTCATGACGCCTACGTGGCGTCATGGGTCGGGAAGGGGTTAAGGATGTCATGGTGGGATTTCCTATGCCTGCTGGTTTGAATGAGTCTTTGTCTTTGGCCATTCAGATCGGTCGACGCTTGCGCGAGCGTAAATCTGTGCACCATTTGGCGGTACTGCCTGAGGTTAAACCTGAGCCTATGCAGTGCGATAGGACTATGACTAGAGTTGAACGGCAAGAACACAGACGTCTGAACAGACTGTGTTTCTACTGTGGTGATTCCACTCATGCTATTTCTGATTGTCCTAAGCGCACTAAGCGGTCCGCTAGGTCTGCCGTCATTGGTACTGTACAGTCCAAATTCCTTCTGTCCATTACCTTAATGTGCTCTTTGTCATCGTATTCTGTCATGGCGTTTGTGGATTCAGGCGCTGCCCTGAATCTGATGGATTTGGATTATGCTAAACGTTGTGGATTTTTCTTGGAGCCTTTGCAGTGTCCTATTCCGTTGAGAGGAATTGATGCTACACCTTTGGCCAAGAATAAGCCTCAGTACTGGGCCCAGCTGACCATGTGCATGGCTCCTGCACATCAGGAAGTTATTCGCTTTTTGGTACTGCATAATTTGCATGATGTGGTCGTGTTGGGGTTGCCATGGCTACAAACCCATAATCCAGTATTGGATTGGAACTCTATGTCGGTAACCAGCTGGGGTTGTCAGGGAGTACATGGTGATGTTCCATTTTTGTCTATTTCGTCATCCACCCCTTCTGAGGTCCCAGAGTTCTTGTCTGACTTTCAGGATGTATTTGAAGAGCCCAAGTCCGATGCTCTACCTCCGCATAGGAATTGTGATTGTGCTATCAATTTGATTCCTGGTAGTAAATTCCCTAAGGGTCGTTTATTTAATTTGTCCGTGCCTGAACACACCGCTATGCGCAGTTATGTGAAAGAATCCCTGGAGAAGGGACATATTCGCCCATCGTCATCACCATTGGGAGCAGGGTTCTTCTTTGTAGCCAAGAAGGATGGTTCGCTAAGACCGTGTATTGATTACCGCCTTCTTAATAAGATCACTGTTAAGTTTCAGTATCCCTTGCCATTGATATCTGACTTGTTTGCTCGGATTAAGGGGGCTAGTTGGTTTACTAAGATTGATCTTCGTGGTGCGTATAATCTGGTGAGAATCAGGCAGGGAGATAAATGGAAAACGGCATTTAATACGCCCGAGGGTCATTTTGAGTATCTGGTGATGCCGTTCGGACTTGCCAATGCTCCATCTGTTTTTCAGTCTTTTATGCATGACATTTTCCGTGAGTATCTGGATAAATTCCTGATTGTTTACTTGGATGACATTTTGATCTTCTCAGATGATTGGGAGTCTCATGTGAAGCAGGTCAGAATGGTTTTCCAGGTACTGCGTGCTAATTCCTTGTTCGTGAAGGGATCAAAGTGTCTCTTCGGTGTGCAGAAAGTTTCATTTTTGGGGTTCATCTTTACCCCTTCTACTATCGAGATGGATCCGGTTAAGGTCCAAGCCATCCAGGATTGGACTCAGCCGACATCTCTGAAAAGTCTGCAGAAATTCCTGGGCTTTGCTAATTTTTATCGTCGCTTCATCTGTAATTTTTCTAGCATTGCCAGACCATTGACCGATTTGACCAAGAAGGGTGCTGATTTGGTTAATTGGTCTTCTGCTGCCGTGGAAGCTTTTCAGGAGTTGAAGCGTCGTTTTTGTTCTGCCCCTGTGTTGTGTCAACCAGATGTTTCTCTTCCGTTCCAGGTCGAGGTTGATGCTTCTGAGATTGGAGCAGGGGCGGTTTTGTCACAGAGAGGTTCTGATTGCTCAGTGATGAAACCTTGTGCTTTTCCAGGAAGTTTTCGCCCGCTGAGCGTAATTATGATGTGGGCAATCGAGAGTTGCTGGCCATGAAGTGGGCATTCGAGGAGTGGCGTCATTGGCTTGAAGGAGCTAAGCATCGCGTGGTGGTATTGACTGATCATAAGAACCTTACTTATCTCGAGTCTGCCAAGCGCTTGAATCCTAGACAGGCCCGTTGGTCGTTATTTTTTGCCCGCTTCGACTTTGTGATTTCGTACCTTCCGGGCTCTAAAAATGTGAAGGCGGATGCTCTGCCTAGGAGTTTTGTGCCCGACTCTCCGGGTTTATCTGAGCCAGCGGGTATCCTCAAGGAAGGAGTCATTGTGTCTGCCATCTCTCCTGATTTGCGGAGAGTGTTGCAGAAATTTCAGGCTAATAAACCTGATCGTTGTCCGGCCGAGAAACTGTTCGTCCCTGATAGGTGGACTAGTAAAGTTATCTCTGAACTTCATTGTTCGGTGCTGGCTGGTCATCCGGGAATCTTTGGTACCAGAGAGTTAGTGGCTAGATCCTTCTGGTGGCCATCTCTGTCACGGGATGTGCGTGCTTTTGTGCAGTCCTGTGGGATTTGTGCTAGGGCTAAGCCCTGCTGTTCACGTGCCAGTGGGTTGCTTTTGCCCTTGCCGGTCCCGAAGAGGCCTTGGACACATATTTCGATGGATTTCATTTCTGACCTTCCCGTTTCTCAAAAGATGTCGGTCATTTGGGTGGTCTGTGATCGCTTTTCTAAAATGGTCCATCTGGTGCCCTTGGTTAAATTGCCTTCCTCCTCTGATTTGGTGCCTTTGTTCTTCCAGCATGTGGTTCGTTTGCATGGCATTCCTGAGAATATTGTTTCTGACAGAGGTTCCCAGTTTGTTTCAAGGTTTTGGCGAGCCTTTTGTGGTAGGATGGGCATTGACCTATCTTTTTCCTCGGCCTTCCATCCTCAGACTAATGGCCAGACCGAACGAACCAATCAGACCTTGGAAACATATCTGAGATGTTTTGTTTCTGCTGACCAGGATGATTGGGTGTCCTTTTTGCCGTTGGCTGAGTTCGCCCTTAATAATCGGGCCAGCTCGGCTACCTTGGTTTCTCCATTTTTTTGCAATTCTGGGTTCCATCCTCGTTTCTCTTCAGGACAGGTTGAGTCTTCGGACTGTCCTGGTGTGGATTCTGTGGTGGATAGGTTGCAGCAGATCTGGACTCAGGTAGTGGACAATTTGATCTTGTCCCAGGAGAAAGCTCAACTTTTCGCTAATCGCAGACGCCGTGTGGGTCCCCGACTTCGTGTTGGGGATCTGGTTTGGTTATCTTCTCGTCATGTTCCTATGAAGGTTTCCTCTCCTAAATTTAAACCTCGTTTTATTGGTCCTTATAGGATTTCTGAGGTTCTCAATCCTGTGTCTTTTCGTTTGACCCTCCCAGACTCCTTTTCCATACATAATGTATTCCATAGGTCGTTGTTGCGGAGATACGTGGCACCTATGGTTCCATCTGTTGAGCCTCCTGCCCCGGTTTTGGTGGAGGGGGAATTGGAGTATATTGTGGAGAAGATTTTGGATTCTCGTGTTTCTAGACGGAAACTCCAGTATCTGGTTAAATGGAAGGGTTATGCTCAGGAAGATAATTCCTGGGTTTTTGCCTCTGATGTTCATGCTTCCGATCTTGTTCGTGCCTTTCATGCGGCTCATCCTGGTCGGCCTGGGGGCTCTGGTGAGGGTTCGGTGACCCCTCCTCAAGGGGGGGGGGTACTGTTGTGAATTTTGTGGCTGAATTCACTCCTGTGGTCACAAGTGGTACTGCAGCTTCTGAGCTTCCTCCCTCAGGTGTTCTGGTGAGCTCGTTAGCTGCTTCATTACTTAACTCCGCCTGATGCTGCTATCCTTGCTCCTTGTCCATGTTTCAGTGTTGGATCTGAGCTTCTCCTGATTGTTCCTGTGACCTGCTGCTCTGTATAGCTAAGTGCTTTTTGCTTTTTTGTTGCCTTTTTTCTGTCCAGCTTGTCTTTTGTTTTGCTGGAAGCTCTGAGACGCAAAGGGTGTACCGCCGTGCCGTTAGTTCGGCACGGTGGGTTTTTTTTGCCCCCTTTGCGTGGTTTTGCTTTAGGGTTTTTTGTAGACTGCAAAGTTCGCTTTACTATCCTCGCTCTGTCCTAGAATATCGGGCCCCACTTTGCTGAATCTATTTCATCCCTACGTTTTGTCTTTTCATCTTACTCACAGTCATTATATGTGGGGGGCTGCCTTTTCCTTTGGGGAATTTCTCTGGGGCAAGTCAGGCCTATTTTTCTATCTTCAGGCTAGCTAGTTTCTTAGGCTGTGCCGAGTTGCCTAGGTAGTTGTTAGGCGCAATCCACAGCCGCTTTTAGTTGTGTTTAGGATAGGATCAGGTGTGCAGTCTACAGAGTTTCCACGTCTCAGAGCTCGTTCTTGTATTTTTGGGTATTTGTCAGATCACTGTGTGCGCTCTGATCGCTAAGCACACTGTGTTTCTGGATTGCCTTCATAACACCTGTCATTAGCAAACATAACAGAGAGTGGTACAAGAACAGTGGGGAAAGGAGGTAGAGAGTAGTACAAGAACAGTGGGGAAAGGAGGTAGAGAGTGGTACAAAAACAATGGGGAAAGGAGGTAGAGAGTGGTACAAGAACAATGGGGAAAGGAGGTAGAGAGTGGTACAAGAACAGTGGGGGAAGGAGGTAGAGAGTACTACAAGAACAGTGGGGAAAGGAGGTAGAGAGTGGTACAAGATCAATGGGGAAAGGAGGTAGAGAGTGGTACAAGAACAGTGGGGAAAGGAGGTAGAGAGTGGTACAAGAACAATGGGGAAAGGAGGTAGAGAGTACTACAAGAACAGTGGGGAAAGGAGGTAGAGAGTGGTACAAGATCAATGGGGAAAGGAGGTAGAGAGTGGTACAAGATCAATGGGGAAAGGAGGTAGAGAGTGGTACAAGAACAGTGGGGAAAGGAGGTAGAGAGTGGTACAAGATCAATGGGGAAAGGAGGTAGAGAGTGGTACAAGAAGAGTGGGGAAAGGAGGTAGAGAGTGGTACAAGAACAATGGGGAAAGGAGGTAGAGAGTGGTACAAGAAGAGTGTGGAAAGGAGGTAGAGAGTGGTACAAGAACAATGGGGAAAGGAGGTAGAGAGTGGTACAAGAACAATGGGGAAAGGAGGTAGAGAGTGGTACAAGAACAGTGGGGAAAGGAGGTAGAGAGTGGTACAAGAACAATGGGGAAAGGAGGTAGAGAGTGGTACAATAACAGTGGGGAAAGGAGGTAGAGAGTGGTACAAGAACAGTGGGGAAAGGAGGTAGAGAGTGGTACAAGAACAGTGAGGAAAGGAGGTAGAGTGGTACAAGAACAGTGGGGAAAGGAGGTAGAGAGTGGTACAAGAAGAGTGGGGAAAGGAGGTAGAGAGTACTACAAGAACAGTGGGGAAAGGAGGTAGAGAGTGGTACAAGATCAATGGGGAAAGGAGGTAGAGAGTGGTACAAGAAGAGTGGGGAAAGGAGGTAGAGAGTGGTACAAGAACAATGGGGAAAGGAGGTAGAGAGTGGTACAAGAAGAGTGGGGAAAGGAGGTAGAGAGTGGTACAAGAACAATGGGGAAAGGAGGTAGAGAGTGGTACAAGAACAATGGGGAAAGGAGGTAGAGAGTGGTACAAGAACAATGGGAAAAGGAGGTAGAGAGTGGTACAAGAAGAGTGGGGAAAGGAGGTAGAGAGGGGTACAAGAACAGTGGGGAAAGGAGGTAGAGAGTGGTACAAGATCAATGGGGAAAGGAGGTAGAGAGTGGTACAAGAACAGTGGGGAAAGGAGGTAGAGAGTGGTACAAGAACAGTGGGGAAAGGAAGTAGAGAGGGGTACAAGATCAATGGGGAAAGGAGGTAGAGAGTAGTACAAGAACGATGGAGAAAGGAGGTAGAGAGTAGTACAAGATCAATGGGGAAAGGATGTAGAGAGTAGTACAAGATCAATGGGGAAAGGGGACAGGATGTAGAGAGTGGTACAAGAACAATGGAGAAAGGAGGTAGAGTAGTACAAGAACAATGGGGA
Source organism: Ranitomeya imitator (assembly GCF_032444005.1). NCBI lineage: Eukaryota > Metazoa > Chordata > Amphibia > Anura > Dendrobatidae > Ranitomeya > Ranitomeya imitator. Next base: position 895,264 of record NC_091290.1, read on the forward strand.
AAGGAGGTAGAGAGTGGTACAAGAACAATGGAGAAAGGAGGTAGAGAGTAGTACAAGAACAATGGGGAAAAGAGGTAGAGAGTGGTACAAGAACAGTGGGGAAAGGAGGTAGAGAGTGGTACAAGAACAGTGGGGAAAGGAGGTAGAGAGTGGTACAAGAACAGTGGGAAAGGAGGTAGAGAGTGGTACAAGAACAGTGGGGAAAGGAGGTAGAGAGTAGTACAAGATCAATGGGGAAAGGAGGTAGAGAGTTGTTATGACCTGGTGGTTAGGAGCACCCGGAATGACCTGATAGTTAAACCTCATACAGGACGAGCTCTGGGATGTGGGAGCTCTGCTGACCGCAAGCCCTAATCTTATCTCACACACTAGAAATAGCCGTGGAGCGCTCCTGACCAGACCTAGGCGCCTCGTCACAGCCTAAGAACTATCTAGCCCTAGAGATAGAAAATAAAGCCTACCTTGCCTAAGAGAAATACCCCAAAGGTAAAGGAAGCCCCCCACATATATTGACTGTGAGTAAAGATGAAAGTCAAACGCAGAAATGAAACAGGTTTCAGCAAAGGGAGGCCAGACTTACTAAATAGACAGAGGATAGGAAAGGTAACTTTGCGATCAGCACAAAAACCTACAAAAGACCACGCAGAGTGTGCAAAAAAGACCTCCGCACCGACTCACGGTTCGGAGGGGCCACTCTGCATCCCAGAGCTTCCAGCTAGCAAGACAAAATCATGAAAACCAGCTGGACAAGAAAACAGTGAACAAATAATGACTATCAGGAACTTAGCTTCTGCTGCAGGAGTAGACAGGTCACCAGAGAGATCCAGGAGCGAACTGAAGCAATGCAAAAACATTGACAGCTGGCATGGAGTAACGATCTGAGTGGAGTTAAATAGAGCAGCCAACCAAAGGATAAACCACGTCACCTGTGTAAGGAACCTCAGAAGCAGCAGCTTCACTCAAAGCCACCAGAGGGAGCCCATGGACAGAACTCGCCAAAGTACCATTCACGACCACAGGAGGGAGCTCGACAACAGAATTCACAACAGAGAGTAGTGCAAGAACAATGGGAAGAGGATGTAGAGTGGTACAAGAAGAATGGGGAGAGGATGTAGAGAGCGGTACAAGAGAATAATTTTTTTTGTACTTTTTTTCCTCTTCAGCCACAACCAGCAAACGACGTCATTCAGACACCCAGAATCGGGCGAGGTTTCTCCAGAGAATGCAGAGTTCATTCTCCGTGACCAGTGAGTATTTCCTCCTGTGGATCATATTCATGTCTCTCTGGGACCCAAAAGAAAGCTCTGGAGGATAACGCATGATGTAACAGCAGAATAGTGAGTACAGCTCTAGAGGTGACTGGAGGATAACACATGATGTAACAGCAGAATAGTGACCGCAGCTCTGGATGTGACTGGAGGATAAGGCATGATGTAACAACAGAATAGTGACTGCAGCTCTGGAGGATAAGACCCGACATAACAGCAGAATAGTGACTGCAGCTCTGGAGGATAAGACCCGACATAACAGAATAGTGACTGCAGCTCTGGAGGATAAGACCCGACATAACAGCAGAATAGTGACTGCAGCTCTGGAGGTGACTGGAGGATAAGACCCGATGTAATAACAGAATAGTGACCTCAGCTCTGGAGGATAAGACCCGACATAACAGCAGAATAGTGACTGCAGCTCTGGAGGATAAGACCCGACATAACAACAGAATAGTGACTGCAGCTCTGGAGGATAAGACCCGACATAACAGCAGAATAGTGACTGCAGCTCTGGAGGTGACTGGAGGATAAGACCCGATGTAATAACAGAATAGTGACCTCAGCTCTGGAGGTGACTGGAGGATAAGGCATGATGTAACAGTAGAATAATGACTGCAGCTCTGGAGGTGACTGGAGGATAAGGCATGATGTAACAGTAGAATAATGACTGCAGCTCTGGAGGTGACTGGAGGATAAGACATGATGTAACAGCAGAATAGTGAGTGCAGCTCTGGAGGTGACTGGATGTTAAAGGAGATTTACACGTCAGGACCATGTGGCCGCTGTGTGTGCGCTGTGCTGCCCTGTTCTATGATTGTAGTGACCGCTCCGCGCTCTGATGCCGCCTTTCTTATTTTAATAACTTCATCTGACTAGGTCTAGCCTATAGGAGTCATTCAGTCCCATGTAAGTGAAGCCTAGAGCGCAGCGCCCTCACTGCAGACATTCTCCCGGGCAGAGCGCAGCGCCCTCACTGCAGACATTCTCCCGGGCAGAGCGCAGCGCCCTCACTGCAGACATTCTCCCGGGCAGAGCGCAGCGCCCTCACTGCAGACATTCTCCCGGGCAGAGCGCAGCGCCCTCACTGCAGACATTCTCCCGGGCAGAGCGCAGCGCCCTCACTGCAGACATTCTCCCGGGCAGAGCGCAGCGCCCTCACTGCAGACATTCTCCCGGGCAGAGCGCAGCGCTCTCACTGCAGACATTCTCCCGGGCAGAGCGCAGCGCCCTCACTGCAGACATTCTCCCGGGCAGAGCGCAACGCCCTCACTGCAGACATTCTCCCGGGCAGAGCGCAGCGCCCTCACTGCAGACATTCTCCCGGGCAGAGCGCAGCGCCCTCACTGCAGACATTCTCCCGGGCAGAGCGCAGCGCCCTCACTGCAGACATTCTCCCGGGCAGAGCGCAGCGCCCTCACTGCAGACATTCTCCCGGGCAGAGCGCAGCGCCCTCACTGCAGACATTCTCCCGGGCAGAGCGCAGCGCCCTCACTGCAGACATTCTCCCGGGCAGAGCGCAGCGCCCTCACTGCAGACATTCTCCCGGGCAGAGCGCAGCGCCCTCACTGCAGACATTCTCCCGGGCAGAGCGCAGCGCCCTCACTGCAGACATTCTCCCGGGCAGAGCGCAGCGCCCTCACTGCAGACATTCTCCCGGGCAGAGCGCAGCGCCCTCACTGCAGACATTCTCCCGGGCAGAGCGCAGCGCCCTCACTGCAGACATTCTCCCGGGCAGAGCGCAGCGCCCTCACTGCAGACATTCTCCCGGGCAGAGCGCAGCGCCCTCACTGCAGACATTCTCCCGGGCAGAGCGCAGCGCCCTCACTGCAGACATTCTCCCGGGCAGAGCGCAGCGCCCTCACTGCAGACATTCTCCCGGGCAGAGCGCAGCGCCCTCACTGCAGACATTCTCCCGGGCAGAGCGCAGCGCCCTCACTGCAGACATTCTCCCGGGCAGAGCGCAGCGCCCTCACTGCAGACATTCTCCCGGGCAGAGCGCAGCGCCCTCACTGCAGACATTCTCCCGGGCAGAGCGCAGCGCCCTCACTGCAGACATTCTCCCGGGCAGAGCGCAGCGCCCTCACTGCAGACATTCTCCCGGGCAGAGCGCAGCGCCCTCACTGCAGACATTCTCCCGGGCAGAGCGCAGCGCCCTCACTGCAGACATTCTCCCGGGCAGAGCGCAGCGCCCTCACTGCAGACATTCTCCCGGGCAGAGCGCAGCGCCCTCACTGCAGACATTCTCCCGGGCAGAGCGCAGCGCCCTCACTGCAGACATTCTCCCGGGCAGAGCGCAGCGCCCTCACTGCAGACATTCTCCCGGGCAGAGCGCAGCGCCCTCACTGCAGACATTCTCCCGGGCAGAGCGCAACGCCCTCACTGCAGACATTCTCCCGGGCAGCGTGCAGCGCCCTCACTGCAGACATTCTCCCGGGCAGAGCGCAGCGCCCTCACTGCAGACATTCTCCCGGGCAGAGCGCAGCGCCCTCACTGCAGACATTCTCCCGGGCAGAGCGCAGCGCCCTCACTGCAGACATTCTCCCGGGCAGAGCGCAGCGCCCTCACTGCAGACATTCTCCCGGGCAGCGTGCAGCGTCCTCACTGCAGACATTCTCCCGGGCAGAGCTGCTGCAGTGATACTTGAGGACGCTTCTTGCGCTGATGTGATGAGATTTCCGACTCTGCTGCTTCGTCCTCACTCTGTCATTCATCTTCCCCAGGGACGGCTCCGTCATGTCTCCTCAGCAGATGAACCAAAGACCCCACAGCATGGTGAGTGAAGTTTCCACTGCCGTGACCATGTCCACTGCAGAGTCCAGGCCCCCCCCTAAGGTAAGTGCCTTCCTCATCTGTACGTGCACATTGGGGGTTATTATCCTGCTCATATCGGTATAGGAGGATATATATATATATATACACACACACACAGCGGGGGGGAGGTTGTGCTGGAGGCAAAGAAGCACAGGACAGGGGCACGGACTCTTAGACCCCCATCTGTGCAGTTGTGAGATCTGACTTGTGTGTGTGGGTATATATACAGTTAGGTCCATATATATTTGGACAGAGACAACATTTTTCTAATTTTGGTTACAGACATTAGCACAATGAATTTTAAAAAAAACAATTCAGATGCAGTTGAAGTTCAGACTTTCAGCTTTCATTTGAGGGTATCCACATTAATATTGGATGAAGGGTTTAGGAGTTTCAGCTCCTTAACATGTGCCACCCTGTTTTTAAAGGGACCAAAAGTAATTGGACAATTGACTCCAAGGCTATTTCATGGACAGGTGTGGGCAATCCCTTCGTTATGTCATTCTCAATTAAGCAGATAAAAGGCCTGGAGTTGATTTGCGGTGTGGTGCTGCATTTGGAAGGTTTTGCTGTGAAGTAAACATGCGGTAAAGGAGCTCTCCATGCAGGTGAAACAAGCCGTCCTTAAGCTGCGAAAACAGAAAAAACCCATCCGAGAAATAGCTACAATATTAGGAGCGGCAAAATCTACAGTTTGGTACATTCTGAGAATAAAGAAAGCACTGGTGAACTCATCAATGCAAAAAGACCTGGGCGCCCACGGAGGACAAGAGTGGTGGATGATCGCAGAATAATCTCCATGGTGAAGAGAAACCCCTTCACAACAGCCGACCAAGTGACCAACACTCTCCAGGAGGTCGGCGGATCAATATCCAAATCTACCATAAAGAGAAGACTGCATGAAAGTAAATACAGAGGGTTCACTGCACGGTGCAGCCACTCATAAGCGTCAAGAAGAAAAAGGCTAAAAAACATCTAAAAAAGCCGCACAGTTCTGGAAGAACATTCTATGGACAGATGAAACCAAGATCAACCTCTACCAGAATGATGGAAAGAGAAAAGTATGGTGAAGGCGCGGTCCAGCTCATGATCCAAAGCATACCACATCATCTGTAACACCCGGCGGAGGCAGTGTGATGGCGCGGGCATGCATAAACCCGGCGGAGGCAGTGTGATGGCGCGGGCATGCATAAACCCGGCGGAGGCAGTGTGATGGCGCGGGCATGCATAAACCCGGCGGAGGCAGAGTGATGGCGCGGGCATGCATAAACCCGGCGGAGGCAGTGTGATGGCGCGGGCATGCATAAACCCGGCGGAGGCAGTGTGATGGCGCGGGCATGCATAAACCCGGCGGAGGCAGTGTGATGGCGCGGGCATGCATGGCTGCCAGTGGCACTGGGTCACTAGTGTTTATTGATGATGTGACACAGGACAGAAGAATGAATTCTGAGGTCTTCAGAGCCGCCATACTGTGTGCTCAGATCCAGCCAAATGCAGCCAAACTGATTGGTCGTCGTTTCATACTACAGATGGACAATGACCCAAAACATAAAGCCAAAGCAACCCAGGAGTTTACTAAAGCAAAGATGTAGAATATTCTGGAATGGCCAAGTCAGTCACCTGATCTCAACCCAACTGAGCAGCATTTCACTTGTTAAAGACTAAACTTTAGACAGAAAGGCCACAAACAAACAGCAACTGAAAACCACCGCAGTGAAGGCCGAGCATCAAAAAGGTGGAAACACAGCGTCTGGTGATGTCCATGAGGTCAAGACTTCAGGCAGTCATTGCCAACAAAGGGTTTTCAACCAAGTGCTAAAAATGAACATTTTATTTAAAATTATTGAATCTGTCCAATTACTTTTGGCCCCTTTAAAAACAGGGTGGCACATGTTAAGGAGCTGAAACTCCTAAACCCTTCATCCAATTTTAATGTGGATACCCTCAAATGAAAGCTGAAAGTCTGAACTTCAAATGCATCTGAATTGTTTTGTTTAAAATTCATTTCTATAACCAAAATTAGAAAAAGGTTGTCTCTGTCCAAATATATATGGACCTAACTGTATATACACACAGGTCAGGGGTGTATATAGAGCGATGACACCACACTACATATACATATTATATATATATATATATATATATATAGATAGTACTACCCCTCTGTATGTACAGTGTACACCCCCTGTCCCGTATATATACAGTGTACACCCCCTGTGCCGTATATACAGTGTATACCCCCCCTAGTCCCGTGTCTACAACATATACCCCTCATCCGGTGTGTACAGCCCCCGTACCGTGTGTTAGGGCAGTTGGTGACAGGGCGTTTAGCGTCAGGACGATGGGTGACAGGGCATTCAGCGTCAGGACGGTGGGTGACAGGGCGTTCAGCGCCAGGACGGTGGGTGACAGGGCGTTCAGCGCCAGGACGGTGGGTGACAGGGCATTTAGCGCCAGGACCGTGGGTGACAGGGCATTTAGCGCCAGGACAGTGGGTGACAGGGCGTTCAGCGTCAGGACGGTGGGTGACAGGGCGGTGGGTGACAGGGCGTTCAGCGTCAGGACGGTGGGTGACAGGGCGTTTAGCGCCAGGACAGTGGGTGACAGGGCATTTAGCGCCAGGACGGTGGGTGACAGGGCATTTAGCGCCAGGACGGTGGGTGTCAGGGCGGTGGGTGACAGGGCGTTCAGCGTCAGGACGGTGGGTGACAGGGCGTTCAGCGCCAGGACGGTGGGTGACAGGGCGTTTAGCGCCAGGACGGTGGGTGACAGGGCATTTAGCGCCAGGACAGTGGGTGACAGGGTGTTTAGCGCCAGGACGGTGGGTGACAGGGCGTTCAGCGTCAGGACGGTGGGTGTCAGGGCGGTGGGTGACAGGGCGTTCAGCGTCAGGACGGTGGGTGACAGGGCGTTCAGCGTCAGGACGGTGGGTGTCAGGGCGTTCAGAGTCAGGACGGTGGGTGTCAGGGCGTTTAGCGCCAGGACAGTGGGTGACAGGGCGTTCAGCGTCAGGATGGTGGGTGACAGGGCGTTCAGCGTCAGGGCAGTCGGTGCCACCTCTTCTATGTCCTGGGTCCTGCCCACCACAGGTCTCGCCATCTGTCCAGGCTTTGGACGCTGTTTGTCGGCTCCTTCATTGTCGTGGGTTTTATTCTCTCGCTGTCATTTCAGGTGTTTAAATCTGTGGGGAAGGTGTACAGCTTCGGCAAGAGAGACCGGTCTATAAAGAGGAACCCGAGTGTGCCGGTGCTGGTGCGGGGATGGCTCTACAAGCAGGTGGGTGCAGCGCAGGGAAACGCTCATGAAGGGCCGTCGTGGAGGGCTCTTGTGGGCACGCGTGGTGGGCGCTAGGGAAGGGCACTCGTGGAGAGCTGTCATGGTTGGCTCTCGTGGTGGGCGCTTGTGGAGGGCTGTCGTGGAAGGTTCTCGTGCTGGGCTCTCGGGAATGTCTCGTGGTGGGCTCTTGTGGAGGGCTGTCATGATTGGCTCTCGTGGAGGGCTCTTGTGGTGGGCGCTCGTGGAGGATGCTCATTGAGGATGCTCGTGGTGGGCATTCGTGGAGGATGCACGTGGTGAATGCTCGTGGGCACTCGTGGAGGATGCTTGTGGTGGGCGCTCGTATAGCTTGTGGAGGATGCTCGTGGGTGCTCGTTTAGCTTGTGGGCGCTCGTGGAGGATGCTCGTGGTGGCCGCTCGTATAGCTCGTTTAGGATGCTTGTGTAGGGCACTCTTATAGCTCGTAGAGGATGCTTGTGGTGGGCGCTCGTATAGCTTGTGGTGGGTGCTTGTATAGCTCGTGGTGGGCCCTCATGGAGGATGCCCGTGGAGGGCACTCGTATAGCTCGTGGTGGATGCCCGTGGAGGGCGCTCGTATAATTCATGGAGGATGCTCGTGGAGGGCACTCGTATAGCTCGTGGAGGATGCTTGTGGTGGATGCCCGTGGAGGGCGCTCGTATAGCTCATGGAGGATGCTCGTGGTGGGCCCTCATGGAGGATGCTTGTGGTGGGCGCTCGTATAGCTCATGGAGGATGCTCGTAGTGGGCACTCGTATAGCTTGTGGTGGGTGCTTGTATAGCTCGTGGTGGGCCCTCATGGAGGATGCTCGTGGTTGGCGCTCGTATAGCTCGTGGAGGATGCTCGTGGAGGGCGCTCGTATAGCTTGTGGAGGATGCTTGTGGTAGGCCTTCATGGAGGATGCCCGTGGAGGGCGCTCGTATAGCTCATGGAGGATGCTCGTGGAGGGCGCTCGTATAGCTTGTGGAGGATGCTTGTGGTAGGCCTTCATGGAGGATGCCCGTGGAGGGCGCTCGTATAGCTCATGGAGGATGCTCGTGGAGGGCGCTCGTATAGCTCATGGAGGATGCTCGTGGAGGGCGCTCGTATAGCTCATGGAGGATGCTCGTGGAGGGCGCTCGTATAGTTCACGGAGGATGCTCGTGGAGGGCGCTCGTATAGCTCATGGAGGATGCTCGTGGAGGGCGCTCGTATAGCTCATGGAGGATGCTCGTGGAGGGCGCTCGTATAGCTTGTGGAGGATGCTTGTGGTAGGCCTTCATGGAGGATGCCCGTGGAGGGCGCTCGTATAGCTCATGGAGGATGCTCGTGGAGGGCGCTCGTATAGCTCATGGAGGATGCTCGTGGAGGGCACTCGTATAGCTCGTGGCGGATGCTCGTGGAGGGCGCTCATATAGCTCGTGGAGGATGCTTGTGGTGGATGCCCGTGGTGGGCGCTCGTATAGCTCATGGAGGATGCTCGTGGTGGGCGCTCGTATAGCTCGTGGAGGATGCTCGTGGAGGGCGCTCATATAGCTCGTGGAGGATGCTTGTGGTGGATGCCCGTGGTGGGCGCTCGTATAGCTCGTGGAGGATGCTCGTGGAGGGCGCTCATATAGCTCGTGGAGGATGCTTGTGGTGGATGCCCGTGGTGGGCGCTCGTATAGCTCGTGGAGGGCGCTCATATAGCTCGTGGAGGATGCTTATGGTGGATGCCCGTGGTGGGCGCTCGTATAGCTCGTGGAGGATGCTCGTGGAGGGCGCTCGTATAGCTCATGGAGGATGCTCCTGGTGGGCGCTCGTATAGCTCGTGGAGGATGCTCGTGGAGGGCGCTCATATAGCTCGTGGAGGATGCTTGTGGTGGATGCTCGTGGTGGGCGCTCGTATAGCTCGTGGAGGATGCTCGTGGAGGGCGCTCATATAGCTCGTGGAGGATGCTTGTGGTGGATGCTCGTGGTGGGCGCTCGTATAGCTCGTGGAGGATGCTCGTGGAGGGCGCTCGTATAGCTCATGGAGGATGCTCCTGGTGGGCGCTCGTATAGCTCATGGAGGATGCTCCTGGTGGGCGCTCGTATAGCTCGTGGAGGATGCTCGTGGAGGGCGCTCATATAGCTCGTGGAGGATGCTTGTGGTGGATGCTCGTGGTGGGCGCTCGTATAGCTCGTGGAGGATGCTCGTGGAGGGCGCTCGTATAGCTCATGGAGGATGCTCCTGGTGGGCGCTCGTATAGCTCATGGAGGATGCTCCTGGTGGGCGCTCGTATAGCTCGTGGAGGATGCTCGTGGAGGGCGCTCATATAGCTCGTGGAGGATGCTTGTGGTGGATGCTCGTGGTGGGCGCTCGTATAGCTCGTGGAGGATGCTCGTGGAGGGCGCTCAT